>NC_081570.1:5307230-5607230 GCF_022355385.1 Mustela nigripes
GGGAGAGGGAGAAGCAGGCTTCCCGCTGAGCAGGGACCTCCGACGACGTGGGGATCGATTCCCAGGACCGCGGGATCATGACCTGAGCCGAAGGCAGACGCTTAATGACTGAGCCACCCAGGCATCACGTCATCTTGTCTTTGTCTTCTTTGTTTCTGTGTTCTACCTTGTCTTTTTCTCCTCCTCCCTCACCCCCCCACCTCCTTCCTGTGAGAAATGAAGGATTCTCCATTGTCGAGTGATATGATCAGGTACATATTTTCGAAAGAGCCACCACCATGACAGCAGGGCAAAAGTCAGATCGGAGAACGGAAGATCCTGGGGTCAAGGAAGACCAAGCGGAGAAGAAGAGGTAAAGTAGCTGTAGGACAGCTGGATTGAAGGGGAAGGTGCAGATTAAGAGTTTCATTTAGCAGATGGAATTCAGGCTTTGATCACCAATTAGATGGGAGGGATTAAAGGAACAGCGATGTGACAGAGATAATTGGGTAAGGAAAAATTACTTAAACCCATACACCTACATTTTAGAGGAACCATGCTGGGTAGATGACTTTTCCGCAGACTGCGTGAGTTCTGAAAGGGCAATGGACTTTCTTCCCTCTATCTTCCGTCTTCATACTGACATCCCGAGTCGCCATCATCTCATCTTCCCTTTGAGGGAGCGGATCCCCTCGAAAGAAACAAAATATCAACAGAGCTAGTTTCTCAGCCATCTTTCCATAATCAAATTCCCTTTGAATTCTTTAGGGACAGATGAACTCACACGGAATGAAGACACTACCTAGTACCCCTGTTCTTTAAAACATAAAAATCGTTTTTAAACTATAGACCTGGGGTTGCCTGGGGGGCTCCGTCGTTAAGCGTCTGCCTTCAGCTCAGGTCATGATCCCGGGGTGTGTCTGTCAAATAAATAAATAAAATCTTGAAAACAAAAACAAATACTTGTCAAGTTGATGTATAAATAACTGAATAAATAATTTAAAAGAAAGAAAGACAAGATGAAGCACAGAAACCTTCTTCATAATCCTCGCTCACCTCGCTTTCCTCACCCTTGGTATTCTAGCTTCGGGACAAGCCAGCCACTCTTAGGTCTGCCCTTTGATCCAGAAAATTCTTCAACGGCCTGCCTCCTGTCCTCAGGTTCTGTGACAGTTTTGGCATCATCATCTTCTCCACTAGCCTTCTGACAATCTCTTCCTGCTCTCCTCTGCTTCTATTTAATAAAAATCCCAGTGCGTTTCCAATACTGATGTGGGTTCCATACATTTTAATCTAATTATTGTATTTTAATACCAGGGTACATGGTGGTTGAGACCTTGGGCTCTGAATCGTGACCACCTAGATCTGGATTCTAATTCTAACCCTCGTTGGGTTATGTGGGCGAATTACTTAAGCTCTCTCTACTTCGGTTTACTCATCTGTGAAACAGGGATAGTGACAGCCCCTACTTCTGGGGACTGTAGTGGAGATTCAGTGAATTAACGCATGTCAAGTGCTTGGAGCACAGGCTGGGACAAGCAGAGTGTTTCACTCATTCCATGAAGAAGCTCTTCTGTGAATTGCATAGACTTTATTTCAGAAAATACTTTAAAAACATTTTATTCTTGTTGTTGTGTTTATTTGTAAGATAACTAAGCGGATCATGTTAAAAATCCATTGCAACGTATCGCTTTTTGTTGTTAGAGTTCTTAGAAAAAGGAAAATCTTTTGAAATAAAAGAGTGTCTTATTCCTGGGCTGAGAAGTTTAGGGCAGTTCTTGGGTTTTAGTAATCTTAGTCAGAGCCTCGGCTGTTTGGTAACTTATCTCCGATTTCCTCAGCTCATTTACTTGGATTCTGAAGAATCGAGTGGGTAGATTAAGTGCCTCATTTGGAGTTTCTTTAACCATGCAGCAGAACCGTGAGTAGAAAGTTAAGACGCCTGGTGTTTGTTCCTCGACCACGTGACTCAGGGAACGGCCGTGTGCTTTCTCAGTCCACCATGGGTGACTCCATCTTTCACCATTACAAATGATGCCGAAATGAACATCCTTTACCTACCCCAAAACTCTTGCGTGCCTTTAATTATTTCCTTAGAACAAGTTGATCAAAGTAAAATGATTGAGTCAAAGGAAATAATGAAGTCTTTGGGTATGAGTGGCCAGCTTACCTTCCAAACAGTGTTTATTCAGTTGTGCTCCTACCTGCAGTGCTTGGAGATGTCCATTTCCTCCACACTTTTGCTACCACTGAGTAGTTATCTTCTCGTTTTAATTTTTCCTACCTTCATTAGCCAAAGGAAAGAAAAGACAAATGAAGAAGGTTCCTTGCTCGTTTAAGGGAGGAAAACTTCACCCTCATTTGTTCTTTTTTTTTTTTTTTTAAGATTTATTTATTTTAGAGCGAGAGCGAGAGCGACCATATGTGTGCTCAAGCAGGGGTGCAGTGGGGAGAGACTCTCGAGCAGACTCCGAGCTGAGCACAGAACGCCACGCCTCAAGTTCCACCTCTCCCTGAGATCATGACCTGAGCCGAAATCAAGAGTTGGGGGCTTAACCAACTGAGCCATCCAGGTGTCCCTCTTCATTCCTTTAATAATAAAAGATTGATGCTTCAGATTCCATTATTTTTCTAGTCACAGGATTTTTAATAATCCAAACTTTTCATAGTCACTAAATTCCTTTTAAATCTTCATAAATTAAATGCAAGAGATCCAAAAACCTGCTAATATTGCCATTGAGTATATTAAGCATGATTAAGAAGAATCCCAAAGACTTTTAAATTTCAGAATCCAAACACTGACTTTTCAAAAGGACAACAGGAGGGGTGCCTGAGTGGCTCAGTCATTGAGGATCTGCCTTCAGCTCAGGTCATGATCCCAGGGTCCTGGGATTGAGCCCTGCATCAGGCTTCTCGTTCAGCGGGAAGCCTGCTTCTCCCTTTCCCACTCGCCCTGCCTATGTTCCCTCTGTCACTGTGTCTCTATTAAATAAATAAAGAAAAGAACTTTAAAAAAAATAAAAATAGAATAAAAAGGACAATAGGAATACCAACAATTGGGATCAAAGGAACTCAGCCTAGAATGAGACTGTGTAAAGTTTAATTAAGAATAGTGAGACTTTACACAATTTAAGAGACATCTGGCACATATGGTTTGTGGACCAATTCAAGATCTCTTGGTGACATTGTTTAAAAAATGATCAGAACTGATACTTTCATTCTCTTTTTTATCCAAAAATGTATATGAATTAGAAAGATTGATACACACCTTTGTGATGATTGGTGGTACTATTTATTACCTCGCACAGTTTTCTTGTTAGGTACTGTTTGGAATCATTATGTGTATATAAAGGAATGTTGATGCAAATTTATAGCCAAAAATTAGTTAACATGAAGAATATATCTATATATCTATATACAGATCTCAAATAACTTTCATGATATTTGAAAGTAAAATTCTGGGGATCTGTGGGAGGGAAGGAAGGAGTTAAACACGGCAGGAGGGTGCTGGGACGGGCCTCTGGGCTGACTTCTCATTAGGAAATCTGGTATTTCAGGTTGGACTGGGCCTTGGGAATGGCTGCTCCTTTGTTCAAGAGAAAAAGTACATTAGATCTGGCTGCAGTCTCAGACTTGTGAAAATGAATTCCAGAATTTTCTAGCATAGGAAAGTGAGGTGGCTCTCCAGTACCCTGAACAGAATTTACCCAATGAAGCCGAGAGCAGGAGAGGGCAAGATGGCGTCCCTGATGCCCTGAGGTTATGCACGGTGACAGCCGTGGTCACAGACCCTGCAGAGCCTGGCACCACGGGACACCCATGGTGGTGATTAACTCTACAGATCCTTGCTCAGAGCCTTGATTCCCTTACCACGTATTTCGAGATTAGCTCTATTAAAAGCGACCTTGACCCTGCATTTCTTTATTTCCGGTGGTTTTGTTTTCCTGTTTTTCATCGTTTGGAGTACATTCATTTCTGCTTCTCTGATGACCAGTGTCTGCGCGAGGATTCCTTCTTGCGCCATTTTTCCAAAAGTCACTTCATCGAACCTGTGACTAATTGGCTAAATAAAACCAACACATACTCCTGGAATTCAGGAGTCTGTTTCGTTCCAGGCCTGATGAAAGGGAGTAAATCGCACGGTTCCTTCTTGTCCTCCGTTATCTCTCCCTTTCCTGCAAAATCATCATCAAAAGAGATGCTGCAAAGTTCTTCATGAATCTAGAGCGGGGACTTTCATTCATTGCCCATTATTCTGGAAATGTCCCCCCAGCCCGCTCCTGGGCCCCCTGCATCTTCCTTATCCACGGACGGCTCGTGTAGGGAAGCCACAGGTCGGAGATGACACCTGGCAGGAAGAAGAGAAAGGGCAGAGAGGTTGGAATGTAAACTAAACGCGAGATTTGTGATTTGGTGGAAAGAGCTGCGGACCGGACGTCTAACCCTGGATGGGGTGGCAGTCAGGAGAGATCCTGCACATTCCTTAGATGCTCAAGCTCTCTGAGAGCACCAAGCATTAATATTTTGGAAGGAAAACATGAACCAGACAGGAAAGGGTAACATTGTCATTGTCTGTTCGCAAGACTGCGAGCTTGAGGAAGCCATGGATTAGGGACCTGGCCTTATCCATCGCTGTGTCCACGGAACCTGGCATTGTGTACCCAGAGTAGACAAGTGTGGAAGTGTTACTCGTGAGCTAAGTCCTGAATGAGACAGTCAATCACACGGGGTCCCGTGTCAAAGGATTCTGCTGGACACTTGTGCTGGATGGGAACATCAGTGGATTGAAACCAGGTTTGGGGTCTAAAAGGCGAGATTTAAGTTCCGGTGCCACGACTGCTGAGCTATGTTATCACTACGATATCACTGCGACTTCACTAAGTGTGCGATCACTTCTCAGCTGGGGGAGCGACGGACCCTCTCCCGGTGTCAAGGTACTCTCTTGTAAAATTGTGTTAAAACACCTTCAGGCAGTTTCTTCTTCAGCGGTGTCCTTAAAGCAACCTTTTTTTGTTGTTGTTCTTTGTTAAGGGCACCTTTAATCTGGCGAATGCTCTGAAATGTTTTGTTTTGATAATTCTTGAAAAATGATAACATTCCACTGCTTGGCAATGCTTCTAAAATAATTGGTGAAATTGTAATAATAGAATTTTTTAAATCTTGGCTCATCTACAACTCCAGACTTTCTGTTGGTTCAGGTTGTTGGACGATTTTGAGTCACAGAGGTTTGAGGGAAGCAGCCCACCTGCATAAGGCTAATGGTTTTATAGGAACCCATCCTTCACTCGTAGGACACACTTCTCATGTAGCCTCATGCAAGCTCCTGTGCACTCTGGCCTCCGGCCGTACCTCCTTGCGCCCCTTCCTGCCTGCCTCCAACTCACCTCTCGGGGCACAGCCCGCACGTCCGGTGGATGCGGACCTGATCACACCCCTACTGACGCCCAGGGCTGTTTTTCAGTATCCTCCCCCTCTCTCCCTCTCTCTCTCTGCCGCTGTCCTCTCTTTGAGTTCCTCCAGCCAGCTGGACTCAGTTCTCTCAAACTCAGATCTAGTTCTACCCTTCCCTCGGCCTGGAATATTCTCTTCTCCTGTTGCCTGGCCAGCAACTGTCGCTCGGGTCTCACTGTTACTGTCTCTTCTTGGGGCTGGGCCTTTCCCAAGCCCCAAGACTGGAACAAGCATCCTTGGGACATTCTTCCTGGTCATCTCTGTGCCCAGTTCTTCCTCCGTCCCTGTGCCTCACGTAGGAACGTGCTTGTCATATGTTCATTTTACTAGAAAGGGTAGTGCCACCTGGCCAAAGATACACTGTTGGCTTTCCTATGATTATACTCGTTTGTTCAGATGTTGATCCCCTACTCTGTGCTCGGCACGGTTCTGGGGGCAGGGGACACAGCAGCGAACCCATTGCCATAGGTCCTTGCCATCGTGGGATTTACAGCCTGGGAGGGAGAAACTGATAATAAAGGAAGTAAAATCCATAGCATGTTAGATGCTGGAGAACAAGAAAGCAGAAGAGGAGGGTAGGGCATGCTGGATGAGGTGGTGGGCATGTTGCGGTTGTTAGTAGGTTACTAGGGAAGCTTCACGGAGGTGGCATTTGAGCCAAAGTCTGCAGGAAGTGAGGGAGTGAGCTGGAGGGATATTTGGGGAGAACATCTCAGGCAGAGGGAAAGCCTGAGCGGGTGTTTCCAAGAACAGCTCGGAGGCCTGGAGGCCAGGAGCGCAGCAAGCTGGGGTGTAGCAGGAGCAGGGTGGGAAGGGAGAGAGGACTTTGAACTTGACTCCGCAGGCAAAGGGGGTCTCAGCAGAGGAGGTGGGGGAAATCTGACTTAATTTTTAAAAGGATCCCTCTAACCTCTGTATAGATAATTGACTCGAGGGAGGCAAGGCGGGAAGCCAGGAGGCTAGTTAAGCTTTGCAAAAACCCAGGCGGAAGGAGAGTGGTGACTTGACTTAGTAGCTATTAGTGGGGGTGGTGAGAAATGGCTAGAGTCTAGATCTGTTTTGAAGGAAGGGCCAAGAGGGTTTTCTGATGGGCTGAGTGTGGGATGTGAGGGGAAGCAGGGAGCCCAGGAGGCTGCCCGGGGCTCCGGCCTGCGTAACCAGAGGATAGAGCCGCCAGGAAGAGGACAGGCAGGTGGCTGGTAGAGGTTTCAGGGGACAGAGGAGGACCTCTGCCTCATACTTGAGACAAGTATATCTCAAGTATGTCTCATACTTGAGACATGTATTAGTTCGCCAGCATGTGTTTGAGTTCTCACGAAATGAATCTAAGAGGGCAATTTTCTTTAATCTGTACATGGGAGTAAAGAAATCTCATGCAATGTCCCCAAAGGAAGGGGACTAACATCGCCCTCTTGTACAGGATTCTACACCCGGCCCTTTCCTGGGGTGGGGGCGGGCACACCAGGATTCCATTTCTCTTGGAATGGATGTCAACCCAGATTCTGTTTTATTTATTTTTAAAGATTTTATTTATTTATATTAGAGGGAGAGAGTGAGAGAGAGAGCATGCGAGGGAGAAGCAGACTCCTGGCAGAGCTGGGAGCCCGATGCAGGACTCGATTCCAGGACTCCCGGGATCACCACCTGAGCCAAAGGCAGTCGCCCAACCAACTGATCCACCCAGGCGCCCCGGGATTCTGTTTTAGAACCATCAGAACTGCTGTCCACAGCTGAGGTTTGCTTCATTATATAAATAAACTTATTTTTATAGTCAGCTTGTTGGTAAAAAAAAAAAATGTAAAACTTCCCTTTACGTCTCGCCAGGCCTGAGCCAAACCACACGAAGTACGATTTCTCTAAGGACCGAGGTCCTTGGGTCATCACAGAACAAGCAGCTATCCATCATGCACGCTGAAGGCCTACTGTGTGCTGGTGGCTCTTCAAGTGCATAACCGACAGGTGTGCAAGGACTCTCTAGCGCGCTGGGGTTTTTGCCGCGGCCCTGGCTCACCTACCTTTCCCGCTTGCTTTCCTTGCGTCCGCTCCTCCCCGAGATGCTCCAGTGCCCCTGCTTTGTCCCTTCTGTTCTTACTGTCGGAAGACCTTTTCTTTTCCCTCTCCCTTCTCCTGTCTTTCCTAGCAGAGTCCCAGCTAGCTGAGCTTGCCCAGGAAGTGATTCTGGGGCAAGTGTGCTCTTACTCATTTTGCATTTTCCCTTCGGCAACTTTAAACTATCTTTTGCATGAACTCCTGGGGGTCCTTTTAACATACTCCAGGCCAAGAAGCCTGAAGGGCCAGGCTGCGGCTGAGAAGCTACTCGTGGATCAGATCTGACCGGATGCAGAGTCCAAAGTGTATTCGTTACTGTGTTTATACATAACTAGTTTGTGACCTTCTCCTCATCTAGAGAGGTTTATATACTCTCCCCAAGAATAGTACTCTTTACACAGGATGCCCCGATTCTTGGTGTTGATAGCCAACACCTGGCAGGAAGAGGCAGGTCGGAGGAAATATTCTTGAAACAAAAGACTGGGAAAGTGCCTGGGTGGCTCAGTCAGTGAGGCATCCGCCTTCAGCTCAGGTCATGATCCTGGGGTCCTGGGATCGAGTCCTGCGTCAGACTCGTGCTCTGCAGGGAGTCTGCTTTTCTCTCTGCCCCTCCCCAATCCATTCTCTCAACCTCTCACTCTCTCAAATAATAAATAAATAAAATCTTTAAAAAAAGATACTAAAAGACTGTGTATGCCATGAAAATGAATGCTAGTAAAGTAGAATATATTGTGGGGCATGTGGGTGTCTCATCAGTGAAGCATCTGACTCTTGGTTTCAGCTCAGGTTATGATCTCGGGGTCATGGGATCAAGCCCTGAGTTGGGCTCTGTGCTCAGTGCATAGTCTGTTTAACATTTTCTCTCTCTCTCTCTCTCAAATAAATAAAATCTTTTTTTTAAATTAAGCTATGTTGGGGCACCTGGGTGGCTCAGTCGTTAAGTGTCTGCCTTTGGCTCAGGTCATGATCCCAGGGTCCTGGGATTGAACCCCACATCGGGCTCTCTGCTCAGTGGGAAGCCTGTTTCTCCCTCTCCCACTCCTCTGCTGTGTTCCTTCTCTTGCCGTGTCCCTCTCTGTCAAATAAATAAAATCTTAAAAATATTAAAAATTAAGCTGTGTTGCTAGATATTTGTATCCAGAAAAATGGATTTATCACTGAGTGAACTTAAAGAAAATATAGCCTGGTCAAAAAATTACTTTTAATTCTAAGCATTGAGTGAGAAACCATAGTTCCTAAGATGGATACATTCTTCCAGCAGCGGGTTTAGTCTGATTGTTTGGGTCTTCGCTGGAATCTGAGTTGTTTTTCAAGAGAACTGATTTCTGATGAAGCTGTTCACATGCTTTTGAAGCCAAGAGAGGGGGTGATTAATTTACATTCTCTTAGGGGCGCCGGGGTGGTTCAAGTCGATTAAGTGGGTTAAGCATCAGCTTTTGGCTCAGGTCATGATCTCAGGGTCCTGAGATAGAGAGACACCCCTCCCCCACCCCCGCCTTCCTCAGCGGGGATTCTGCTCTTTCCTCTGGCCCTCTCCCTCCTGCGCTCACTCTCTGTCTCTTTTGCAAATAAATAAGGTAACTAAATCTTTTTAAAAATTGCATTGTACAAAAAAAATCGCATTGTACAGACAAGACTGCATGAAGTTATGGAATTGTCTTGGTAGGATGAGGTAAAATGGTGCCCCCAAGTAAGCAAACAAACCCTCACATAGCCCATATCCAGAATCTCAAAGTCGCTGAATACGCAGTGTTTGAAAGGAGAAAAGAAATAAAAGTTTTTTTTTTTTTTTTGGAGCTGCTTCTCCAATGATACAGGTTTGCCATCCTTCATGTTATAAAACAGAGTTGAAGCTTAGTATCATTTTAAGCATGGGACAGAGAGGGATACGTGAGGCTGGGGGAAAGGCAAAAGAAATGAACTTGACGGACCAAAAAAATCACACATCCTTCGAAGACCTCCCCTGTCTCGAGGACAGAAAATGCCTTGGCAGGAGAGATTTCTTCTGCAGTCAGAAGGGAATTGGTTTCCCAGCTGTTCTGGTGTATTTTCCTGATTAGTCTTTGCTCCCACGGTCTAAAAGCAAAGACCGGATCTGAGCACCTACAGTACTGGTCCAGAACTGCAACTTCCCTCACGGGTGACTCACAGGCGGGAGCAAACCACCTACTGTAACAGCTGGACACAGACCGTGGCGGATGCAGCTCAGCAGCTGCTTGGCCTGACCCCCGAAACCGTGCCATTGGCCGAAGCTCTCACCTTAGTGAAATAGCGAAGCTGGGGTTTAGATGCATGGCTACTGTTACTCATTTCTCCTAAATTGTATTTCTCCATTGCTACTCTAAGATCTTGGAGGTCATCTTGAAGTCTCAACTCAACTTAGGATGGCTAGGACACCAGTCATCATTCAACATCCCACCGCATGAGGAGTGCCTGGGTGGCTCAGTCGGTTGGGTGTCTGGCTTTGGCTCAGGCTGTGACCCCAGAATCCTGGGATCAAGCCCCACTTCAGGCTCCCTGCTTAGCAAGGAGTCTGCTTCTCCCTCTCCCTCTGCCCTGCCACTTGCTTGTGTACTTTCTCTCTTTCTTTAAAATCTTAAAAAAAAAAAAAAAAAAAATTCCACACATGTGCTCTGGAGCATAAGTGACCACTGTCTTGAAGAATAAAGTTATGCTTAGTTTTAAATTTGGTTAGTCTTTGCTATAATTACGATCAGTGTGAAGTGAGTCAGCTTTATAGGAACTCGTTTCTTAAACAGGATGATCTCTTGCTGCATCTCCTCTGCTGTCTGGTATACTGCTCCCCTACCTGGAGGCCAGTTCTCGAGGCTTCACTAGCGACAGGGAGAGTAGGCACCTGCCCTCAGAAAGCCTCCAAGTCAGCTAGGGCTACAGATTAAAGCGTGAGAATCCTAGATTCGCCAGGGAGTGCAAATAAGATGCCATTACAGAGAAGGTGAGAGTATTTTTGGGGTCAGTCTATACCCCAAAGCCTGTGTCTTCCAGCCTCCCATTTTATTTTCCATTACCATTGTTTTGCAGAAATTGTTCTGCCGAGTATCTCCTCCCTTATTCTAGTACATTCTGGCCCTCACGTGGTACACAGCACTTTATGCACAACGCCTGCCGAGTCAGTGTTTGCTGACATAATTGAATGGGGGAAGGCTTTGTGGAAAGGCAGAGCTTGGGCACAGCTTGAGATGAGGGGGGTTAGGGGGGTGCGGTGACATATTGCCCATATATGAGTCATTTGTTCTGGGCCTTGAGGAAGGGCTTGCAAAGTCAAAACAGAGCGGAGACAGATGCCAGGTTGAGGAATGAGCTACAGCGGAGCTGAGTGTTGGGTTGATGAAATACGGGGTCAGGGAGGAGGCCAGCCAAGACGTTGCTCTGGATGGGGTGTTAGTGCGGCCGGCTCTAAGAGCAGGGCCCTCCGGAGGTGGGTGGATGTGCCCACGCACGAGCCTGTCTTTCTCTCCCCATTTCGTGCTGGGGACATGCTCTTCATTTGTGTTAGTGCGTGTGTTATATTCTTGGTGGTGTTGGGGGCGCGGGCGGGGTGTGTTTGGAGGAGTTCGTAGTTCCTTTCTTTATGTTTTATTTTTCATTAGTTTCCTCTGGAATTGGGTGGTTTTCAGGAAAGAGGTTGAATGCATTTAGCAAAACTATTGGAAAACTGGAATGGGAAAATGAAAGTTTCTCTCTCTTTTTTGGTTCTCTTTTCAGTTTTTCCTGGTCCCCTGGATGACTTTAGAGAGAGAGGCCACAGATGAAGAAAGGGAATTCTGTAAAACCGGAAAAATATCTAGCTGGGGGCAACTGCTGGAGACAGGGAAAGCAAGAAGAAACAGCAGGTTTGGGAAAATAAGTGAGTTTCTGTGTTGGCCCTCAAGGAAGAGCTGGAAATTGCCATTTGGAATCAGGGCTTGAGCTCAAAAGTCAGAGCTGGAAAGAGATTTAGCTGCAAAGATGGTAGTTAGAAGTGAGGGGACAGTGCCCGGAGAGAGCAGGTAGAATGGGGTCCGTCCTTTTTTTTTTTTTTTTTTTTAAGATTTTTTTTTATGTATTTGTCAGAGAGAGAGAGAGTGAGAGAGAGAGCACAAGCAGAGGGGAGGCAGAGGCAGAGGGAGAAGCAGGTTCCCTGCTGAGCAAGAAGCCCCATGTGGGTCTCGATCCCAGGATCCTGGGATCATGACCTGAGCTGAAGGCGACACCTAACAACTGAGGCATCCCTGGAAGGGGGTTCTTAGCTGAGGTCCATGGTGAGTCCAGTGATTGAAGTTTAAGGCTCTATAGCCACCAGAAACTGTGAGCAATATTTTCTGTGAGTTTCCGCCCGGCATGCTGGGATGGAGTGTGTCTGTAACTTTGGTCAGGTTCTTAGAGGTATCCAAAGGTTAAGAAATCGCTGCCGCAGAAGGGGAAGATGAGTCCAAGAAGGTCAGAGCCCTGAGGAGAAATCAGCATTGAAAGAGTTAGCAGAGAGGAGCCACGGAAAGAGGCCAAAGAGATTAGGAAGGCAGAAATCTATCCCGGAAGTCAGGAGGATGTGGAAAGCAATGGAACGCGTGGGAGTGTGGGCCGCAAGGTTCAATGGTATCTTAAAGTCAGATAGGATTAAAAGAACAGGTTCAATAGCCTGCTGGGAAGTCACTGGTGACTTTCCCGAGAGCCGTGTGAATGGAAAGCACATTGTGATAAGCGGAGAACGGGATTCAGGAAGAGGGAGTAAGACTGGCTTTCTCTTTCTGGAAGGTTAACATTTGACAAGAGTGAATATTTACTGTGTTCCTGAGAAGGGCTGGAACTCGTGACATTCACTGTAGACGTGAGCAAGGTGACATGGGCTTTGGTTCTCATGGATCTTAGGGTCTCTTGGGAGAGATAGGCACTAATCAAATAACGACACAAATTAAGTGTATCATCACAAACTGGGTCAGGGCTTTGATGGGAAAAAACATGGTGCCCAGCACTGAAACCCAATCTGGGGTCCAAGAAGGACCCCCCAGGACATGATCATTGAGCTCAGACCTGATCAGCTCCCAAGGGAGACCAGGAGTGAAATGGCTGGGCAAGGGAGCAGAGGGCAGAACATTCTAGGCAATGAGGGAAGTCAAAGCAAAGTGTAGAAAGAGAAAGGCCAGTGATAGCAGGCCATGCTGGGTCTTTTAAATGACAATAAAGATCTGAGTTTAAGAACATTGAGGAAGCTGCCAACTTGTGGAGAGTCAAACACAGTTTTGTATTTTGAAATAACGTAGAGGAATCCAGGGGAGAAACGATGCTAGCTTGGACCAGCTTTCTGGCAAAGAAGGCAAAGAGAAGAGGAGGGATTGAGGAATCATGCAGGAGCTCACACAGCCCCAGAAGGCAGGAGACAGAACACCGAGACTTAGGAAGGACCTGCAAAAGGTTAAGTTTTTCTTTAGGGGCTGAACACTGAAGCTCATTTGTAGGCAAAGAGAAAGAGCAGAGGAGAGAGAGAACTTGAAGAAATACTAACCAGTGGAGGAGATACATGTCTTCAAATCAGAAATACTGCTCTCTAGATTGAGAAGACAGGGCTGGTGAATTTGCAGGTGTGGTTACAGGTAGAAAGGGGGCAAAGTGAGGCTTGAAGACTTGATCCATAAAAGGGGGCTTGTATGTGTTTTGGAGTGAGGCTGCAGCCTCCCAAATAATAAGGTAGTCCTGGGCTGTGGAGGATGAACAGCAAGAAGTTCCGAGATGGTTCACAGAGGGGACCTGGTTGCCATCTGTATATTTGTACAAACACTGCCTGATCCTTCTATCACCAAATCAGTCCTTGGGTTTTATAATTGGAAACAGAGTCAGGGAATTTTAATATGTCCAAAGTGGCTCTCTTGAGCTGTACTAAGAAATTCTTTTTTCCTCCAAATCCATGAGGTGGTTTGTTCAACAGCTGGGATTGGGATTGGGGTTGGGTGGGTGGGTGTGGTACAGCGAGGAAGAGCTCATATCCCAGACAGTCGAGTTATTCCTCAGGAGAACTGGATCATTGTGTTACAGACGAGACAGCCGCACAAGTCTGAATTTCCAAAGGCACGTTCATTTGTGTTTCCTACTACCAATTAAGTCCAGCTGTAGGGACACCAGTGGACTCAATCCATCTTTAAAAATCAACGCTGATTTTCAGTGTACTAAAACAGATGCAGTGAGAAGTCATGTGTCTCATGTCTCCAAACAAATGTGCTTAGTTAATGTCCTAGCTCAGAAAGAGAATTAGAATTTTCAGTTGACTTCTAAAAAAATTATGAAGGATTAATGTGCATCCCCCCCCACCTTTTTTTGATACAGTTGTGGGAAAGTTGGACTCTTTTCAACACAACGGATCTTTGTTGCAGAATCTCTGAGTGGATCTATGCATTTGTGGGGACTCATAGTCTTTTCCTGGGTCCATGAGCACAGCTTTGTCACAAAAATGGCTTTTCACTCTAAGATGTATCTTCTCTGAAGGTCAGAGGGAGGTGCGTGGTATGAAGGCGCCATGTTGGATTAGAAATGAGCAGTGCAGAACCGGCTACAGCAGTGGGCCTGCTTGGCAATCTTGAAATAAATGCAGCTGGGATAATTTCAATTTTTGATTCAACCCTTGGCAAGCCTTTAGTGTACACAGCCCTTCCCTCCCACCCCCAAACCTGTGGAGGAGGCTCAAAGGCTGGTTGTACTCAATGGTCATTATTCTGTCTCTTGGAATTGCCAGTAAACACTAGGTCAGCTCTGCGTCCTGCCCAGGTTCAGTTAGCACTCTGGGAAGAACTTCCTCTTCCTATGAGAGTTAATACATCTAATTGTTGAGCATAGCACTTTGTTGTGTTTGATGAATATTAGCTATTATTTCAAAACATGATAATTATTTGGGGTTATTCCCTTCCTAGGACTCGATGTACCCCCAAAGGGTCATGATTATGGAGCACATTTCCTTCTCTATGCATATGGTCTCTTGGTTCTAGGCTGACATACCCAGGTTTTATACCACATGAGTTCCAAGGACACCATTCACCGCTGGGAAAGTGCTTTTCAGTTGCACAGCGGCTCTGAAACGGGCTTCTGTGTTACAAGGTTTCAAGTGCTCACAGCTCACAATTTGCTGGTAGAACCAGATAAGTTTAGCAGCCGACAGTCTCTTCCCCCTTCTCAGTCGATTCCTTTCTGAGTTCCCAGGAGAACTAGGTTTTGGAATTTTCCCTAAATGTCTATCCTCCTAGGGCTGAATCGAACCTTTGGCGTTTCCTGTTCCATACTGGGAACCAGAAGCTTTCTGAATTATCTCATAGGACATTTCCTGATCTATGAATCTTGAGAGCATGAAGATCATGTTTTCCCCTCATCATCTCCTGATCTCAGTCTCCAAGGAGCATGTGTGTGTTTCATTACAATTCCACCGGTTCCCGCGTTCAGTGATAAATATGTGGGTTACAGTGTGTACATTCATATACAACACCAAAGGTTACCAGTGTGGATTTATTGCTTGTTACATCATTTTACTGTGGGGATGATTCACTCGATCAGTTTATTTAGCAATGAGGGAATATTAAATAAGGCAACTGTACCAACTTACACCAGCCCTAGCTTCGCTGGGTCCACCACCTCTGCCCTCTCCTAATCAGTGGCTTGATAAGGTCAATCATGCTCACAGAGATGGGCCTGTCACGGAGACAGCTGTCTCTACTCAGGGACTTCCAGAACAAGAGGACACCATGTGTCTGAAAACAAAGGTGGTCTTCTCATTGATGACTTCATTTTCACTTTTAAGGTCTGAGTATTCTTCTCTTGCTATTGTTTACTTGATCCTTTGTTGTTTGGATGACATTGTTCTGAATGCTAACTCCAGAACAAGGTTCTCCCGTCCTGTGTGATCCTGATCAGAGTTATTTTATTCCACTCCACTGACCTCAAATCACTGGTCACAAAACCCTTGATGTTCAATTAGGAATAAGTAAGTTATTACTTATCAAAGGATCAAAGTTAAGCCATGTTTATTAAAAATTGGGTGTTTCTGGGTGGGGGGGATGAGGGACATAGGGGATGGGGATTAAAGACTGCACTTGTGATGATGAGCACTGAGTAATGTATAGAATTGTGGAAGCACTATATCGTACATCTGAAACTGATAGAACACTGTACATTACACTGGAATTAAAATTTTGAAAACTTTATAAAAAAAGGGATGTGTCCATCGTTTTATTTTTAAAAGCTTCCCACATGCAGAAATGTTGAAAGAACTGTAGAGTGAACACCCTTGTACCCGTCGGTCAGTGTCTACAGTTGTCATTTTCATATATGCATTTACTATACAACCATATATCCATCCATTCATCCATCGTATCTTTTTAGTTTTTGAAATGTTGAAATAATTTTAGATTTCCAGAAAAGTTCCATGAATAATACATACAGTTCCCAAATACCCTTCATCACCTTCCCCTAAGATTATCATGTTACAAAACCATAATACAATGACCAAATCAATATTAGAATTAATCAACACAAAATTAACATTATGACACTATTTTTTAAACCTTTTAATAATGATTTTTTTATTTTTTAAGAATTTTATTTATTTATTTGAGAGAGAGAAAGAGAAGAAGAAGAAAGAGAGGAGGTAGAGGGTCAAGAAGACTCCATACCGACCTTGACGCTGGAAGTGGGGCTCAATCCCACGGTCTTGAGATCATGACCTGAGCTGAAACCAAGAGTTGGATACTTAACTGACTGCACCACAGAGGTGCCCCGTGAGTTTTTTTTTTTTTTTTAATTTAAAAAATTGTTTTTCCGACCGGAATTTACATAAAAACTTGGGGAAAAAATACTACAACACTATTAAACGAATCTACAGATCTTATTCAAAGTGCCTCAGTTTTCCCATGAAGGTCCTTTCTCTGGTGCAGAATGCAATCCTGGACCCCACCCTCCATGTAGTTGCTGTGTGTCCTTAGCCTATGATCAGTGAAAGCCCCTCTGTCTTTGTTTATCTTACCCTTGACCCTTTTGATGTGTACTAGCCACTTACTTTGTTGAAGGTCCTTCCGATTTGGGTTTCTCTGACGTTTTCTTGTGATTAAATTGAGACTATGCATTTTTTTGCAAGAAGACCACAGAAATGAGATTATACCCTTCTCTGTTTATCACATGGTGGGGGTAGGCATTTTGGCACTCTATATAATTGTCACAGATATATCTTTCATCCCTTGGTTAAGGGGTTGTATGCCAGTCTTTTCCACTATAAATTTATGATTTTTCACTTTGTAAATAATAAGTGTTTTGGAGGAGATACTTCAAGACTACACAAATATTCTGCTTCTCCTTAAATTTCACCTACTGATTTTAACAGGCATTGGAGGGGTTTTGCCTATGCTCTCTAATGGTGATTTCCCATGTCCCTCATTCTTTCTACATTGATTGGCTGGGATTATACCTTAAGGAAAAGGTGTCCCCTCTTATTTATATATTTACTTATTTAATTAATTCATCTTTCTATCTGTTCCATTATTTATTTATATCAAAATGGAGTCAAGGATCATTCTTTCACTTTTGGGTATAATCCAGTATATCTCAATTTATTTTGTTGCTCCAATTGTCCGTTGGGTCATTGGAAAGCTCCCTTCAGTTGAACTTCAGCATTCTTTGGACCTGTTCTGACATTTTTGGAGCACTTTCTTACTTTCTGGCAACATAAGATGTTGAAGGTTTATTTTGTATTTTCCCTATTTTTTTTGAGGAGCCCTGGGTTGTTTTATGAGAGAATGGTGCTTAGAAACCAAGATCTGGGCACTAAGTGTGCTTAAGGCTATGGGAGTCCCATCGCCCTCCCCATGATGCAGATAAGAAGTGTGTGTGTTATTAATGTGTACCACCTGTATTTCTGTGTTTATCCATCTGTGTGTGTGAGTAGATGTGTGTACATATATATTTACAGATTCATATTCACATATAATAGACCAACTTGTAGCTCTGCAGGGGAAAACATGGTTCTCATTATCCACAGTGTATTAACTTATTTGTCCAATCCCCAAACACACATCAAGTAGTTTCAGAATTGCTAATTCATAGTCCCTGCCAGAGAGACAAATTTGCTAACCAGAGCCCAATATTTGTACACTAGCCTTTTTGTCTTTAGCTCTATGGTTTGTAGCCAAAAGTTGTTTAGCTTAGTTCCTTTCTTCCCTACCCTCTTCACAGTTGTGTTATTCATTTGTAATACAGTCAAGTTCACGTTATTGCTTGTGTTCTGCTTTGGATTTCTTCCGCACCTTGGTTGCTTCAAAATATTTATACTTACTTTTTTGATGTGTGGGGGACCAACATTGCTGTGACTCTGAAGTTGGAGTAATACAGAATGTCCAGCCAGGGAAGTGTTGTCTTTCCCCTATTCTTCCCTCCACATTCCCATCTACTCCTTGCAGGGGATCGATCTCGTTTGTGTCTGGATTATCCTTCCTACACTTCTTTTGCACACAGTAGTAGATTCACAAACTGCTCCTTTTCTCTCTTTTGTGAATCCATCTTATTTATGATGCATTTCACAGTAAGTGGCGGCTGTCAGTATGTGTTCACCCTAAACACTTCGGCATACTTGTCATTAGCTAAACTCCAATTTATAGGCATTTCCCCCCTTTTTATTTCTTTTAAGATAAAAGTCACATGCTGTAAAATTCATGAATCTCAAGTGTACCACCGGATACATTTTCACAAATGTATACACTTGAGTGAGGCAAATCCCTAAGAAAACGTGAGGGGGTTACCATGACCTCGTAAGGTTCCATTGTCCTTCCCAGCTACTTCCTGCTCTAGCTCTGAGACAGCCCGTATCCTATTTCTTTTTTCTGCCATTCATTGCTTTGGCCTGTTCTACACTCTGTATACATGAAATTATACAATGTGTACTCTTGTGTGAAGCTTCTTTCACTTGGCCTGTCTTTGGAATACATCCATGTCGTGGTGTGGATCCCTAGTTCACTCCTTCTACTGCATTAACACACAACTGTAAACATACCAGTGTACACAGGATGAACGGGGAAGGCGTTCCCTTTCTAGGGAGTGAGACTTTCTCCATCTGATGGTTCAGAATCTCTTGTTGTTGTGTTGCAGTGCCGTGCTTCATATATTTTAAATTATTTTAAATAATTTAACTTTAAACACATTGCCTTGTGCATATATGCATAGTGCTTTCCTTTTCCTTTCTTTTTAAAGATTTTATTTATTTATTTGAGAAAGAGAGCAAGGGGAAAGGCAGAGGGAGAGGGAGAAGCAGGCTCCCTGCTGGGCAAAATACTTTTTTGTATTTTGTAAATGCTGACTGCAGGTGTCCCCTCCACCCGTCTCACTGTGGGGTGGAGGGATGGAGGCCTGTGTCGTGCTCGGTGGCCCAGGTCAGGTGCCCTGCTCCCACCTGTGGGAGCCCAGGGAGCCAGTGCAGGCCTCGATCCCAGGATCCTGGAATCATGACCTGAGCCGAAATCAGATGCTCAACCGATCAAGCCACCCAGGTGCCTCACATAGTGCTTTTCATTCAAAAGCTCAGTGTTAAAACACAAGTAGAGGCTTTCCGTATAGACAGAGAAATGTCCTTTAAGACTTTTAACATTTAAAAAAAAGACATTTAATATTGAAAAATTCATCCCACAAAAGCCTTAATTCAGTACCTATTTATTGAATATTACATGCAAGTTATTGCATTAGATGCTTGAGAACACAGGCATGAAGAAGACAGAGGCCTGGCTGTGGGTGTTTTCGGGCATTCAAGGAACACTGGGACACTATCAGAGAGGGGATTTCCTATGAAGAATCCCAATCATCATCCCATTTGTTTGTCCAAATCATATGAGAAATGCAGCAATCTTCAAAACCAGTAGTCCTTGGAGAGAAGCTGACCGTGGTTTTTGCAGCTGTCATGTGGGCTCAGGGTCACGGAGAGGATCAGGGAATATGTGAGAAGACAGTGGGAGCTCCTGCAGGCCCGGAGCTCTGCTGCCAAAGGGGGGCTGGCATCAGGAAGTGCGTCTCACCTCTGGCAGCAGCCCCTGAAACACAGGTGGGAGCAGGGCACCTCGCCGACCTGGGCCACCGAGCGCAACCCAGGCCTCCATCCCTCCACCCCACAGTGAGACGGGCGGAGGGGGCACCTGCAGTCAGCATTTACAAAAGGCCACAGGAACCCTTCACCCTGTGGGCAAAGTGTGGCTCAATCATTTGCTTCAGGACACACCTTGGAAGGCGCTCCACGAACGCTAATTTAGTTGAAAAGATGCGTCTATTTAAAGTCTCTCTAGGAGTGCTTGGGTGGCTCAGTGGGTTGGGCGTCTGCCTTCCGCTCAGGTCATGATCCCAGGGTCCTGGGATCAAGTCCTGCATCGGGTTTCCTGCTCAGTGGGGAGCCTGCTTCTCCCTCTTCTGTCTGCTTCTCTGCCTACTTGTGCTCTCTCTCTCTCTTTTTCTCTGTCAAATAAATAAAATCTTTGGAAAAAAAAAATCTCTCTCACTCACTCCCACAAATAAAAAATAAATAAATAGTAAAAACCAAAATCTCTCTCTCTCACTCTCTTTTTAAAGTCTTACTGAGTAACCTGTAAAAAAACTTTTTGGTATAAATTCAGTAACTTCTAGGCTTAGACATGATAAATGCTTTTTTATTTTTAAAACAAAAATATGAACTGGAATGGAAACGACTTTCTTCCAAAACACTTTAAAGAAACAAATTATCATGTGGAATCTCATTTTGAATGAATCAGAGTACAGTAAATCTCAAAATATCCCCCGAACTGCCCACTGTGGTTTGCTAAACAGGAAAATGACTTCAGCAGGATGGTCTTTTTCCCCTAGATTCACAGCAGGCAGCCCTTTGTGCTGCTCCGAAAACATCTTAATTCTTCCCCAAGTACCATGTTTCTTGGAATTGTTCACCGGAAATTAATAGTATTCTGAGTTTTAAAGTAATTCAAACCACCAGTGACTTTGTCGTAGCGTTTCACAGTAGCATACGCAGGCAAGCCAGCCAATTAGGACAGCCTTAGTCACCAACGCACACAATATCCCTCACACAAAGACATGTGTTTCCGTCCCAACTGTGTCCACCAGGCTGCCCTACTGGTTAACGACAACAAACAAGACCCATGAGTAAAATATGTTGGATAATGTCAAGGATGAAGGGGGAAAAAGTTGGGCAAAGGCAGATCTTGAACCTGCTGAGGTAGAGGAAGAAGAGAAGCTGCAATGATAGATTGGGTAGCCAGAGAAGGCGTTGCTGGGGAGGTGATATTTGTGTAAAGCCCTCAATGGTATCTGAGTCATCTGGGGAAGCGTGTTCCAGGCAAAGGGAAGAGCATGTGCAAAGGCCCTGAGGCAGGAGTGTGTCTGAGGAACAGGAGGGCATAGTTGGAGTGTAGTGAATGAGGCGGAGAGGAGTGAAGAATGAGGATAGAGAGGGAACAGGGGCCACGTCATGAAAGACCTCAGAGCAAGGACTTCGGCTTTTACTCTGAAGGATGGGGAAATCATTGGAAGGTTTTGAACTGAGAAGAAAATTGACCTCAATGGCGTCCCCACACCGAAAGCAGAAAGGGCGGTTGAGAGGCTCTGTTAAACCAGGGACTGTAGCACAGAAACTCCCGTGAAGAAGGGAAAGCCTTCAGTGTTTAAAGACAGGCTAGGTCTCCCCAGACAAGGGAAAATAAGAGAGCAGAGCATTCGTTCGCATAACTGAGCAGTTGGGGACTAAAAGTGTGATGTTATTTTTAGAAGATAGCATTTTTTTTTTTAATGCCCTGCTCCTGGTTTCTTGTATCTTTTAGAGAACACATGGGGTAAAGATAAGGAAGCACAACCTTCCAAGTATAGCAACGAATTAGGAGGCCTTGTTTCTAGTTCGGGTCCTGACTTTGACCTTGTAATATCCTAGGGTTGGTTACGTAAATCTTGAGCTTTAGTTTCCTCTGTGGGGAGCGTAATTGTTAATTACTTTATGGAATTATTTTGTCAATTAATAACATGTTAATAGTGTGACAGTCATAAAATACTCGGAGTGTCTTTGAAATAGGCATGACACAGAACCACGGTGGTGACCTATTAGTGTCGCTATTATAGGAAACACATGGCATTTTAGCCCCGAAAAGGCTCATGGACAGGAAAAACTGTGGGCGATGGGGAGTGACTGGTGTGAAGCTGGAAGGAGATGAGTGGTGTGGAGAATGACATTTAACTTCAGGACCTTTTGATGTTTTGGGGCCGGGATTTTGCAATGCTGCTTTTTAAAAAGGGACGGTTCCTGAGCAGGATGTGGGACCGAGAGGGTGCGTGTTAAGGTGAATCGCCTCCCAGGCCCGGGATCTGGCACCAGGGCTCCTGTCACCTCTCTACCTTATTCATACTCTGCTGGTGCCTTTGACTTGAATAATGTGTGGTTTTGAGCCGTGTATTCAAAAGGCTGCCAGGGTTGACCTGTAGCAGAGATGCCATGGCTCATCGTACGTATATAGAGGTACGAGATACTTATTTTCTTCATTACATATTAATTTTCAAACAAAACTCTGCAATCCCCAGTAAGTTGGCACAACGCTTGATGAAAACAAGGCAGACTCTGGTGGATCTTCCGTAAAGATACAGGAGGGTTAGTTCAGATGTCGCCTGGAAGACGGGACTAGAGGACCTCTGTCCATTAGGGTCAAGGTGTCTGCTGCTCTGATAAGATCCTTTAAATGCTTTCTTAATTCATTCAACAGATATCTTTTGATAATATACTGTGTTGGGTGCTCCAGAGTCTTTAAGGATGAGTAAGACACGGTGCCTGTCACCAACGAGCTTATAACCGAACAGAGAAAGAACTATAAAACCAGGCAGTATGTGTCATGGGTCATGAGCAGTCATGAGGGGGCTGTAGAGGTGACAGTGAGGAGAATCCTCTGGCTCAGAGACCAGGAATGCTTTGTGGAGGAGCGGATGACTGGGGGTGGGTGAGTGTGAGGAGGGCTGTGGTGCATTCACATAGAGGAGATAAAAAGCCAAGCGATGGCTGGATAAGGCTTCTCAGAGGGGATACACCTGCCAGCGAGGGCTTCACGGGCACAAGGGAGACAAGAGGAGGACATTACGGGGCCAAGTGCCCCACCTGAAACCCACTGGGTATATTAGAGAAGGGTGGCCACCAGTTAGGACAGGGGTGGGGGGGTGCGCTCTGGGAGAAAACGCTGGGGACGGAGACTTGGGCCAGATTTTATACTTGAAAGTCAGGTTAGATGTTTGCAGCTAGTGGAGGGAAGATCTCTGTCCCAGCTGAGCTGGGACCTTTGCAAAGGGCATTCTAGGGACACAGATCTGCAGTGAGGGAGAGGATGAACTGAAGGGCGGGGGGAGTTAGAGGGGAGGGGAGAGGATCAGTGGGAACAGGAAGCAAGAAGAGAGACGGGCAAGAATGAGACCTTACGGGGAAAAGACTAAGACGACTTGAGGACCAGGGACCGGGGATCATGAAAAGGAATCCCAAGATCTGGGACTATGGAAGGGAAGGGAGGCAAAGATTCCTCCAAAGGGCTGGCTTTACGGAAACCTGGAAGACGGTGGCATGGAATAGGGAAGTCCAAGGTGCCGTGTCAGTCTGGAGGACGATTATCAACCCAAGCCCGCAGAGTCGCGGAGACCAGCCGTCGTCAGTTGGGCACCTTGACCTCTGAAGGTGTGTGATTAATGGACGCGTGGTATTTCTCAATGCCTCATCCGCTCAGCACCATCTAATCTCCTGGAACGTGATCAGATGTCGGGCTCCTGCTGTTTGAATTTATTTCCATTGGTTGTCTGTGTCAGCATGGAAGCGGACGTTTGTGCAGCTTTGGTGGAGAATAAAGGTCATGTACATACGTGCTTATTTCTAAATGAGCTGTAATTATATGCACAACTCAGGACTCCATGACTCACCTCTACCCTCATTAACTCCACCCCATGAACTGCCTCTTTATTTCAAACATGAAGTCACTTCAACGACTTCACTTTTTAAGTCTTGGCAGAGATTTAATGACTTTCTTTTTTTTTCTCTCTCTCTTAAAGGAACCCAAGAGTTTGGATGCCACACTCTCGTGAGAGCCACCAAGGACTTGGAGAGAGACACATTGGTTCCCCAAGAGTGGGCGGGTCTGTATTCCTCACTGAGATGGGACCTCGCTTCCCGCACCATCCGCTGGAGGGGAGAGCAGGGCACGGTGTCTGTAGCTAGTGAGAATCTTTTCCCCCATTCCCCTTGCACCAAAGATCAAAAAGCATGGTGGACATTTTGGTTTCTTAATCCAAGTTGACTTAAACGCCCAGTGAGGGGAGAGAAGTAAAACAAATAGGAGTGTAATATCCTGCTTTTAGCTTTGAGAGAAGCAGTTCACAGGAAAAGGCTATAAATCAGGAGAAGTTGGTGGCTGGTCCTGTGGCCCAGCACCAGGGATGCTTTCCACAGGGCAGTGAACTGGAGGGTAGAAGAAAACCCTGGAATCCCTTCAAATCCCTGCATACACTCATCTCAACACGTGTTTGTTGAGTCGTGGCTATGGTTAGAAGATTGTTTTCAGCACAAAAGAGAGTTTCTGCTCTTTGCTATTATAAATATATGTATTGATATAGAGTAATTTCTAAGGTCGTGAGAGGGATTTGCAGGACAGAACTTAGAATCCTCTGTAGGTGTGCGATGCAGCCTTCACAAACGCAGTCTTGGAAACCAGTATCTTTACTTGATAACGACACTGAAAGTATCCCTCCTACCCCTAGCTCCCAAAACTGTGGTACTTAAAATACTTTTAACCAGGAAATACTACAAACATAAAAGAAGGACTCCCATGAGCTTTAAGATTTATTCAGGCTGAACCTTCATGGGGTGCCCACAACATGCGGTTGAATATCTTACAGAATTCGGGGACCACAGCAACTATATGAGGCCGTTTTATCAGCCCCATTTTAGAGATGAGGACACTGAGGCTCCAACAGGTTGAGTAACTTCCCCAGCTTCATACTAGTGAGTGGTAGATTGGGGACTGAAGCCTAGGTGCTCAGGTTGTAAATTCTCCTCTCTTCTCCCCTACCAAGGCTGCCCCACGAGAAAAGACACCAGAAACGGACTCATCTGGGCCTATGGAAACAAAGTACCTATACCCTGAAGTGAACAGAATTAAAAATCCTCTTGATAAACAGACCTCAGAGCGCTGGGCTGTTTGGTTTCAGAATCTCTTGTCACCTACCCACCCTCTCCATTTTGGGGTTTAATGTTCAACGAGGTTATCACATGGAAATCCAGCAAGCAAATCTTAGGAGATTTTCAGGCCAAATTGTAAAACCCATAATGTTTACATGGTCTAGATAAAATTTTATTGTCTATTTATATTTCAATTTCCTAAATGCCGATAGCAAAACTGCCCTTATATAAACACAAGAAGAAATTCCCAGCACTCAAATACCACTTTTATCTACCTTCCCTATCTCAGAGCTTCTAGAAAGATGCATCTAGAAAGCATCTAGAAAGAAGCATCTAGAAAGATGACATCTTTTCCAACCACCATCCTCCTGCACCTGCTCCTGCCACTGGACGTAAGTCTAAGGTTCCTCTAAAGTTAATGATTAAAATATTCGAGTGGACATTATTCATCATTTCTTGGGAGCATTCTTGGGTCATCCATTAATGTGCAGTTCTGAAACAGCATAAGGTAGATTCTTAAATGGCACAGTATGGATTCTGATCTGGAGAGAATTTCACCTATTATGAATGGTTTTTATATGAAGAGCCACCCGTAGATCTCCACTTTTGAACATTTCCCCTCTTCACTGGTAGTCAAGATTGTCAAGGCCACTTCCTCTTTGATCAGGTTGTTATTCAACCAGAGTCTTTTTTCAAGGGAACAGCCCTTCTGGAGAAGGGTTCAGAAACCCACAGATTCCTACCAAAAGAAATTCCTATATTCTTATCCAGTGCCTGTTTCAAATACGTGTCTCTAAACACAATTCCTTTTATCATCCAGACTCTTCTGATTCATTCGAAAGAAATTCAGAGCCAAATCAAGGTTTTTAAGCAAATATTTCTAAGGAGCGTGTTGTACAAGTTTGACCTATTTTAGCTTCCCCGGGAGGTTATTTCAGGTCGATGAATAAGGATATGTTCATGAAGAGCAGAGAATACATTTGTTGATTCTTAAAAGAAAACTCAGATTTGGTGAGACTTGAAGTTTTTCTTTGGTGATTCATAATCAGTTTTGCAACTTGAAAGCAGTTGATGAATCATTCAGTTTACGAATCTGCTGTCACTTCCTTAGAGAGAAGGGCTCCCTTTTCCTTATGGTTTTCTGAAGTTTGATTCAGTTATCTGAAAGCTATCAAGGTAGCCTCATGTCTACTACCTCGCAGAGAAAGAGGATGTTATATGCCAACATCAACTTTATTGCCAGGTAAGAGGCTGGGGACTAGTGGTGTAAATTGTGTGAGATGTCACTGCTCTGGGTTTCTGGGTCCCTGCAGAATGGAAGTTGCATCGGAAAAAAAACCAAAGAAACAAACAGACGCTATAGAAATACCAGTCCTGGTTTTCTAAGTTCTACACAGGAAGTCTCTTTTCAGCCATCTTGTTTCTTCTTTCCAGTGCAGTAAACTTGAGCCACCTGGACCACTGCTGGGCCATATGACCTTTCACTAGGATGGAATGGCAGCTTTAACTGTAAAAACAAGACACAATACCTTCAGCTAGTTAAGACATAAATGTGGCATATTTATACTGAGGAGGCCTTTGGGAAGAGAAAAGTGGCTGCTTTCAGGCCCAGAGAGATCATATACTGCGTTTCTGGATTCCTTCTTTTGATCAGGAAATCCGATCAATATCCTTATAGGGAAAGGTTCAAGTGGGTCACAGGTGGGGCGCTTTACTTAAAGTGTCTGCTTCTTAGTCCATATTAGGCAACAGGAACTGCCTGAAAGTCATTTATTTTTCATTCTGTGTCATTCAACCATAAATGACTCAGTTCTGATATTATTTACCAAGTTCCACTGGACTCCTAGGAGAGGCAACCCGAGAACACATGTAATGCTAATCTCATACACTCAGCAGGGAAGGCAAATGAGTGAGTAGTAAAAGGGATGCTTTTTCCTTAAGATCATAATTAGTTTAATAGCTGACTCACATCCCAGGGACTTGACCGAGTCCTCAAAATGCTTCATTTCTAAAAGAATACAACTAAATCTAAGTTATTTTTCTGTCAAATGGTCAAGCTTATTAAAGCTTAAGGGGGATCCTTAAAACTCATACTTGAAACCTTACGGGATTCGAGAATCTAATCTAGTAACGGTCACAAAGGTGAAAATAATTATGAAACATTAATCAAATATTCAGCCTGTCAGAAGACCTTATGACAACTTTATTTATTTATTCATCTATTTATTTATTTAATTTTGGGTTTTTTTCAGTGTTCCAAGATTCATTGTTTATGCACCACACCCAGTGCTCCATGCAATACGTGCCCTTATGATACTACTTTAAAAAATAGAATTTATTTTTACTTTAGAACAGTTTTAGGTTCGCAGTAACATTGAGTAGAAAGTACAGAGTTCCCCTGCCCCCTGTCCCCCAACACATGCACACAGCCTCCTCCACTATCAAAGTCCCTCACCAGAGTGGTAACTTTGTCACAATCAATGAACCCACACTGACACATCATAATGACCCAAAGTCCATAGTTTAAACTAGGGTTCACTCCTGACATTGTACATTCTATGGGTTTTGATGAATGGATAAGGACATGTATCTGCCAGTGTAGTAGCTTACAGGTTGGTTTCACTGCCCTAAAAACCTCTGTGCTCTGCTTATTCAGACATTTTATTTTTTAGTTTCCAATTAAGTGATCCAAATATAGGTGAAATTTCAGAAGTTTAAAAAAGTACAAGAACTCAGTGTTTAGCTTTAAATTAATGGTTGCTTAAAATCATGAATGTTTTTTGCTTAAAGTATACAATATCAAATACTAAATGTCAACATTAAGATTTCATTATTTCAGAACATGTGTCTGAAATTTACCTCTTCAGGTGCCTTGGGAAAAAAAAACTGTTGGCTAAGTAAATTAAACAGTTTAAGGGTCTGAGAAGCTTCAGCCAAGCAACACCACCAACTATCGCCAATCCCCTGCCACCTGGGACTTGGCTAAAATTAAAGACTTAAACAACAAAGGACAGAAAAAGCTCTATAAAGTCTCCAAATAATTAGGAAAATAAACAACCCCTTTCTAAATAACCCATGAGTCTAAGAAGAAATTACAGTGGAAATTAGAAAATATTTTGAACTGAAGGAAGGTGGAGACACATTATATAAAAATTTGTGACGGGCGCCTGGGTGGCTCAGTGGGTTAAGCCTCTGCCTTCAGCTCAGGTCATGATCTCAGGGTCCTGGGATCGAGTCCCGCATCGGGCTCTCCGCTCAGCAGGGAGCCTGCTTCCTCCTTTCTCTCTCTGCCTGCCTCTCTGCCTACTCGTGATCTCTGTCTGTCAAATAAATAAATAAAATCTTTAAAAAAAATTGTGACATTTAGCTAAAACAGAGCTCAAGGGGGAAGTTTATAGAATTAAGTACATATATTGGGGGAAAAGGCATCTAAAATGAATAATCTAAGTTTTTAACTTATGAAGCTAAATAGAAAAAAAAAGCAAATTAAACCAAACATTTGCATAAGTAAAAATAAAAGCGGAAACTAATGAAATAGAAATCACAGAGAAGTATCAATGGAAGCAAGAGTCAAGGCTTCAAAAAGAGCAATAAAAGTGATACAACTCTAGCCAGAACATCAAGGAGAACAGAGAGAAAGCACAAATTATCAATATCAGGAATGGAAGAATGACATCACCATAAACCCTACAGATATTAAAAAGGATTATGAAGGAACATTTTGAATAATTAATGCCAACAAATTCGACAACTTGAATGAGACAAATTCTTTGAAAGATTCAAATACTGAAAGTGACTCCAGAAGAAATAGAAACTCTTAATAGGCTTATGTCTATTAAAGATATTAAATTTGTAATTTAAAAACAGCTGACAAAGATGACACCAGGCCCAGATGACTCCATTGAAGAATTCTACCATGTATTTCATAAAGAATTAATAGTATTCCTCACAAACTTTCAGAAAATAGGAGAGATAACACTTTTCCCACTCATTTCATGAGACTCACTTACTCTGATACCTGAACCAGACAAAAGTATTATAAATTAGGCAAATTGTAGGCCGATATCCCTTATTAATAAGAGGCAAATTCCTTAACAACACATTAGCAAATCAAATCTAATTTTATATCCAGGAATTCAAGATTGGCTAAATTTTAAAATTCAATTAATGTAATTGACAGAACCAAGAAGAAAAACTATGTATTTGTATAGGTGATCCCCAACCCACCTTCAGATTCAGTGATTTTTGAGGACTTACAGTATTCAGCATATAGTTTTACTCATGGATGAGATTTATCACAGGGACAGGATGTAAAGCAAAATCAGCAATGAGATGAAGTCTGGGAAATAATAGGTTTAAGCCTTCCAGGTGTCCTCTCTGTGCTTAATTCTTCCAGCAACACGTTATGACAGCACCTGTGAGTTGCTGTCCTCCAAGGAAGAACATTAGAGACTCTGCCCAGGTTTTTCTTGGTGGCTGGTCACATAGGCACTGTGTGGCATATACCAAGATTCCAGATCCAAGGAAGAATGCAGGTGGTTAGCATAAACCACATTGCTTGTACAACTAGTTCAGGCACAGCAAGCCAACCTTACCAGCTCTGGGAATGGTGAGAACCTGCCTGAAATCTAAGTCCCTAGAAGGCAGCTAAAGCAAGCAGGACTTCCAAAGTGTAGCAGGCTCAGACCTGCTATGTTAACTCTTTTCTGTGCAATATCTCCACTGATGTACTCCCTTCCCACATAAGCAAAACAAAACAACAACAACAACAACAACAAAACTGTTGGAAAAATGCCTATTTATAAACTGCTGACAAGTTAGGAATAGAAAAGACCTATCTCACTCCGATAAAGGATGTCAACAATCTTAGCACCGACAATGTCCTTAATGGCAAAACACTGAATATTTTTCCCCTAAGACTAGGAACCAAAGAAGGATGTCCATTTTCATTTTTCCTATTCAACATTGTGCTGGAGGACCTAATCTGTGCAATAAGTCAAGAAAAAGGAAATAAAATATATACAAATCAGAAAGATGTAGAACAACATTTATCCATGGGCAACATGATCTATATGTAGAAAACTGTAAGGTTCATAATTTTTGTGAACAAAAATTGTTATTAGGTATAGTTGAGTCTAATAATGTTCTAGGATATAGGGTCAATATATAAAAATCAATTGAATTTCCATATATTAACAATGAACAACTGAAAATTCAAATAAAAATACCATTTACGATGGTTTCTAAAATCATAAAGTACTCAGGGATAAACTTAACAAAGCATATATAAAACCTGTACACAGAAAATTCCAAAATATTGCTGAGAGAAATTTTAAAAGATACAAAGTAATAGGCCATGTTCATGGATGGGAAGACTCAATTATTTTTTAAAAAAATATTAATTATTTTCAAATTGATCTGAAGATTCAATACGATCCCAATAAACTTCCAGTAGTGTTTTTGCAGAAATTGGCAAAATGATCCTAAAGTTTATATGGAAAGGCAAAGAACCTACAAAAAGTAAAAGTGATTTGAAAATGAAGAACAAAATTGGAAGACTCACATTATCTGATTTCAGCATTTACTATTCAGCTACAGTAATCAAGACAGTGTGTGGGGTTATTCCTAGAAAGTATATCGTAAGCCCTAAGGGGTGACTGTGGAAGCAGCTGAAGCAGCAGCAACATTCCTCTTCTCTGGCTGTTAAAAGCAATGGCCCGGAAAGAACAGGACCCATCACCTCCTGGGGAGGGACATAGATAAGGAGCTATGAAAGAAACCCTCAATTCTCCTTCCTGCCTTAGGCAATTGCTAGCATGAACATCCTGTTCCTACCTTATTCCGTAACTCACTCCCTGCGCACCTGAGCATAGTGGAGGATACAGGCCTGCTTTCTGGGTCTTTAACTTTTATCTCTTTGTATTCCTTCCCCATGCTTTGGTACATCTGTCCTTGCTTTGCTGATAAAATACAAAGTAAAACCTATGTGCAGAATTCAGCTGCTGCTGCTCTCCCTTCCGGAAGTAGCCCTGCACGGCTGCTCAGATTGGTGTCTGAGGACTTTATTTCAGTGCATGACAACATAGTCTAGTATTGGTATAAAGATAGACTTAGAGATCAGTGAAACAGTTTAGAAGGTACTAGAAATAGATCTATGTATAGATAGTCAGTTGATTTTTGACAAAGTGTCCAGGGGGAAAGGAAAGGTTCTTCAACAAATTTGTAGTAAAAACTGGATAGCCACGTGAAAAATAGGAAACTTGATGTTTACCTTATATCCCATACAAAATTAACTTGAAATTGATCATACCTTATAATATAAACTAAAGACACAAAAATTATGAACCATAAGAAATTGAAAAATGGACTTCATCAAAGTGAAAAACTTTTGCTCTTGGCAAGACGCTGTTAAGAAAAGAAAAGGCAAGTCACAGACTGGAAGACAGTATTTACAATACAATAAGCACATGAGCATCAACATCAGCAAATGCAAACTAAATCCACACTTACCCACTTGAATGGCTAAAATTTAAAAACATGACAATACCAAGTGTTGATAAGAACTTGGAACAACTGGAATTCTCATACATTTCTGGTAGAAATATAACATGGTATAATTACTTTGAAAAACAGTTTGGTGGTGTCTTATAAAGCTATATACATGATTCAATTCCACTGCTAGGAATTTACCCAAGATAAATGAAAATATATGTCTACATAATAACTTGAGCACAAATGTTCATAGTATCTTTATTCATAATTGCCAAAGAACTAGAAACAACCAAAATGTCCATCCACAGGGAATGGATAAATAAATCATGATACATCCATGCAATGAAACATTATTTTGCCATACAAAGGACCAACTGATGATTCACAGGGATAAATTCTAAAAACATGTTGACTGACAGAAGCCAGATACAAAAGAGTATGTACTGTAAGAATTCAAATCTCCAGAGCTCTTTTCATCTGGCCAAACTGAAACTCATCTTCCCATTCTCCCCTTCCCTTGGCCCCAGAAATTGCCATTCTAACTCTTTTTTTTTTTTTTTTTAAGATTTTATTTATTTCTTTGACAGAGAGAGACCACAAGTAGGCAGAGAGGCAGGCAGAGAGAGAGGGAAGCAGGCTGCCTGCTGAGCAGAGAGCCCGATGCAGGGCTCGATCCCAGGACCCTGAGATCATGGCCTGAGCCAAACGCAGAGGCCTAACCCACTGAGCCACCCAGGCGCCCCAAAATTGCCATTCTACTTTCTGTCTCTTTGAACTTGGCTCTTCTAGGTACTTGATGGAAGTGGAATCATACAGTATTTCTCTTTTTGTGACAGGCTCATTTTGCTTCGCATAATGTCCTCAAGGTTCATCCTCTCAAATATAATTTTTGAGGAGCCATTACAGTGATCTCCTGTAGTGTGTAGTAGCCTTCCTCTTTGCCCCATCGCCCTCTCACCTGACATGGCCCAGTTTCTGCACTGACATCACTCTTTGTGGTACCTGCTATCACTCTTGTTATTTCTGCTTTTCACCATCAAAACTCTACCATCTTGCAGTGGGCATGTTTTCTCAACACCCCCCACCCCACGGGTTTTAAAACTGATCGCAGGGGGCACCTGGGTGGTTCAGTGGGTTAAAGCCTCTGCCTTCGGCTCAGGTCATGATCCCAGAGTCCTGGGATCGAGCCCCGCATCAGGCTCTCCACTCAGCAGGGAGCCTGCTTCCTCCTCTCTCTCTGCCTGCCTCTCTGCCTGCTTGTGATCTCTGTCTGTCGAATAAATAAATAAAATCTTAAAAAAAAAAAAAAAACCTGATCGCAGAATAATGAAGTGTAAGAGCAGGAAGGAAGGAAGAGATTAGGTAAAGAGAATTTCTATTAGACCGAAAGGAGAAGTGAAAGTCCTTTCATTAGCGGAAGAGAGTAAGTCAAAGGGAAGGAGACTATGATCAGGATCAGGACACTGCCTGAGGCCCCAGGGACACTGACTTCCTGTGCCAGACGATTTGCCTTTACAGACAAAACCTTGATAAGCCTGAATTCACAGTTTGACTTGCAGCTAAGACACATGTTCCAAATCATCCAATTTCATACTGTCATTGGCACATAGATATCATAGCAGCAAGTAATTACAGTTTGTATTAGAATATATTGAGGTACAAAGACCAATGCCTAGTTAACTTTGTGAAGTCAGTGATTATCAAGGATGGGATCTGTTATTATTTCAATGTTTATTGAGGACCCTAATGTGATAAACACTTATTATGATTACCAAATAAAGGAACAGCACAAAGACACCATGTGGCCACAGCTACTTAAAATTTCAAGGTAATGGAGAGGAGATGAGTTGCATGGGCAAGCGTGAGAGATTGGACAAACAGTAGATGAGCACCATGTGGATAAGTATGTAGTACATATGTTTAAGGAAATATAACCTAAACTATATTTAGGAGGAAGATGCAGTTCAAGGTGTTGATTATAGCCCAGGAAGGAGATCTATAAATCATAGTCATTGAGTCAAACAGAATGCTGGGGGTCATTTGTAGGGATGTTGGAGACAAACAAATTATATTATCATGCCATTAAACGAAGACATAATGAATGGATGGATGAATTAATTAATGAATGAACAAATTTAATGAATTACTTGTCTTCCTGGCTCTCAGGACAAACCCCAAAAGAACTTTTCTACTTAAAATGTATACCTTCTCTTATTCCTTGAACCAAGATTCTTGGGCATGTTGAGTCTGTCTTTTAAATTTTGGTTTCCAGTGTGAAGCCTTTTGATTGGAAGGCCATAATTGACTAATAAATGGATTATTTAGCCCAGCAGTGAAAACCCATTTTTGTGTGAGGTCAGGGAAGGGAAGACGAAAATGTTCTGGGGGGATTTTCTCCAATTTAAAATGAAAATAGATTTGAGAGCCATAGAATATATGTAGACTTTATAATTTAGATTATCTTCTTAAGATTAAGTAGTACTTAGTATTACTTACTAATACTTAGTGTTTAGTAATACATTTATTCAGTCATTGTAAAAAAAAAAAAATGGAATTGTATCATTAAGATCCAGAGTTGGTATGTAGTAAAATGAAAGATTTTTCTAGTCTTTTATCCAGAAATTAGATCTGAGCCCATGAGGTGACAAGAATTGGTCACTGATACGGTCCTTTGTGGCTTAGGTTATTGGCTTTGACCATCACCAGGGAGATGTGCCAACCCTACCTCCCTCCTACCTTCTGCCCAAACAGCAGTGTACCTTAATGACTTGTACAAGATATAATAATACATTAGCCATATTGTATATAACATAGCTAATCATAATATATATAACAGGCTATAATAGGAGAATTATTCATTATTTGTTCCAAGCACTGTACATGCCCTGTGCCAAGCACACAACCCAATAAAATTGATGAAGGCAAATAAACAGTACCAAGAATGGATACGGACGGACACATAAGTACAGATGGGGCAAAGGATATTATAAACATCTTTAAGGACTACAAGCTGATCAATTCCTAGGAAGATATAACTTATCAACAGTGACTCAGGAAGAAATAGAAAGCCTGACTGGTTGTAAACCCATTAAAGAAATTGAAACACAACTGGGACGCCTGGGTGGCTCAGTTGGTTAAGCATCTGCCTTAGGCTCAGGTCATGATCACAGGGTCCTGGGGTCAAGACCCCCATTGGGTTCCTTGCTCAGCAGGGGGCCCACTTCCTCCTCTGCCTGCTGCTCCCCCTGCTTGTACTCTCTCTCTCTCTCTGACAAATAAATAAATAAAATCTTATAAGAGAAAGAAAGAAAGAAAGAAAGAGAGGGAAACATAAGTTAAAACCTTCTTTTGAGGAACTGTCAAGCCCAGGTGATTCTGCAGATAAGTTTTATCAAACATTCAAGGAAGAAATAATTCCAACATTGCACAAACAATTTCAATAGGGATGAAGAGAACACATCTTAACTAACTGGTTGAAACTCAAATCCATTTGTATAACCATGACACCAAAACCAGCAAGAATCGTACAAGGAAGGAGAATTCCTAACGAACTTCTCTCATGACCATAGCTGTAAGTATTCTAAACCAAATATTAACAAACAAAATCAAGGAAGGTAGGAGGAAGATCAAGTCGAGTCTGGGAAAATCTATTGTAATTTGTCCTCTCAGTTTGATTAAAGAATGAAAATTATGGATTGCCTCAATCAATGCAGAGAAGCAAATTATAATATTTAACATTCATCTATAACAAAAACAAAACAAAACAAAAAAAGGTTAGCAGACTACAAGTAGGTGAGAATATCCTTAACATAAGAAAGACGGTTTAAACAAACAAAACTATAACAAACCTCAAACTTAATGTTGGAACACTAAAAACATTCTCTTTAAAATTCAGAACAACTCAAAGACACCGAGTCCTAGCGCTGCTCGTCCACGTTCCCCATGGTGATGGAGGTGTTAGTCAGCGCGGGAAGACGAAGAGGAAAAGGAACGTTAGAATTGAAAAGGAAAAAGTAAAACAGAAACTGTTGGAGATGTATTTGGCTTCTTAGAAAAATCCTATAGAAAAATCCCGAGGTATATTTGGCTTCTTAGAAAAATCCTATAGGGTGTACACATACATTAATAGAGGGTTTGGAAAGCTTGCTGGAGGGGTGTCTGGGTGGCTCAGTAGGTTAAGCCTCCAATTCTTGGCTTCTGCTTAGGTCGTGATCTCATGGTTCATGAGATAGAGCCCTGCATTGGTCCCCCTGCTCAGTGGGGACTGTCCTTGAAGATCCTCTCCTCTACCCCTCCCCCCGCAACTCATGCTCTCTCTGTCTCTTTCTCTCTCTAAAATCAATCACTTAATCTTTAGTGGGAAGAAAAAAGAAAGGTTGCTGCAAAATCAAAATACAAAAATCCATTACATTTCTACAGTGTTGCTAAACCAACAACAATCAGTGAAAAATAGATAATAAAAATGATACCATTTGCAATAGTGCTTTGGGATAAGTGTAATGATAGTGAGTGAGACTTTTAGAGAGGAGATTATAAAATTTTCCAGACAGATATTTAAGACCTAAGTAAATGAGAGAGTTACCTTATTGAAGACATAACCTCTTTTACACTCCCCAACTTTGTGGAGATAGAAGTGACCTCTGATATTATGTAACTTTAAACTGAACAGTGTTGATTTGCTACACTTACATCTTGTAATATGATTACCACCTTAGTGTTAGCAAACACTTCCATCACATCACACAATTACCATTTATTCTTTGTGGCAAGAACATTTAAGATCTCCTCTCTTAGCAACTTACCGGCCTGTCTTGCCCAGTGTTGTTATCTGTAATCACAATGCTGTTGTTAGAGCCCCAGACCTGGTTCACTTTTTTAACTGGGAGTTCGTACTCTTTGACCAATACCTTCCCATCTCCCCCATCCCTCGGCAACCCCCATTATCTGTCTCTATGAGTTTGGCTTTTGTAGGTTCCACTGTATAAGTGATACCGTACAGTTTTTGTCTTTGTCTGACGTATTTCCATAACCTCCTAAACCTGTCAATTGTCTTCTATCTGACTTATTGGTTCATTGTTATTCCAATGAAAATGTCAACAAATTGTGTTTTTTTGGAACCTGGCAAGCTGAATCTTTAATTCGCTGGTTATAAAGTACTATATACAATAAGATTTCATTTTGTAAAAAAGAAAATATGCCCATCCACCGCATGCATTAATGCTCTGAGAAAAAAATGTGGATGGAGGAATTGTTTTCTATTGCTGTGTAACAAATTAGCACAAACGTAGCAGTTTCAAACAACACCTGTTTATTAGCTCACAGTTTTGTAGGTCAGAAGTTGGGTATGGGGTAGCTGAGTTTTCTGTTCAGAACATCACAAGGCTGAAATCAACGTATGAACTGAGTTTCGTTGTCATTTGGAGGTTCAGCAGGAAAATCTGCTTCTAAGTTCATTGCTGTTGGTGAAATTCAGCCCTGGGGTTGGAGGACTGAAGTCCTGTCTCCTTGCTGGCTGTCAGCCGGGGACTGGTCTCAACACATAGAAGCTGCCCATGTTCCTTCCAATGTGGTCTGCTTTATCTTCAAGCCAGCACTCACGAGATGAAACCCCCAAATCCTGGACTCACTCTTTTTCTGTGACCAGAGAAAACTGCTTTCAGAGGCTTACATGGGTTGGGGGGCACCTGGCTGTCTCAGTGGGTAGAGCACTTGACTCTTGAGCTCCATATTGGGTAAAGAGAGAATACTTAAAAGGGTGGGGAGGGGCTTTGTGATGAGATCAGGTCTGACTTAATCTTTTCCATAATTTAGGCTGATTTGCTACCTTAATTAATCTGCAAATCCTCTGCAGGGTAGTACCTAGATTAGTGCTTAATTGAATAAAGGGAAGAAGGTGCTACTGCACCAGGGGTCTGGAGCTTTTGTGGACTGCTTCTTAGAATTCTGCCAACCACAGTGAGATTATGGGTGTGTGTATGTGTGTGTGTATGTGTGTGTACTTGTCTGTATTTCACAATTGTTCTTTTATAACTGTCTTCACAGTTGTTCTTACAATTGACCTTTTTTGTATCTAAAATTCTTTATCTTAAGCATAATATTTGTTTTTTATTCTTGGTGTAGAGCTGCACTAAATAAATGCTGACCTTTATCTGAAGTTTTCTCTGTGTCTATTAAAATAATATTATTTTTCTCTATTAAATCATCAATGTGGTGAATCACATTTGTGGATTTTCTGATGTTAATCCACTGTACATTTATGGAACACAGTGTTTTAATGCATAACTATTATTGAAATTATTTAAAATTAAATAAAATTTGAATATTCTCTCAGTTTATCGGACTGGGAGTGAATCTCCTTCTATAATTCACATATCCAGCATCACTGCCAAATTTTTCATCTCTGTTTATAAGTGAAATTGGCCTGGTTTTTGTTTTTTCTTTTAATGTTTTTGTCCAGTCTGCCGTTTGGGAATCAGAGTTATATTTTTCTCATTAAACCAGTTGGGCAATTTTTTCCTCAATTTTTCTTGTTCCCTTCTTTCCTTCTTTCTTCCTCTTTCTCTCTTTCCCTTCCTTCCTTCCTTCCTTCCTTCCTTCCTTCCTTCCTTCCTCCTCTCTCTCTCTCTTTCTTTCTACTGAAACAATCTGCATAAGAGGGACTTTCTGTCGTTAGATGTTTGTTAAAAACTCATCCATGGTGCTGTCTGGAATAGAAGCTTGGGCTGGAGGTGGGAGGAGGCACCCTGACTTTAGGGGAGAGAGAGTTAAAAAATATTAAGAAGAAGTTGTCAAAGAGAGATGTGCAGATGACTCTTGAGGACATGACCTTGTCAGAGGGAGAAGGTCATGAAGGAGGGTGTAGGGCCCAGGACATCTTGTTGGGCTGTTGCTCCTCATCTTCTTGTTGGAGGATGCAGAAGGCTGGGGTGCTGGCAACTAGGATCCCGCGGAGAGGAAGAGTTTGAAGAAAAGGCAGAAGAGAGATGGAATAATTAAAAACCAGGGGAAGAGCACATGTAGGCAGACACGTGGGAGGAGGGGCATGGCAGGGAGGAAAGAGAACCTTGATGGGAGAGGCTTTGTGGATCTGGTGGTGCCCGGGAGGAAATCCCTTCACCGCCCCTACTCCTGAAATGGGAGACGAGCTCAGATGGCATGGTCCATAAAGACGATGCGTCAGAGGGATGTCATGAAATTCTCTGCAATGATTGAAGTTTTGAAGGAAGGCAGTCTGTCCCCTATATTAGAATATGGGGGGGAACAGAGAAAATAGATATGTGTATATTTTATAAGTCCAAAACATATAGTTTAAAAGTGCACAGAAAGAATGCAAAATGGTACCACTACTTTGGATAACGCTTTGGCAGTTTTTTTCCCCAAACCAAACATACTCTTCACTCATGATCCAGCACCCATACTCCTTGGCATCTACCCAAATGAGTTGAAAACTTACGTCCACACAAAATTCCACCATGGATGCTCACAGTAGCTCCATCGTAATTGCCAGAATTCGGAAGCAACCAAGACGTTCCTCAGTGGGCAAATGAATAAACAAACTGGTATACTTATACAATGGAATTTTCTTAAAAAAAGAAATGAGCCATCAAACCAGCAAAAGACAAGGAGGAATTTCAAATGCATGTTGTTAAGTGAAGGAGACCAATCTGAAGAGTGTATGTACCAGATGACTTCTAACTCTATGACATTCTGGAGAAGGCAAAACGATGGAGACTGTACAGAGTTCAATGATTGCCAGGATCCTGGGGGCGGAAGAGAGGAGTACAAGCGTTTTTAGGGCACTGAAACTATTCTGTGTGATGCCCGAATGGAGGTGCTTGCATTATGTGCCTACGGTATGTACAACACCAGAAGTGACCCATGTAAATGGGTTTTAGCTAAAAACAATGTGTCTGCATTGACCCATGTAAATGGGTTTTAGCTAAAAACAATGTGTCTGCATTGACTCACCAACTACAATAAATACACACTAACAGAGATATTAATAAGAGGGTAAATTGGAAGAGCGGGGGGGGGGGGGCATGGGAACTCCAGACCTTTCACATGATTTCTTCTGTAAACCTAAAACTGCTCAAAAAAAATAAGGTCTACTCATTTAAAAATAAATAAATACAAAATTAAAAATAAAAACCCCACAGAAACTGTAAATAGTGGTATACATTTTAGACCCCTGCCGGGCCCTGAGGTAATTCAGGGAGCCGATCTTCATTCCTCGGCATGTGTAACATATCCCAGAGCCTGACTGAAGGCTGCATGGCCTGGGCGGGTGAGCTAAGGCTGGGAAAGAGAAGGAAGGCAAGAGGTGCAGACAGGGACCCGGGACAGCCGTGTCTTCATGTTTTTCATGTAACCCAAATGTGGGCAGTTTGTTGTCCTGTGACATCATCCTTTCTTTAATGATGGAATTACAGCCAGCCTCGTTCATGACCTACCTGATTGTAGGGGATTCTTGGTTATGGGGTCCTCCTCCTCAGGCTACATACTCCTTGCTTCTCCTCAGGCTGCTTACTCAACTACAAATTCACTTGAGTGAGCCATTGTCCCGATTCCAGACTCCACAGAAAAGACGGACTAGTCAAAAACCAGGGGAAGACCACGTCTAGGTAGACACCCACGCCATGGTTGGATGTCTACATCAGCTGCCTTTTTAACTTTCTAGGGTGAGCAAAGATGATTACTTAAAAACAAAAACCAAAACCAGAACCAAACACCCACGCACACACACACCCCTTGCTGAAGCTTTGGTATAACAGAAAGTGACCCCAAGAGCTTCAAACCGGATGTCAGATGCACTGACTTACAAAGCCCAAAGCTGGAGCTTGAGATTTGGGTGCTTTCGGGTGTTTTCCAAGACGGACCACCAACTCTCTGATTCTCTGACACCAACTGGCAGTTCAATTAAATTCAGACACTAACTTGCCTTGAATTAGTGCAGATCCCGCTGGTAAACGCTCAGTCCAAGCCTGTCCCCACCTGCGGGTCGCAAGTCCTGGGCCACCTGCACTTCTCATGGACTGGCTCTAGAGTGGGTGTTCCCAAGACCCCTTGCTAAGGGTCCATCATTTGCTAACATGGCTCATAGGACTCCTAGGGAGGCACATACATTTACCAGTTAAACATAAAGGACACAAGTTAGGAATAGGGGGATGGAAGAAAGGCATAGGGCACGGTCTGGGGGAGTGGTGGGTTGCTGGGAGCTTCCATGCCCTCTCTAGATACACTATTGGCAACTCTAAGTGCTCATGCATTGGGAAGCACATCAACTCTTGTTCAAGGGTTTTATGGTGCTTACTCCACAGCTCCTCCTTCTTCCCAGAGGTCGGTGGATAGGGCTGAAAGTTCCAACCCTCTAATCTCTTGGTTGTTCTGGGGACCAGCACAATAGAAGCCATGTAGGGGCCCCAGCCTGCCACCTCATTAGCATAAACTCAGGTGTGATCAAAGGGGACTCATTATGAATAACGAGACACTCCCATCACTCAAGAAATTCCATGGATTTGAGGAGCTATGCGTTCCAGGAACAGGGGAGAAGACCAAAGAGTTCACATTAGTCCACAGGTGCCTTCTGGTGTCTTTGCTTCCTCCATGGCCAGCCCCATGGGGATAAGGCAGCTGACTCCCAGGCCTGGTACCAAAGCATTCTTGGAAGATACTTTGTATTTGAGATTTCAGGAAAAGTAACTAAGGAGTCCTCATGAGAAGAGCAGAACTCTGTTGGTCAACACACTCTTTCTGTGTTGGCTCCCTGGCCTTTTAAATTTGAATTAATTGGCAATATTGAAAACCTGGAGATTTCTGATTTCTCTTTAAAAATCAGAAGGGACTGCCAAAATGATGCATTGCCAGCAAGTGTCTGGAGGTGAGCAGGACTGTCTTTTGGGGCAGACATGTCCTCTCCAACTCACCGAGGTCCCCTCCAAACCCAGAGCCTTACCGACACCATGAGGCTGACGCCATTGACACATGGTCTGCACACCTCGAATGTTCCCTAGACAGAGGAGGGTGGACGGCAAAAGCAAGTTCAAGTTCAACCTTTTGCCACACATGGAACTACTTCTACCCCAGATGCCTCAGGCTTCCCTTATCCCATGATGATCCATTTAAGGACCCCTTCCCAAGCATGTGGAGGGCTTGGGGACCAGCAGAAGGGTTAGGAATCTCATTTTGAGCACGAGCCACAGATTATCCCCAGGGTATATGTGCAAGTGACAAATTGGGCTGTTTACATATTTTTAGTACATGACCTTCTGCCTTCTTGCCATCTTGGTGTGTCATTAATCAGTTCCATTTTCAGGGTATCGGGTGTTTCCAATGTAGCAGGCCACGCCAGTGGCCAGAAACGTTTCTCAGGCGCACGGAGTGTGTCTGAGTTCTTCCCGTGTGTATGGGAACATATGGATAGAAGCAACTCCTCCCTTCTGATCATCTAGACTCTTCTGTGCCCTTGTGCCTGAGGGTCTTAGAGTGTGAAACTCTTCTGTGAACGGCCATAAAAATACAGCGTTGAAACTTTTCACCATCAATAACATGCACATAGTGATTTTAAAAAAAGGTGTCTTTACTGCAGATGTTTCAGAGTTAACAACAACAAAAAAATTCTCATTCCTTAGAGAATTGGTTGCGTTGAAATATTTACAGAAGGTCAAGGAGTTGCCCCTCCCGCCTGGAGTAGAGAAGCAGAGCTGTGGAGAGTGGTTAAGCAAGGCCAGCCTTTCAAGCCTTGTTTATTCTGGAAATAACTCTGGAAAATGCCTCATATGGTTCCCCAGAGACCTGGAGGTGAGCCTGTGTCAGTATATGACGAATGAAAACAAACCGTTCCTTTGCAGCCCTGAGCAAAATCTTTAAAAAAGGTCTTTCTTAGAACTTCCAGACGGACCTGAGGGACCAGAAATGAACTTGAAAGTGTGAGGAAGTCAAAGTGCAGGGCGAGATGGAAAAAAAAAATATTTCACCCAACTTTATAACTGATTTAGATAGTGGAAATCACATAAACATGAAGTCCACGGAACTCGGGCAGTTCGAGGCGCATCTGAAACACGGCTGGCTTTCATCAATTCCCAATTTAGTCATGAAGTCATTCCCCGAGGACCGGGTTAGTGGCTCCCTGGCTCTTGAGACGCACCCCTGGGGAGAGCAGGGCTTGGTCGGTGTTTCTTCTGCCCAGTGCTCATCTGGGGCCCCGTGGGCATGAACAAAAGGTTATATCCTGTGAGCCTCTCCGTGAATGATGAATGAATGGATGGTCATGAAAAGTGTCCCTGGGACAGCCGAATCGGCAGTGTAGACCACGTGATTTCCAGCTGGAAAGTCCATTTAATCCACAGGCACTCTGATCCATAAAGCACTTACGAAAGGGGGCCTGGTGTCCTCGGAGAATCAGGAGAATCCGACGGTTGTGTTCGCCTCCCTCTCTGCCATTATTTTGATCCTTCTATCTCCCTCCTCGGTCTACCCCCCTCTCCCCCAGGGACCAGCTCTGGGATCCGGTGTAGGTTCTCGATGACCCAAAGGACACCAATCAGAGTTCTTCCTCAAGAGTCTTCAAGCTGGATCCGAGAGAAAGGAGACCCATGCTCTCCATGTTCCCGGAGTCATCAGGGTACGGCCCTGGGAGCTGCCTCTGGTCAGGGCTCCTGCATGTGGTGGTGGTGGGGCGGGGGCGGGAGGGACTGTCTCCAGACGGATGACATTTAAGGGGCATCAGACCCAGGCAGTCCGAGTAACACCAGCTGCGGTCCTCAGCAGAGGAGAGCGAGGGGACCTTCAGGGGACATGGGTCTCATCTACCTCCTGATTCTAACTCTGTCCTTGTCATTCCTGCAGTGTATTTCTTCGGGCCCGCCCACACTCTAACTCTTCTTGCTAGTTTGAGTTCATTTTCAATGGAAAGAGACTTAAAAATACAAGGCAGACACCATCAGGAAGGCAAAAGTAAATTCTCCACTATCTGAAAAATCAGAGCTTTCATGTTCGTAAGAAGCTATTTGAGATTTGAAAGTGCGAGTCTTTGCTGGGCGTGCAGATCTGTTCATTTTCGTTTCAGTCTGTTTTACGTAAACACATTCTTTCTCAAACAGAAAATTCTCAAAAACGCCAGAGCAATACAATAAGGATGAGTATCAGCATTTCTTGGGTGTTTGCTACGTGCTGGTTACTACCTAACATGTACTTACGTTTTTCATCCTCACAAAACCGGATGAAACTCTTCTACTCATTCCTCCTTCCCCATTTTATAGATGTGGAAACGGAGGCACAGGGAAGTTAAGTGATTTCTCCCGGGTTGCACAACCAGGAAGTGAGAGAGACAGGATCTGGACTCCAACCTTCCAAGCTCAGAGACTGAGATTTGAATCTAGAAATAGACCAAAGTATTGAAAACCACAGGTTTCTAGTTATGACAATCTCGTTTGAGACAGAATTATGAATTTTTAATTTTTTTGAAATAACTTTCGCTGTCTCTCAAGGCAATGAAAAAGTTGTGCGTGCCCTCAAAGGTATTCTGCAGTATGACTTGAACCTGCGTGCGAGCAATGGTCAGCCCGGAGATGTTTCGCTCTGCCTTTCAGGGGCGGAGCCGGTGCCAACATCCCCATCTCCGATGCCCATTCTGGCTGGACCATTGTGGAAATGCATCTTGAAGGAAACACTGACGCTCCCAGAAGCCACGCGGGGAGGCAGCCTGGCCTGGAAGGCGGTAGAGGGCTGAGCGCTGTGAAACCCTCAGAGCACGAGCTCTGCCCAACCTTTGATCTTAACCATGGATGGCGTCCAATAGACCAAACAGAAAGATGGTTAAAATGCTCAGTCCCGCCCTCTCAAGGTCCCTGAGGCACATGCAAAGTAGGAGAACATGGACCAAGGCTCGTTTAGATGTCATTCCTGGGAAGCATTTCATGCAGTAGCGGGAGAATCGGGTTGAAACCCGAAGTCATGACCTAGAGTCTTCGGCCAAGTGCTAACTTCCTACCTGTTAACGTTTTCTTTTGGGGCAACCAGAGAAACAACCCGCCTCCTTTGTTCTGGACCAGAGGGGACTAGGAGAATCAGAATGACTGGGCCCCTCACTTCCTGTGAGGTTGTGAAACAAAAGGTAAACATTTTACTGGCCGTGGCAGCTCCGAACAATTGCCCCTATTGTGGGGAGAGCACCGGCTTCTCTTCCTCTTCACCCCTAGGCTCTCGGGTGGAGAGGCTGAGCAGAAGAGAACTAGCCAGCCCTGTCTCCGAGGGCCGGCCAGGCTCCCCGACCTGCAGGGAGAAAACACAGGGAGATTTGCCCTGTGGGCAGCTTGTCGCCATTTTCAAGGTTTAGGCAGAAATGTCTGTCCTTGGGTTATTCGGCGGAGTTTTTCTTTAAAGAGACTCATTCTGCATGTTTCCGAAGGCCCGCCACGATTTGGTGGTTTGGGTGAGGAGAGAGGGCTGGCAGCCTTGATAACCGTATTTATTGAGAGTCCGGAACTTGGGCTAGAGCCCTTGACTCCGCTCAGGAGCTTTGGCGATGCTCTGATTTTCTTCCTTTTTAGGTTTCCCCACGGTGAGCCCTCCAGAGAGCAAGGTCACGTTGATCTACGGCAGTGACTCACACCAGGCTTTGCCCGGTCTCCTCTGCAAAGACTCAAGAGCCGAGAGTAAAATCTCATAATGGTTCCGCGACGGAAGACAAAGGGCCCCTCGGCGCTGAGGAACGTGCTGATCATTCAGCTGGATCCCTTGGTCTTTGCCTTTTAATTCTCAAATGAAAAATATTCTAAAACGACAGGAAAGACTTCTTGGGGGTCCGTGGGGACTCTTCTTCCCTTCGTTCAGCAAGGAAAAAATACCTGTGGGACGTACTAAGAAACAGACTTGTGTATCTCTGCCCTGGGTTCTAATATTTGGTCTTTGACCCTAGTTCCTGACACAGAGTTCTTAAAACCCATGTAATTTCCTGGGTGATTGGAGTGTCTTCTGTTCTGATGAGGACACTCCTGGATGGCTCCTGGATGGCGGCTGGTCACCAAAAAGGCCGAGCCATGTTTAGAAGCTGGGAACTTTCAGCATTGCCCCCTGCCCTGCCCCGTTCTTGAGAGTAGGGGCTAGAAATGGAGTTAAATGGATGATCATGCCAATGGGATGAAGCCTCCCTAAAATTCCTGAAAGTACAGGGTTTGGAGAGTGTCTAGATTGGTGAACACTTCCATAGGCCCCTGGGACACAAGCCGCGGCACTGGAGACCCTTCCCACACTCTGCTCTATACACCCCCTCATTTGACTTTTCATCTGTTTCTTCTATTAGATAATATTATTATTAGATAATATTAGATGATAAACTTCCAACTGAGTGTTGTCCTGAGTTCTGTGGGCTGTCTAGGGTGTGATGGAACCTGAGGAGGCTTTACGGCCTGTCTCTCAGAAGTACAGGGGAGAACCTGGATAGGCAGTTGGCCTGTGACGTGGGCTCAGTCTTGTGGGACTGAACTCTTCCCCTATGATATCTGACGCTCCCTCCGGGTTGATAGGGTCAGAAATGGTAGGAGGCCCAGTTAGTGTCTGCAGGAGGGTTGAAGAATTATCTGGTGTGGGAAGCCCCTTCCCCACATCTGGGGTGAGAAGTGACGTATTGAGAAGAAAAAGAATGTGGTTTTCCTAGACAACCTACAAATTGTGCTGATCTTAAGGAATACAGTGGTGAGCAAGTCAATGTCTCTAATCTCGTGGTATTTATAGGCAAACGGGCAGTTACAATTACAGTATGATAAATACTGTGATGGGCAAAGTCGAGGGTCAGGCAAAAACTGCTGAGGGTTTCTGCCTGGACTTTGAGTCAGGAAAGGGGAAATGGAAGGAATGATTCATCCAGACCCGGGGAGGTCTCCCTCTGACTGTCTGGCTCCTTCAAGGCTGACTTCTGTGAGGTTGTGAATGATTCTCTTCAAGACATGCGTCTAAAAAACAAAACAAAACAAAACATGATGACTTATTTATTTAATTCTTTGTTATATTTTTACTAACCACCCCCAACCTACAGAAAAGCTGCAATTACACGACAAAAAACTTTTTTTTTCTCCCCCAGAACCAAGGTGATGGCCCATCAGATCAAGACTTCAGTGTGCATTCTCTGCAAACGAGGACATTCTCCTGCGTCACGGACACCTGACTATCAGCTTCGGGAGACTGGCTGTGACCCACTCATACCCCTGAATCCTTGGATCCCACTCAAGTTTTGCCAGTCGTCCCAAGAATGGCCTTCATGGAGAAAAGATCCAGTTCATGGTCAACATGGCCTTTTCCTTGACCCTGGTGAACACGCAATTTGTGGAGAGAATTGGACAGTTGCTTTGGAGAGCGTCCCTCCGTTGTCATTTGTCGGAGGCTCCCTCGCGATCGGATTTCAGCGCACACTTGTAGCAGGAGCAGCTCGGAGGTGGTGGGGCGCTCTCCCGGCCTCCTCCCATGGGGGCAGGGTTTCAACCTCTCCCATGACCAATCGTCTCACGAGGTTGCATCCGCTAGTCTTCCTCACCGTGAAGTTACTCTTTTGTCCTCTGTAATTAACGTGTATTTTGAGGGAGGTGCTGGGAAACATCCCACTTCTCTTTGGACTCTTGATTCGGTATGATCTCATGATTTCCTACTTTATCCACTGGGTTGTAATCTGTCACCCTCTTTTCTTTGATACCCCAAACATCCTATGTGTGGTAGCCCTGATAGGTGGCCAACCCCCACAGGCTGACCTCTGTGTCTTTTCTGCATGTTCCAGTCACCCTCCCGGCATTCACATTTTATTTCTCCCACAGATGGGTGTTCCAGACTCGCCATCGGCATTCTCCGTACCGGCCCTGGCGTCGGCGACTTCTCCAAGGAGCTTCTTGTGGCAAGTGGTATTTGGGAACCAAGATCTGGGCATCAGATGTGCTCACTGCTATTGAGCTCTTGTTGTTCCAAGGGCCCCCTCACAGAGTGAGCTAGAAATATAACGACACACACACATCTGTTTCCATATTTTTACTGAAATCCTTGACCTTATACCAGTATCTTAAGCTCTGACCCCAAACCACAGGGTTCGTTCTGGTTTTCTCCCTTTCCACACTTGTAACTTCTTTCTCCAACAGTGAGAGGCCCAGCTCCTGTTCTTCTAAGCATACACACTTCTTTGATCAAGCCCCTGCGTGGAACCAGTCTCTGCCCGCCCCCCCTCCCCCATGCGGACCCCTCCTCATACCTGCCCTGCTCTGCCCGCCCAGCCTGCCCCTTCTGGACTCTGAGTCCTCAGAGACAAAAACCTTGCTCTACCACCCTTGGGGACTTTAGGGCAGAATTGCGGAGGAAAGAAACAAGAAAAGGAAAGCAGAAGGAGAGAAGGGGGCGGGGGGGGGGGGGAAGGAAGTGGAGAGGAGAACAGGAAGGGCCAATTACTTTTTTTTTTTTTTTTAAGCTTCCGTCTTCTTGCCTTCAGAGCACTAAATGATACGTGGTTGTCTCAGAACTTGTGCTTAGGTGGCACAGATGTCCTGATTTAGCCATCTCGGTGCTCCTCCCTCGACCTCTCTTTTTGTATCTGAAGACCCATCTGTCCTGGGCTCAGCCATCTTGGAATCCGCTCCCGGTGTGTAGTTCCGGAAGATCCGGTTTGTCAGCTTTGCTGAGGAGCCTTTCATGTCAGAAAAGCATGAAGAATTTTAACATCCCTCCAGAAGAACACAAAGGACAGAGGCACGGGACATCTGATATCTCCGAGGCAATTTCATGCAATTATGAGATCATATCTCTGAGAGGAAAAAAAAGTACAGATAAGTGTATCTTTTTAAAGGTTCTGTCCGTTTCTAAAAATGAGAATTAGCACCATTGTTTCTCTTTTAATTCAGATGGTTTCATCAGGTTTTCATCCCCTGAGTATTGGATCCATTTAACGTTCTTAAAACTGATTAAGAATGCCAGAAAAATGCTAAAGTTAATACTAAAAATTTTTAGAGACCTTATGGGTTAAGGGTATGCCCCTTCCTTTTAAGTGTAACATTGCAAAAGGAAGCTTGGGCCAGTATTGTCTGGTTCCATTAGAATTAATAAACCAACAAAACCAAAAAGCCCTTGGAATGATTGGATCCATAACATATTTCCGTTGAAATTTGAATTTTACATTACACGGACCTCCTTCCTAAAAATATCCGTTTGGGAAGTGGCACATTTTAGGAAATTTTTTTGAAATAGAAGCAAGACCAGGACAACCACAGAAAATTCTACTATAAACATCCAGATCCTTGTGTGGATTACGATGTCTCATTCCCCAGTTTTTATTCCAGGCCCAGTATATGAGCAGCTCAGAGATCAAAGGCACCTTATTCATGAGATGCATTTTTGCTGGGATTACACCAAACGACAACACTGACATCGTGGTGTTTTTCTCAAGTAAAATCAAAACGCCATTTTTAGTAACATCAGTATTCTATTTAAAACCATTCAAATTTATGTAATCGTGGCACTAGATCAAACCTAGCCTCCATAAAGGCATTACATCTCCCAGAGTCTGGCTTACCCTGGCTTTGCTGTCTCCTTCCCACCCAGAACCTTCCTCAGGGCACCTTCAGAGCCACATGAGCTCACAGAGTAGCCGCTGCCCTTGTGGGACAGGGCAAGGGGGTTTTGTGGGAGGTTCAGGAGGTAAGAGGTGATGACAGCTGGGAGGGTTTGGGGTGAGGATGTCAGGCTTGGGAGGGGGTTGGGAGGGACCAGGGGAAAGGGATAAGAGAGAGCCAGAAGTCTAAGCAAATAGCCTATGAACATCTTAAACAATGGTTTAATACCCACAAACATATTGCTCTTTTGGTACCTAACAATGCTATGGTATCAAAAGGGCATGAGAAAACTTTTAGGCCCTGACAGATACATTTACTCTCTCTTTTCTTTTTTTTCTTTTTTAAGCAGGCTCCAGCATGGAGCCCAACAAGGGGTTTGAACTCACAACCCTGAGATCAAGGCCTGAGCTGAGATCAAGAGTCAGAGTCTTGACCCACTGAGCCACCCAAAGACTCCTATATGTTCCCTATCTTGATTGTGGTGATAGTTTCTGGGTGTACCCATATGTCGAAACTTCTCTAACTGTACACTTTTAAATGTGCAGTTTATTTATTTTAAATGTGCTGTTTTTTAAAAAAATTATGGTGCCAATATGCTCAAATGAGTACTATTGTTGTTGGCTGTTTCAAAATCCAAACAGGTCAACCTGGTATCAAATTTTCTTTTCTTTTTTTCTTTCTTTCTTCCCTTTTTAAAAAATATTTTATTAGTTTATTTGAAAGAAAGAGCACAGAGAGAGAGAGAGAGAGAGAGAGAAACAGACTCCCAGCCGAGCAGAAGCTCTGGCACAGGGCTTAATCCCAGGACCCTGAGATCATGATCTGAGTGGAAGGCAGATGCCTAACTGACTGAGCCACCTGGGCACCCAGAATCAAACTTTCTGTTTGGACTTGGAAAGGGCTTGGGCTGGTATTTCTACCTGCTGTCAGGAGAACATGGGTGGCCTCAAGGACCTTAATTACCTTAGATGAATTGTTTTCATGGGGACTGGTAATTAAGCCAGTGGTCTCCATTTTGTGTGTTTAACGAGTTTGCATACATTTGTCAAAGAAGAATATTTTTCCTCTACCCTCTTTGGTTCAGTCCTGAGGGCCTGCAAGTTAAATTAAAACAAAACAAAACAACAGTTTAACAGGAGAAAGGCACACAATTCTTATTAACATTTCTGTACATAGAGTTCACGGAGGGGGGGCACTGAAATTCTAAGAAGCTGTTGACTTGGGGACTTCTGTACCATTTTAACAAAGGGCTTTAGAAGATGATGAATCACGAGGAGGAAACTAGAAAACACGTATACGGGAGGACAAATGAAAGATCAGGTTCTTTTAGTCAAGTCTGTTTCTGCAAACTTGTTTGTCTCCGTCTCTGGTGATAAGAGTTCTCTCCTCTTCCTGCTACGGGTGGGAGGGAGTGGAGGGGCAGAAAACGGATGGAATTTGGCCAGTTTGGAGGGGGGAGACCAGGAGACACCTTTGCAAAGGGAAATTTGTGCCCTGCTTTTAGGCAGTTAATGGGGAGAGCAGAGAACTCGCTCTGCCCCTGTTGATTCTTAGCTGCTTTCAACTCAAAAGAATACTCTATGCGAAGGAGGCAAGTGTGGGGGTGGTGTCTTGTGATTCCCTTTCACAGGGAAAACCATCAGCAATTAAACCTTTTAGAAGACTTGGTATCCGGGCTCTGCACCAGATGGCCTGCCCTCGGGAAGTTAGAGCCCCGGAGGACTGACCGGCCCCGGAGGACTGACCGGCCCCGGAGGACTGACCCGCCGTCCTCTCAGGGCTGGCCTTTCGCAGCCTCAGTCTCTCTTCCTTCTGTCTGCGAGCCCCCCACGTACCTCCCTCTCTTTTGCCTTGGGGACCTCACCTGCCGTCCACTTTTCCCACCTCCTATCCTGAGATAGGGCCCTCAGAATAACTCTTAAAACTTCACATGGTAGGTTTCCTCTTGACTTTGTTTCCACGGGGTTCCCGTTTTGTGTGAATTCACGGACCTTACCCAGGGGATGCGCACCCGTCATTTATTTTCCCAACACAGAACACTCCCTTCTGTTTCATCCTGTCCTTCTAACATTCCTCTAGGTGAATAATCCCCATGTAGAAAGCCGTTCCTTTTTTTTTTTTTTTTTTTAAAGGTTTTATTTATTTATTTATTTGACAGATAGAGATCACATGTAGGCAGAGAAGAAGGTAGAGAGAGAGAGGAGGAAGCAGGCTCCCGCTGAGCAGAGAGCCCGATGCAGGGCTCGATCCCAGGACCCTGAGATGGAAAGCAGCTCCCATTCTAATGCTCACTGTTCCCAAAGAAGGAGTTTGGCTCAGAAGCCAGAGGATGCCTTGAAATCCTCACCAGCTGAGATCTTAAACTGACCCAAAAGTGGAGCCTGGCGAGGGTGGGGGATGGGGGGTGGGGGATGGGGTGGGGGGCAGTTGTAGTATAAAAGAAATCCCTTTGCAAGAAGCTGAGCCTGTGCGAAGGGCGGGCCCCTCGCCATCTTCCCCGCTGCCCCATCCTCTTCGGGCCTCCCCAAAACAGTGCCTGGGAGACTGAGGATTTCTGCATTATTTTCTGGAAGAAAAAAAAAAAAAGGCAAAAAAAGCCTCTGTCTCTCAATTAAATATGCAAAAAGCTCAATTTCGAAGGTACCTTTTAAAAGTGCATCTTTTGGTCTAAAACCTAGCCCTCCAAACATCATTTTAGAAAAACTCAGTAGCCTGAGCTCGTGTCAGGATCCCAAGGTCCCAGATTCTTTCCCCTCCTGCGGAAGAACCACAAGACCAGCTCACACACGTTCAGATGTATCACCCCGGGTTGAAAGCAGCCGTGAGGCTTTGTTGGTTCTCTTTTCCCTTCTGGATGGGAGCGGGTTAATCTGCCTCCTGCCTCCCCTAGATTTCCCTCCCCACTTTTAACCCACGTGCTCAAGGAGCCTGGAAGGATTTCCCGGTCCCCCTCCTCTCCCTCCCAAGCCCCTCTTATCTCACACTTGGGCCAATCGTGCAAGTTTGCTACTTGGGGTAGGGGTTTCTTCAGGGGACGTTGAGGATCTTCTGCGTTTCTTCCACAGCCTCCTGCCTCCCCGTCTTCCCCGGCGAACACACAGAGACACAGCAGATGGGCGGAGCAGCGAGGGCAGCAGACCCCCGACCCTGCCAGCCCCCGAGCTGCCCCAGTCTTGCCCATCGCTCCATGTGGGCTGTGCGTGGTGAAAACCCAACCTTTCTTCTGGTTTCCCAGCGCCATTTTCCAGTTGATTCTACATGGGACATAATCTTACCGCTAAGTACTTCAGTATGTGCCTGGAACAGATGAGGACTTTCTCTTTCTTCCAACGCGAGTGCAATGCCATTATCAACCTGAGCAATTCACAAGAACCCTTTCATACTGACTAGTTGGGCCCCAGTGGACCGCAGCCAAGCAGCTGGAGACTGGCTCCGGCCCCGGACGGTCAGCAGAGCTGGTGGTCAGGGACACGGGCTGGGTGGGGACACAGGAGAGGGAGGGCAAGCTGCAATTCACTGGCCCCTTTGGGTCTGTCTGTCCTGCATCAGATCATAACAGTCTTGGAGAGTAATGGCAGTTCTCCCCTCCCGCACCAAGTCCCACGGGACTTCCTCTTCTGGCCGCTGCCAGCTTAGAGTGACTAGGAAAGGGGCTCAGCACATCTAGGTCTAGCTTAGCCAAGATGACACAGTATACACCATGCGATCATCTAATTCCCTGCCAGTGTTCAAATGTCCCCCTGTGCCTCAATAATGGGTTTTTACAGTTGATTTGTTCACATGGGGGTCCCCAAAACACCCACAGGTTGCCTTTGACTGTTCCTTCTCTTACGTGTCTTTGATTTATGAGTCTCTGTCTCTCTGTCTCTCTCACACATACTTTTTAATAAATAAATAACATGTATAAATCAATTTTATAAAACATTTTATACCAAATAAAACTTATAAATCAATAATAAAAACAATCACATTATAATTTTTAAAAATTATTTTTTCCCACGACAAAGAAACCTGGCTGTGGGTCGGGTAGAAAATTCCCCACGTTCTGAATCTGGCCCATTCTGTCTTCCTGGTATGATGGAAGTGACCTCTAGAGGCTTGATAAGATTCAGGGTTTTGTTGTTGTTGTTGTTGTCGTTTGGCAAGAATGCCTGTGGTTCCTTCCCTCTCAGCTCCCTTGTGGCTGCTAACCTATCCACCGGTCTTAGGCTGATGGGGTTGGGAGAAGCCAGGAAACAGCCCTCGGGCTATGCTACCCCCATGACAGCTGTCCTCATCATGGAGCCTGAAGGTTCCAGGCAGGAAAACCAGATGAATCCACTGGTATAACTCCTTCCCGATCCTTGGCCTCACACCGAGGGCTGGCCCGTCTCTCTTGGCTTCGCTGCGTCTCTCCTCAGCTTCTTAACTACTGTGAGCACGGTGGTACCAGTGGTAGTAAGTCACGTGAATCAATGTCCCGTAGGAAGAGACCATTAATCCCTGTAGATTAAATTCCCTATTTATTTCAGCACGGATACTGAAGCTCCTAGAAGCACGAAGAAGCTTGCTCCCCGGGGACCAGCCCTGGAGGCCCCCCTGGTTTCCCCAATGGGGGCGAATCATCATTATCCATGAGTACTGCAATGCCCTTGAACTTCTATGCGCTGCATAGAAGGAGAATTTGCTCTAGCAATTGTTGGCTGTTGTTGAAGACAAGGTTGACCCAACATTGTGCTCTCCTGTTTCTCCAACCAAACTCAGCTTCAGCACGGGCAATTCCTTGGGGGGAAGGGACTTTGGAAATCTGGGCTTCTCCAAGCTCCGTCGCTGCCTCCAGATCCCTACTGTTCTGGAAAGTCAGTGTCCCAGCAGTTGTCCCTGCAACTCTGTGTCAGAACCGTTTAATGTGAATGTTTGAGCTGGAGTGCTGAGGAGCGACATCAACCCAGCAGAAGATGACTGTTTTGATCCTTTGAAGTTTTTCATAGAAAAGCAAAGCTGTAAAATATTTTTGTAAAGTTCTCACTGGGGGCACCTGGGTGGCTCAGTCTGTTAAGCATCTGCCTTTGGCCCAGGTCATGACCTTGGGGTCCTGGGATCGAGCCCGGCGTGGGTCTACCCGCCAGGCAGGGAGTCTGCTTCTCCCTTTCCCTCTGCCTCTTACGTCCCCACCTCCCCGCTTGTGCTTTCTGCTCTCTCTTGTGCTCTCTCTCTCTCAAATAAATAAAGATATAATCTTGAAAAAACTAAAAAAAACCTTGTGGATTCTTGAGAATGCATCGATGGGCCCGAGTTCCACCACGTCTGAGAAACTCTGGTCTGTGTCTAACACAGGCATTTTGACCGAAGAACACACATTTGAGATAGAACGAGGTTCTGCCCAGGAAGCTGGTTCAGAGCAAAGAGGGGTGAACTCCTAGGATAGACACCAGGATTCTAGAGTCTAGTTTAAGCAAAAGGGAATGTATTGGAAGGGTCTCAGGACCTCTAGGATGGGGCGTGAGGTGGAGGTGGGGGGCTTGGAAGTGGAAACAATCTGGTTCCGGAGAGCTGGGAGCACCACCTCCTTCCACACCCTCAGTGGGAGCAGTGTGCTGGGATTTTCATTCCATCAGATTGCCCCAAAGGGAAGAAGCTATCCCATAAAAGGAAATCTAGGTGCTATCAGCACGGAAGACCGGTTATAGGATGGCTGAAACCCAACACTGATCTGCAGTCCCTTGACCTCAGGGAAGAGAAGAATCCTCTTACGCAAAAATTTACAGTTTCTGGCTTTAAAAAAAAAAAAAAAAAAGTCCTAAAACCTCCAACGTAAAGGAACTCATTTTCTAAAATCTATCTCCAGGAACAATACTGGGAAAAGCCAGAAGGAAGGTTATCTGCTTGGGGTATTTGTGTTAAATTCCTCAATTTACCACATTCCAAGAGCAGGATTCACAGTCATTGGTAGGGAATGTTTCAGAGAACACCCGAGGTCAGGGAAATGTGGTCATCTGCATTTTGAAACACAGAACCGTATGTTTCTACAGCTGCTGACTTACCAGGTCCCTGGGGACTGCAGGCTGAGTTCATCCTGACCGGGGGCCAGCACAGCGGGATGCTTCTCTCTGGCTGGAAGGGATGGCTTTCGTTGTTCGCCATGTCTGACCAGCATTGGCTGTAGAGGGAGGCTCCTCAAGTTGGGACTAGTAAACAGAGATTTGGGGCAGAATGAAGGTTGTCAGAGTGGGCCCCAAGAGGATCATATCCTTGAAGGTACAAAAGTGTTCCAGATTCTATTTTTCAAACAACTATTAGAGTTCTTTCAACCTTCAAGGGGCGGGAGCAGTCAGTGGTGCTGACCCATCAGGCCCTCCAGCTGGGCCTTGAGCCAGCCCTCAGGGCGCCTAGCAGACACCAGGAAACCATTTCCATTGTGAAAATGGCACCCATTAAAAGCAGACGTGAGGGAGGAACGTGATGCTGGCGAAGAGAACAGAATGCTAACGTTTCTACAGTTGGGCCCCCACGTGAATTTTCCCAGATCTCTTAGTCATTTTCATTGGATCAAAATTAAATGCGTCAATATGAGAAGCTAAAAATGTAATAACACAATGACGTCGAGTGTTGCCCGTCACTCTTCAGGAATAAAGATGACCCACGCCCATGTTCTGTTTTCGCAGTGGAGCGCTTTCCACAAGCTGTCTGGAACTTTCTGTCTTGTCATGTAGAAGCAAAATAGGAGACTTATGCACACCAAAAAAACCTCAGTTATTAAAACTCTTTTTAAGAGGCGTAAAAATTCCAAGCAGTTCATAGAACATAGGTGTTTTGTTTTTTTGATACTGTAATACGTAGGTCACTTCTAATCTACATTTGAGCCCACATTTATCACAAAATAGATCACTTTAAAATTCATTGATAAATCATACTTCCCCTAATGTGATTAGATAAGTAAAATGGTATATGTCTCGCCTTAAATATGGTAAAGTCGAAATAAATATTTTTACATAAGCTGGGTTTTGGGGTGGCCATAGAAATTGACCCATTGCAACACTGAGAACCAGTATGGGAGTTGGACTTTAATTCTTGACACACACTCACCCCAGAAACCAAAATACTCCATAATCTGAGAATGCCTCCATCTTGCTGTGCACATGCTGTACTCTCTACCAGAACACTGCCCCTCAGGCCCTCGGCATGGAAAATCTGAGGCAGCCACTGAAGCCAGTTCTGACTGAGGAAGGCACAAAAGAACGTTTCCGGTGGTCTTGGGGGATCAAGGATGGAGGAAAAGCTGAGTCATCAGGTCTCAGAGCAGCTTCAGGGAGTCCCTGGGGAGCAGAGACAAATGGGCAGCCTCTTCCAGAGCAGAAGTTCCCTTTTTTCAAAACTTTTGACATGAGTTGCCATATCACCTTCTAGAACAATTTTGGGAGCTTTGTGCCTTGGACCATTTGCCTCTTCCCTCTGTAGCTGCTCTGAGCAGGGTTCTGGGATGGTCTCTTGCTGGGGGTCTGCACCCTATCCCAGGTTCCACGTACAGGTTGATCAGAATCTTGACCTTCCAGTGGACCCAGTCCCCCAGGCATGATTCATGGGCCACTCCATCTCTTGTGTGACCCGTTAATCTTCCTAGGAGTCACTCACATCTTGGTGCTTGCCTAGTTGACAACCATTGACAACCTACTCGACAACCATTCTCCCCTCTTCCCTAATTACTAGAAGCTCAGTTCTGTTCATTCCAGCATGGGTACACTGGTAGGATACCCACATTTCTCGAGACCCCTGCTGCAAGGGGTGGCCACCAGGTGACATGATTCTGAGTTGTTTGGGAAATCCACCAGGAATTTCTGGAAATTCTTTGCTTTCATGATGTAGCACTACCTTATCCTCCTTCTCATTGTCTTCCTCTTCCTATTTGGAATATGGACGTGGGACTGGAGCTGGAGAAGCCTTCTCGAGGCCTGAAGGTCTAAAGGTTTATGCTCAGAGGGGATGGAGCAGAGAGACAGAAGGAGACTGAAATGTCCCATGGTAGCGGGTAGGCCTCTAACCCACGCGGGGCCTGGTCAGGGTACAGATGGAGGCCTTTACATCGTGTCGAAGTTTAAGAAATGATCAGTCATGTTGACAAACTGTTCAAGAAAATGTGTTCTATCCTCCTAGATGACAACATACTTCATAATGATGGACTTTTAAAAGTACACACAAAGCCACTGATTTCACATGACGACGTCAGCGAACTATCAAAGACAGCTAAACGTTTTAGTATGCTTTTCTGTATCCCGTCGCACGGTACTTCATCATGAACTCAGGATTTCACTGCGCCTTCGAATCGTTCACTTTGAGTGTCAGTTACCGCCACAGAGGGGTGTGGACAGAAGGATGTTGGTCAAGGTCAACTGAATAAATAACCGGACTAACACCAGGACACAATCTGGACGTTTTGGCTGGAAGTAAAGCTTGAATTTGGGCATATATCAGTATGATTTATGTCCTTTTCAAGAAAAAAAAAGGGGGGGGCAAAAACACCTTTATTCTTGTGGGTTTGGAAGATATTTTTGGCGTGATCCCAAGAGGATCGTCAGTTTCCTCTCTTCCTACAACTTATAGGCCATTCTGGACACCGAGCTCAGCCTAAATAATTATGAGCACTGCTTCATAAGATAAAGGATAAGGAAAATCTTTATAAAGACACATGATGGATGATGGCTTTCTCTTTCCTAAATGGCAGTCCCACAGGTCAGACAGAAGGCGAACTTAATAGGTAGCTATTAAGTCAAACCACAAAGAACCCTGAATTCCGTGGTGGCAGATCTTCTGACCTCACCGTCAACAGGCAGAGACTTCAATCTTCTTGTGGTTTCGGAATCAGAAATGCAGTCTTTCCGTGGCCCTCCCCTACGGGTTGTCAAAGGGAAATGCTTCCAGAATTATCGTGTGAGGGCAGCCAGGCTGCAGAAAAGCCGTTGAAAGTTTACAAGGGTTCAAACTATATCCGAGAGCGTTCACGGGCAGACAACAGATAGTGGGGCTTTCAGGAGACAGCTCTTAACTGATGCCCCAGAGTCTAGAAAGCTCTCCAAGCCTGTGAGACAAGCCTGGCTTCGATCCATAGTCTTAATGATGTGAATTCCAGGATTTTTTTTTTCCACTTCTGGTCTAGACCAAGCTTTCTTCTCAACCCCGGAACATTACTCTCTTTAATCGCTGCTTGTTCCATTTTTCTGGAAGCCAGAACTCACGTGTGAGAGGAGGTTGTGTACTATGGTCTGAATTGTGTCCCCCCCCCCCCCCCCTCCCCCCCAAATCCCTTTGTTAAAGCCCTGACCCCCCGTCATCACTGTATTTGGAGACAGGGCCTTTAAGGAGGTGATAAAAGTGAAATGACGTCATCAGGGTGGGGACCTGATCTGATAGAACCAGTGTCCTTATAAGAAGAGGTAGAGAGTCCTGTCTCCGTCCTGGGAACACAGCCAGAAGGCTGCCGGCTGCAAGCCAGGAAGCCAGATCGCACCAGAATCGGACCATGCTAGACCTTGACCTTGGACCTTCAGCTTCCAGAACTTTGAGAAAATAAATTTCTGTTGTTGTCTGTGGTGTAGTGTTATGGCGGCCGCGGGCGGAGTCCTGCAGAGTGGTTTGCCCCTGTTCCTTTCTCGTTGAAATCTAGTCTGTGCTTCCCTAAACTCTTCCTTCCCAAAATATGTGTAAGAATTTAGCTGGACCGTCTGGTTTAAAATATAGGATATTTCATATTTGTCTTTATGTTTTGTTCTCTCCTTGCCCTGATGATTGTATTTGAATGTGAAAGTAGAGAACTTCTTCTCCCTCTTCCTTCTCCCCCTCCCAGCTGCTCCTCTTCTTCTTCCTTGTCTTCTCCTCCTCCTCCCTCTCTCTCTCCTTCTCCTTCATTTGGCCATGGGGAAGGGTATGTTCTGTGGGGAAACTGGCAGACAGTTGAGATTACCTGTTTGGCTTGAAGGGAAAAAAATTGGGTGGACTATCATAATGGTAACACCCCTGATGAATGCCCTTCAGTTCACAAACACCCATTCATATGTGACCACATTGGTGCCTCTGGTTAGATGCCTCAGCCAAGATCACACAGCTGCGGTGAGGGCCAGAGTCAGGACTCCTCGCTTACATGGGGAAAGGGGGATGGCTCTGCTGTGCAGTGCTGTGTAAAGGGGATATTTTTGGAAATTGCCATAATAAATAGAATTATACCATACCATTTAAAGAGGAGAGTGTCTGTTGGTGCCTCCCCCTCCCCACCACCACCCCATGCCACCTGTGCCCTCCCCACACCCACACGGGCAAGACTGGGTCCCCCAGGTCACGTGTGGGCTGAAGGCCATCTACACTTGGCTCTGGACTCTTATGACCCTTTATCTTTAATTCCTTTTCAAAACAGTAAATATTTTCATAAAGATAGACCCATTTGTTATCTCTCTGGGTCATTTCTCAAAAATTGAAACAAAACACTTGGTAAAAGGAACCATTCAGTTTGGCTTTGCTCAATAGTTTGCTCTTGAGATGCCAGCGGACAACCTTTTCTCCCTCCACCAAATCTTGGAGATCCCTCTCGAAACAAGAAGAACAAGAGACCAAAACTCAAACTCAGTCCTAGATGAAACTGGGACAGAATGCTACAAGTGAACTGTCACTGATGGGGAAGAAGAGCCCAAGAGGGCAGGGAAACATCCTGGAACCTGGGGAGGAGAGAGGGTGGTCCAGGGGCAGGGCCAAGGCCAGGTGAGGGTGGAAGACAGTGGGCATTTTATAAGAGCGTTAGGTATTGCCTTCTCACTTCTCTTGCTTCTTCCAGGCTCATGGCCAGCTTCTTACCCTAGCTGCATTGGATCACCTAAGGACTCTGGGAAATGCTGATGTCCAGACCAGCCGACCCTTCTCCATGCGTACCTCTCCCCTGCCTGTAACTATTGTGACTGGGGCTATGGAGCAGGACCAGCCAGGCTCCCTTCCCCTTCTTCTCTCTGGACTTTGCTGGCCTGCGGAGAGCAGGTGTCCTGCCAGTCTCACCCATTGGGGAGGCTGCCATTTCCCCGCAGAGCTGAGTGGGTGCACTTAATTCTAGGGTGCAATAGGAGGAGGCTTCCTTGGCCAGCAGACAAGAAGCCGCCTTCTCCAAACAGCCTCAGCAGTAAGAAAGCTGGTGTTTTGATCTCCATCTCTCTGGCTCTGACACCCATCTTTTGGCTAGCTCTGCATACTTTATCAGGAAGCTACTGGAACTTGTGGTCCATCAGGGTGGGGGAGTAATCAAGAATAGCCCAGAACAAGGAAGACAGGAAATCCCAGAAAGGATGGATTCAGGGAGCACAGAGAATTCTGAGGGTGGTGGTGATAGGAAGCCCAAGGACTGATTTATGCAGCTATCAAGGGAACCGACCAGCTGGGACTGGGGAGCCCAGCACCCAAGAAGAAATCTCTTGGAAACAAAAATGGAACCAACAGATCATCAGATAGGTTTAGTCCTGCGGCGTGAGATGACATTAAGAGATGTAGGGGAGATGGCACAGGTGCAAAGGATACAAAGTAAACGTAAATATAAGGCAACTACTAACTTCAGGATAAATAAAAAAGTTGTAAAAGAAAGAAAATATAATCATAGTTTATTGCTTGATTCAGCAGTGAAGAATATTTGCATGGCTCCAATAATGTAAATATTGAATACAATATTGAATATTGAATACCAATCTAACCAAAAGTAATGCTGTAAGTGTGTTCCGATGCAAGGGCACCAATCGTCCACTATCGTACTAAATGATTCTAATTGAGGAAGAGTGGTGTGACTGTACTTAAATCCATGGAAGTAACTCTGAGGAACCTGCTAAGTGTTGAAGGTACCCAAAGAAATTGATCACTCTTTTGTTTTGTTTCTGCTGTGTCATAGCCTCCTCACACTATTTGATAAAACAAACAAACACCCTCCGAAGAACCAGGCCCTCATGTTTTGCCTCGATACAAATTAAAATTAAAAAATCAGTTTGGGCTACTTTTCAGTTCCCAACTCTGGTTCCAATCTCACAGAGGCAAGCTTAATCCCGACGTGTCCCACGAAGAACTTCTTGAAACACTAATTTCTACTCCCGCCTGCTTTCAAAAGGGTTTTGAGGTGGCTCAGAGTAAAAATAATAGCAAGGAAAATCAGTTGAAATCATTCCTTTATTCATAGCTGCCAAAAATTATGAAGATTTTTTTGGTAGGAGATTAGACAAACTGTCCGTATCCCTACAATGAAATAGTATTTAGGGATAAAAAGAAATGATTAAAAAAAAATGACTTGGAGGAAACTCAGAAGCAGATTGCTGAGTGGAAGAGCCACCATCTGAAAAGGTTACAAACATACTCTATGATTCCAGCTACATGGCATTCCGGAAAAGGCAAAACTCTAGAGGCAGCAGAAAGATCAGAGTTGCCCACAGTTATGGGGGAGGAGGGAGGGGTGGGTGGGTAGGTAGGGCACAGGAGATTTGGGGGCACAGATTATTCTGTATGATACTGCCATGGTGGAGATACGGTATTATGTGTTTGTCAAAAGCTTAAAAAAGCAACATACACAGTGAACCTCATGTAAACTGTGGGCTTTATTTAATAATAATGTATCAATGTTGGCTCATAGCTGTCCTACGCACACCACACTACCATGCGATGTTAATAAGAGGGGACACTGTATATATACAAGGAGAAGAAGAGGATATATGGGAACTCTTTGTACTTCCTGTTCCATTTTTCTGTAAGCCTGAAACTGTTTGAATGAGATAACAATAGACAATAAAAACAATCAGTCCCTCAGTAAACCCCCAAACCGTGAAAACAAGAACAAAGTGACAGGTACAATTCCACTGGAGAACTCGGGCTAAGCAAAATATTCAGCCTAACACCGACCTTGACTCTGAAGTTCTCCGACAGGCAGGTGCACGGGGTAGCGGGGGTGCATTCCATAGAACAGCGAAAGGAAATCGATCCGTTCGACAGGAGACACAGGCCGGCTCCGAGATGAACTTGTCCGAGGGGACAAGTTTTCACTCCGAGAGGACAGACAACATAATGGGTGACGACCTTGACTGGACCTCCACAAGATGTTCTGCACGTGCCCCTTCTTAGCAGCTCCCTGATTTAATCCATCTGGGAGGGACTGATGTTACGTTGTAGTTAATAAGGACAGATCTGTGGGCTAGAGCGCAGGATGGAGACATCCTTCTTCTGGAATAGTGCTTACCATGATCAAATTTTATGTGAACTTCCAAGCTGAGCCAAGCCTGGGCCCGAGTGTCTTGTATACTTACTTATGTCTTTATTTGCTCAATTTTTACAAAAATATTTTATTTATTTATTTACTTGACACAGAGAGAGAGAGAGAGCGATCACACGCACAAACAGGGGAATGGCAGAGGGAGAAGCAGGCTCCCTGCTAAGCAAGGAGCCCGATGGGGGGCTCCATTCCAGGATCCTGGGATCATGACCGGAGCCAGTCAGATGTTTACCTGACTGAGCCACCCAGGTGCTCCTGCTCGATTTTTTTTTTTTTTTTCCAGAAACCGTTGCTTTAAAAACTAACGCACAGTGTTCTTATTATGATAGATGTAGAGTTTTAGGATATAATCCTCTTGATGCTTTCCTTGAATCACGATACCATAAATGTTAGAGTTGAAGGGACTTTGAAGATCAGGGAGCCTCCCTCATTTACAGATGAAGGGGCCCGGACAAATGTACACGTGTGCTTGTTGGCACACAGCTAATTAACACCAGAGCTGGTTCTAGGACTCAGGCTCATATGAGTTAAGTGATACGCCTTGACCCTTCCACTAACATGTACTTACCGTGTGGGGACAGGCCAAATTCACCATGTCAGGCAGGGGGCAGGACCCAGAAGGACCGCCGGGCTGCCCTGGAGCCGGCTGCCTGACTGCCATCTGGATGACCGTATCCTCCTCCTCAAGCCACCTGCCCGCTCCCCAGGGGGACATGGGCTATCTGGGCTTGTGGACTCTTGAGCAGCGGAACAGGAAGTCCCGTTCACACAACGCCACAGAGCCTGTGGTGGACTGATGGGTGCAGGGTCATCGGCCGCTGGTTCAGAGGACTAGGAAATTCTCATCCCTGATTATCTCAACTTCCCCGCCAAATCAGCCGCGGCAGCTTTCCGTAAGACAGCCTAAAACGAGCATCTTGTCACTTCCTGCCAGTGTCAACCCTGAGCATCGTGCGTGTGTTTTGGGGACCGGCCATGGCTTTGTCAGCAGAATCCTGGCTGTTGGTACATGGGTTTTTGCACTGTGGCCTGTGCCGACATTCCTGGGGGCGTTTGTATTTTGCCCCATTGAACAAGCTGCCACTGGGGGCCCTTTTGCTGTGAAACTGATTCGAAACATTGTTATTAAAGGGTGGTGAAGGTGAAGCTACTTAGGCATCTGTGAGGCTAGTAAATCAAGCCTCATCAAAGAGCATTAATTCAGGGTCTCTGGAGGGCTCAGTGGGGTGAGCGTCTGTTTGGCTCAGGTCATGATCCCAGGGTCTTGGGATAGTGCCCCTCATCTGGCTCCCTGCTCAGCGGGGTGTCTGCTTCTCCTTCTCCATCTGCACCAGAGTGCAAACTCTCTCTCTCTCTCAAATAAATAAATAAAATCTTTAAAAAAAAAAAAAAAAGTGTTAACTCTCCATTGGTGACTCCCCCTGCTATTTTATCCGAAGACTGTATACTCTGATGCTGATGGCAGCTGGAGGGTAAATGAACGTCTGGACTTTCTTCATCCCTCGAGGACAAAGAACTAGTTCAGAAGCATCTCCGTGCGGCTGGAGGGCTGAGCTGCCTGGAAAGGTGGGTGACTGCTGCCCCGTGGACCCGGTGGGCGAGAGTGACTCCTGGAGGTTCACTCTCTTGCTCAGGACAGAGGACTGGAGGGGGAAGCGTGACTCACATAAAAACAAACACCCTCCTGTGAAAATGAAATCCACACTAGGTGTGAAGTAGCTCCATCATCATAAGCAAGAAATGTAAATTGTATTTTTATTAAAGAAAAAGATGGACATGATTACACTTTGAGATCTCCCATTTCTTCAGACGAGGAAGGGAGACATTTCTTTGTCCTATGTTTTGGGGAAACAATGAAGTCTTCTTAAAGGGGAAGATGTAGACTATAGGCACAGTCCAAACTTTTTCCAGTTTTTAGATTTATTGGAAAATAGACATATTTTTGAAATAATGGTAAGGATAAAAAGGAAAACAGGGTTAAAAGAAAAAAGTAATAAAATGACATCATCCTGGATTACTACAAAGAGGGAAACCGTCTCCCCTGACCCTTATCCTAGGACAACAAGGGTCAGAGAAATTTACATCAGAGGCCCTGGAGAGGATCAAAGGGTCCTCAGTACAGTTTTTATGTGTGTGTGTGTGTATGTGCTCACTCTCATTCCAATTATTTTAAAGAGCCCACCCAGGCTTCCCCCCAGTGGAATTTACTATGTTCAGGTGGTTTGAAGAAAACGTTAAAGCAATGTGGTTTCTGCCGTGAGAGTCACAAGTAATTAACTCATGAGTCGCTTCTTTTGTGCTCTGCATCTGCTCTGTTCACCCAGCCAGGACTTTGTGGTTCCTGGAAGGCCCTGGAAGAACCAGAAGCTGAAGGCAAAGGCCCAAGTTTGCCCAGTCCCAACAGGAAAAATTGGTTTCAGTCTCCACCTCTCCGGGAATGTGGTTTGGTGGAGGTGGAAGGGGCATGGGGGAGGCTTGTGAAGCTTGGCCCAGCAGTGCAATCCAGTTCTCCGGGAGCCCTAGAGCCTCCCCACACGCCTCCCCCCGAGAAGCTTCCTCCCACGTTCCCCCTGGCGGGCCCTACTGAGGCCTTGATCCCGTAAGCCCAGGCCTCCAAACACCACGACTGACTTTTTTTTTCTTCTAAAAACACAGTCAACTACATTGTTTAAAAAAAAAAAAAAAAAAAAAAGCTCTGGGGGTTTAAAACTTGAGGAATCTCATCAGGAAGTTGGGTTCATCTCATCTCTATGGAAAGGGGTTTCCCACGCCGATTCTACCCCAATGCTGCTCTTCCCGTGGGCCCCATACTTTTCTGGAGGAGTGGGTCGGGCTTCCCTGTTGGCTGGGGAGGGGCTGCCTGGTTGACGCACGTACCCAGCGTCCTCGGGGTGATACAACGGGAAAGAGATACTTGGTCTTTGTCCGTTCCTGCCGCAGGGCGCATAGAATCCTGGGAATCTCCAGAATGATGAGGGTCATTGATATGCCAGCGGGATGGCCGGAGGCCACCAGACAGCCTCAGAATCGAGACGGGTCACCAAGAAGACTGAGGCATGATTAGAGGATTGGGACTTGCAGGGAGAGGGGAGGAGCTGGAGACCTAATCACCAGTGGCCAAAGATTTAATCGGTCACGACCACATAACGAGACCTCCATAAAGACCCTAAACCAAGGGGTTGGGAGAGCTTTTGGGTGGATGACCATGTCCAGGTGGCGGGAGAGTGGCGTGAGACTGTACATACTTTACCCTACGCATCTCTTCTGTTTTGCTGTTCCTGAGTTGTGTCCTTCATAATTAACCAATAATAATAATAAGTGAAGCTCTTTCTTCAGCCCTGCGACCTGTTCTAGCAAAGTATCAAACCTGAGAGGAGAGCTGTGGGAATCCCTGATTTATAGCCAGTGGACGGAGAAGGGTTGGTGTTCGGGACTTGGAATTGGCATCGGAAGGGACGACCATCATTTGGACGGAGCCCTTCACCGTGGGGTCTGCTCTAACGCTGGGCAGTGTCAGAATTGAATTAAATTCTTGGACACCCCGTACGTGTTGGTGTGGGAAAGAACTCACATTTTGATGTCAGAGGAGGGGTAGATAAAAACAGTTCACTTGGCAGGATGTTATATATATTCTGGTTTATTAATTCGTAATTTGCCTTCTGTGAGTTATAGTAACACGAACCAATCTAGAAAAGGACTTTCTGAGCATACACTGCCACATCCTAGGAGCTTTGAGCTCTCCCCAGGGGACACAAGATGAGACCCAGCCTACAATAACCCTCAGCCCACCCTATCCTTTTCAGGGCTGGAGATCAAGACACAAGACAATGAAGGAATTTGCCCCAAATCGTGTAGAGGATGGTCCACTCCAGCTCCCTGATTGTTAATTCTATGCCCTTTGCACACACAGTTTTGCAGAGGAAAGCAGGACCCGAGGAAGGTCTGGTCTTTTTGGAAGATAAAGCTTTTCTAACAATGTTTTGTAGCATTACCTGTGCCATACACATAGAGTCTGGTATTTGCAACCCTAAAAATTCTCTTCCATAGCTATGCATCCTCCTGGCCCTGGAGAGTGGACGCTTTGTCGAGAAGCTCCTGGAACAATGGATGTGAAGTTATCTGTGCAGATGGGCTCACGGGCACCTCACAGAGACCTGTACATCCTGTGTGGTTGGGGAGAAACAGACAAGAGGTCCCAATACCCCCAGAGGAACATGGAAGTGGCTTTGAGGACAGATGGACTGACCAGAAGAAGATTCAAACTTGGTCACTGAGAAAGAAAAGTATAATATTTGACAATTGGAGACCCCACAGACTCCTGCCTGTCATCACTGGAGCCACGAGTCTGGAAGGCAATGCCCCAGACCTGGTGAGACGGGTCACGCTCAGGAGAGGCCAGAAAGGACAGAGGGTCACAGACTCTCGGTCTGTGACACCCAGACACTGTGTAAAACATCCCTGAATCCAGGTCCCACCCAGGATAAGGACAGATGAATGGGGGTGAGGGCAGGGAGCATCCCAAATTGACCAGAGGAGCTAGTTACACAAAATAAACAGAGTTTAAACTAGGAATCCAACTTCCTTTGGACTATAATGTTAGATTTTCGTTAGACCAAATGGCTGAAGGTTGAGTTCACCTCCAAGAGGTAGACAGCGTGACTGTGTAGGTCAGGGTTCCTGGGAAATGAACCAATAGGATAGAATAATTACATTAAGAGGTGCATTTCAGGACACCGGCTCAGTGATCGTGAGTGCTGGCGAGTCTGAAATCCGTAGGGCAGGTTAGGTAGAATGGAAACAGGTGGGAGTTGATGTTTCAGGCTTTTAAAAAATTGTGGTAAAATAAACACACCATACGGTTTACCATTCTAGCCATTCTAATTATACATTTCTGGGGGCATTAAGTATATTTGATGATTGTTATGCAATCATCACCACCAACCACCTCCAGAACTTTCTCACTACCCCACGCTGAAGCTCTGTCCCAGTTGAACACTGACTCCCATTCTCCCCACCCCTGGCCCCTGGCAACCATGCTGCCATCTTGAAGCCAAATTTCTTCTCCCGGAAACCTCTGTTTTTGTTTTTTTTTTTAGATTTCATCTATTTATTTGATAGAGAGACACACAGTGAGAGAGGGAACACAAGGGGGAGTAGGAGAGGAAGAAGCAGGCTTCAAGCCAAGCAGGGAGCCCGATGCAGGGCTCCATTCCAGGTCCCTGGGATGGAAGGCAGATGCTTAATGACTGAGCCACCCAGGTGCCCCTCAGTTTTTGTCTTGAGGTCTTCAACTGATTAGACGAGGCCCACCCTTGTCATCCTAGGTCATCCATCTCCTTTACTTGAAGCTACCCTATTGTAGATGTTGGCCCCAAAAATAACTCTACAGAATACTTGTATGGCAAGACCCTGATTAGCGTTGGATTAAATAACTGGGTAGGACAGCTTGGTCAAGCTGACATAAAACTAACCATCACAATAGTTTTTTTTTTTGGTACACCCCAGTTTATAATTCTGTTAAGATTTATACTTGATACAAATATGTGATGTGTTTATAATCATACATTCCTACTCTCTATCTCCCTCTCCCTCTCTCTTTCTCTTTTTTAGAGAGAGAGAGAGAGAGAGAGAGCATGCTCAGGAGTGGGAGGAAGGGACAGAGGGAGAGAGAGAATCCCAAGCAGACCCCACAAGCAGTGCAGACCCGTCATGGGGCTGGATCTCATGACCCTGAGATCATGACCTGAGTCGAAACCAAGAGTCAAGGGCCCGACGGACTGTGCCCCCGGGGTGCCCCCATGTTCTTCGTCTTCTAACTTGACTCCAGCATAGAGGCATCTGGAATCGCATCTGAGGTGACCTCCTAGCCTCATTGCGGGCAGAAGGAAGAGCGAATGCTTCTGAGAGCAGCCAGACCCACACACCTCCCTCACCAGCTTCAGGAAGGTTCCACACCGTTCATTTTTGGGTCCCTTTCCTCTTTGGGAGGGTGGGGATCACTTCCAGTGAGCCCCACTACCTGGGTTTCCTCCTCAGCTTCATACGGGGTGGGGTGCAACATCTCCCCCTCGAACAAGACCCCTCCCTGCAGCTCATGCCCCCTTGGGGTACACTTGCTTTCTCCTCCTACTGCGGCTTCCTGTTGTCCAGCTTGGTTCCTCCTGCTGCCCCCCCTAGGCAGCTGTATCCCCATCACACTGGGAAAATGTCTCTCCTAAAGCTTGGTAGCGCCCCTCGCCTCTACCCAACCATCCTGTCTTATCCGACGACGCCTCCTCCGTGACCTGTGTCTTCCCTCCAGCGGCTTCCTGACCATCTCCACTTCCTCCTGCCCGGACCCTCTTTTCCCTTCCTTGCTCCTCCCCGGTGGGTGCTCCTGAGGACCCCATCCTGAGTCCTGTCAGCAGAAGTCCTGCTGCGGGGGCGGTCCCTGCGCATTCCCGTGGTGCCCCGTACCTGCACAGTGTCTTGGCTCCAGCCCGTGTGTTTATCCCCAGCCTCTCTCCCTCCACCACCTGGCATCCATGTATGTCCCCCCGCGGCCAGGCTGTGGGAGCCTCAGAGTCACTCTGGAGTGGGCTCTCAGGACCCTTGCGCCCCACTCATCAGCCCGCTCCCCCTCCTGCATCCCAGGACTCAAACATCTGCTTCTGACCCCAATCCAGAAATGACAGGCAACTTTGTCTTCTGTATCCTTCACTCTCGCAGATTAACGACTCTGTGTCCAAGCCTGCTGCTGTTTTCTCTGGGTCCTTCCTCATTCTCCTCCCTCCTGGTGCGTTAAGTTCAGCCTCCCATCTTCCCTCGCCACATCAGGACAGCGACCTGGCTGGTCTTCCTGCCTCCACCTCTCCTAAGTACTTCCAGTCAGATTCCTTCCACACTGAGCCCCTGGATGGCTGTCCTCCCATTGTCTGGAGGACCAAGCCCAGCCCTTTAGCATGACTCCCCTCTCCTGACCCAAGACCAGAAATCTCTGTGTTCCTTTCCTCCTGTTGTTGCCTTTCATTCACTGACCCAGGCTTTGGCAAACCAACGTCCTTGGGATGTTGAAAAAAATTTTTGTTTTAAATCAAGATATAATTTACATCCATAAAATGTACACTCAACATATAAATCTCAGTGTGTTTTAGTGTTTTGCCACAGAGGTGTGTAACCATCCTAACTATGTAATTTGAGAACATTATTGTCATCCCAGAGAGAAACTCTCTACCCCCCGGGCAGTCCCTCCACATTTTACCCCCAACCCCTCCAGCCCAAGGCAACCAGTCATCCACTTCCCGGCTCTGTGGATTTGCCTGTTCTGGACACGTCCTACTGGTGGAGCCCTACAGTCGGTGGTTTCCTGTGGCGGGCTTCTTTAACTTTGCATGTCTTCAAAGTCCATGCACCTTGTGTGGGTGTCAGTCCTCTGTTCCTCCTACTGCCGGATAACGCTCCATTACACAGAAAGAACACATCTTTCCCATCCATTCGCCAGCTGATGGCCTTATGGGCTGTTTCCACCTTTTGGTGATTACAAGTAACGCTGCTGTGAACATTCGTGCACATGTGGGGCGTGGACACGGATTTCTGGGTCTCTTGGGTCTCTACGTCAGAGCAGAGTCACTGGGTCAGGTGGTGACTCTGTTTCGCCCTCTGAGGACCCACCAGTCTGCTTTCTGCAGCAGCCGCACTGCTGTGCACACCTCCCCTCACAGCCTCCCTGGTTCTTGTTATTAACTGTCTTTTCGGTTCTAGACATTCCAGTCGGTGTGCCCTAGCCTGTCTGTGTTTTTGCATGACTGATGAGCTAAGAATAGTTTTTATAATTTTAAAGGGTTATACAATGCACACAAAGACACACACACACATAAAGAAAATGCATCCGACTCCGTGGCTCCCAAAGCTACAACACCGCCCTCCGCCCTTTGAGTCTGCCTGGCCATCCCTAACTCTTCCCAGTGTGGAGAGAAAACACTCAGCTCTCTGCGCTTTTGCTCATTGGCCTCTCGGGAGGAAACAGAACCCTTTCTTGGTCACCTCTTCCTCCCACGTGGCTCTGCAGGTGCTAAGATTACAGTATTCCCCCGTCAATCCTGCCTTTTACAGTAGAGTCTGTCTGAGACCCTTGATGTCAGAGATTGGGGTTTGCCCATTTTTTCCTCTCTCTGTCCTGAATCCAATGCTGAGCACATGCTATGAGAATTAAGGAAGGCCCAGGAGGGGAAGACAAGCCCCTTGTCCTCAGGAACCCAAAAGTATAATTGGAACAACACAACTTACCTCCCAGGACGGCACGGAGTTCAGAGGCTGTGGCTGGAGGGGCCATTTGAGTTCATGAAACACGAGCGGAAGTGACACGTATCACTTCCGGTGGATACTCAAAGGTCAGTGTGCTTTGTGCCCTGTTTTCTTCCCATGCTGTGCCGACCACAAGAATGAATGACCAATGGGGCCCCTGCCTGCCTGTGTCACTCTGACAACCAGAACCTTGCAGACCATGTTGGACGTGGAGGATTTGAGGTCGTCCAGGGCCGTGGCCTGACCTAGATTGTCCCAGCTGATACACCCCACGTCTTGTGGGAGTTCACGGCCAGGGAGGGCCTGGGGTGGCTGCTGCAGGAGGCAGGGTTGTCCCGGGCCCTGAAGGATGGGTAGAGCACGGGTGGGCAGAAGGCCAAGGGAGAGAAAATTCCGGAAAGGACCCGGGTGGGGGATGGGCAGCTCCCTAACAAATTTCAGCTGAGGTGGGCATTTGCGAAGACCATATTCCTGCTCTAATTTTCTCCCAGGGTGGAAGCTGCTTCAGCAGTAACCATTCTTCGATTTACCTGCTGAGGAAGAGATTCCATTTTTGAGCATTTTCTCGTCTGCGGCTCCTGGGTGAACACGCACCGGTCATTCATTCGGCCTCTTATTTGACTTTGTAGCAGATCTGGGAGTAAAATAAGTTCTGCTTTCTTTGAATTCCAAAGTCATCCAGTCCCGCTGTGCAGAGGAGGGGAAAGGAAACCAGCACAAACCCAGCGGAGTCGCCGACAGCAAACTCTCCCAGTGAATCACGCTCTTGCCCAAAGAGCCACCCCCGGGTGACAGCAGCATGTGGCCTGTTTTATGCTTAAAACCAAGTGCTGACTGGTGAAGCTGGGCTAGAATTCTTCTTCTTCTTCTTCTTCTTCTTTTTTTTTTCAAGATTTTATTTATTTGAGACAGAGAGAGAGCGCGCGCGCGTGCCCTTAAGCAGGGTTGTAGAAGGAGAAGGAGAAGCAGACTCCCTGCTGAGCAAGGAACCCGGACTCTGGGCTCGACTCCAGGACCCTGGGATCACGACCTGAGCTGAAGGCAGACACTTCACTGTCTGAGCCACCCAGGCGCCCCTGGGGCTGGAATTCTTCAACCAAGTTTGAAAAGTATGTCACGTCCCTTTCCTGGGGCAGGTCACAGACCACTGTTTTTTTCTTTCACTGGCCTCATCGTTTAGAAATAATGACACAAATCATTTTAGTGCCAGTAAGAGTTGATCTCCCCAAACTGAGCACAGAGGTGTTGGCCGGAGTTCAGGAAAACCCTGTGCTTAGCATCCGTCCCCGCGTGTCCAGGAACACCTGCCTTGCTGTTTCCCTTGTGAGGACTGACAGGGGTGCCAGAGACACGTGGGTCCGGCTGGGTGTCCTCTCGTGGAGAGGGGCTGCTCTTCTTCAGCGACGAAGGGACAGGAGGAGCAAGGGCCGCACCTGACTCACAAAGTGACTGAGTAACAACCTTCTGGGCCAAGAAGCGCAGGTGCAGACGTTTCTCAGCAGGGAGTGTGCGAGCTGGGTTTTATGGGCTGCAGACTCCTATCAGAAGCTGATAAGAGAGGTTCTGGGTTATTGGTTCTCCGCTGATTAGAGAAATATTTCCTAAGCCCAATGTGTGAAACACCTAAGGATGAATCATCCACAGGGGCCATGTTCTCCACAACATGATCTGTCTGTTGGCATCCACACACACACACACACACACACACACACACACACACATACAGGCACACACGTGAACACAAACACACACACACACACACACACACACACCTTAAACCTCATCCTCAGGTCTCCCCAAGGAATCAGGGAAACCAGACATCTAGTGTGAGGCGCCCCTCCTCACCAGCTACAACCAGAAAGTGAAATCTGGTAGAAGACAAGGAAAAGATCAGCCCCGAGGGAGTCGTTGTATAAGGAAAAAGCCAGGAGACCAAGCGACAGGTGCACAAGGGGTCATTGTTGACAGGTGCGTCCTTGGGATTCCACACCTATGAGCATCCCAGGCTTTTACGTGCCAGTGGGTTGGGCCTCCTGCCGGCATCCTGCCCGCAGCCTCCCTGGTGCTCTGGGCACCTGGTCCCTTCCAGAGAGCCTCCCGGAGCTTGTCACCTGATTGTATAGTGTCACACAGTGACTGTACCATAGTTTCTCAGTCAGGCTACAAGGAGGGGTGTCTGAGGGCAGACATTCCAAGACTTTAGGATGTCGACACTCTGAAAGTTTCATAAATAAGATATCATGGGTGTATACCCTTCATATGATTACGGGGTTCCTCGAGGCCAGCAACGGGGTCCCGTCCATGGTGGTGGGCACCCCTGCAAAGCAGCCTGGCCTCTCCCTCCCTCTCTGCTGGGGTCCAAGAGCATTGGCAATCCCCAGGGAAGGGTCAAAATCAGAGCTTCCCTTACTTTTCCTTTTTGCGGACCAGTCTTCATGGAAATGCATAAGATGTAAAGCTCTTTAAAATGCCCAGCTGCACTGCTCTCCGAGGATCTGATCTAATTACCATGTGAGATGAGCCCGTTGTCACGAATGTTACAGGGGAGGACGAGTCCGTGACACTCGGGGTCGGGTCAGAGGGGTCCTCCGGGGCAGTCCTCGGATTTCTCTGCAACCTCTGAGCCGGGGTGGGCAGCACCGCCCCCCAGTGTCTGCTGTGGGCTCTCGCCCTGTGGTCTGAGCTGCCTGAGCCCACCGGGTCTCCACCAGCACCTCTCAGAAGTCAGGCCAGAAAACTGCAGCAGAAACGGGGCAGCTGGGGGCATGAGCAGTGACCCAAATTCAGCCGACAAGTTTGGGGTCAACAGCCAATCTTGAAATGGGTGAGGCAGGAGAGGGAGGGAGGCAGGGAGGAAGTGAGGAACGGGAGAAGGAAGAAAGGGAGGAAGGAGCGAAAAGGAAGAAAGAGGCAGGCAGGGAGAGAGAGCCGCTGGCACGCAGCCCGAGCGTTTCACCCACAAACTGGTTTAGGCCAGTGAGACAGGATGTTCCGCGAGCAAGGACCATGTGACCGCACAGTGTGAACAAACAGATGGTGTATCATTAACAAAATGCACGGCTGCGTTTCATAGTCTCTGCAGGGTGTCAGTGACCCAGGCAATTTAATTAAAAACATAAAAAAATAAAACGTGGCCAGGGCCAAAGTTTCACCCCGCTCCAGTGCAAGTTCATCAGCAACGCCGAGGGGCTGCCCTGGAACGCGGGTCACACACCTGCCTGTGGGTGCGGTGGGACACGTCGGTGGCCATCCGTGTCAACCCGCTCCCGGGGTCTGCAGCCCACAGCCCGCGGGGCAGTGCCGGGACAGAGCCCATCCCTCCCTTCCTCCTCGTGGGGAAGAAGTTTAGAGGCGGTGAGGACCTGGCCGGTACATGGTGGCTCCTGAGTGCACACCAGCTGGTGGCCGGTGTCACCTTGGTCCTAAGGAGCCCCCTACCAGAGCCCCCGGGGCCGGGGGGGAAGCCCCAGCGCGAGCTAGGGCTGCGCAGACATAGCGGTCCCCCCGGAGCCCCGCTCTGCTACTGGCAGCCGAGGCCACGGTCAGGGCCGGGCACTCAGGACTCAGAAGCCTCTCTCCAACCCCCTGCTTCACCATCCACTGGTGGAGGACACCTCATCCAAGGCAGCCTTAGTGTTCCCCCCTGTAGGGTTGCGACAGCGCTTTTTCTCTCGGGGGGGGGGGGGGGAGTGATGGAGAGGGGAGGTAGAGGCGGCTGACGGTTGACAGTTCTGGTAACACAGATGCGGCTGCCCTGAATTGGGCTCCTTCCGCGGGGTCCGCCTTCGCGGCAGATGGTCGGGGCGGGGCGGGGGGTGTCCAAGCTGACCAGCAAAGCGCCCTGTGATATCCAGGGACTTTCTTACCCCCAGGGAAGAGCTGTGGGAGGGTCAAAGCAGGGAATCGATGTCCTGACATGCTCGTTTTCAAAGGCTGGTCCAGGCCGCAGTGGTGGCCTGTTGCAGGGGAAGGGGCCGACCATGGAGGAGGGGCAGCAGCGCAAGAAAGCCGCTGGGAGAGATGGCGGGGGCGGGGGGGGGGGCTGAAGCGAGTTGGGATAGTGCAGGAATCTGTGAAGAAGGATAGGTAGGATTTGGGGTTTTTCTTTCTTAATTTTTTAGAAATGTATATAATCATAGGCTTATAAGCATGGAGAAGAGAGAATTCTAAGTGACCCTGCGCACAGAGCGCGAGAATCTGGAGGGCTGTTTTGTATTTTGATATCTATGGAGAGCAGTAGCTTTCTAGACTCCGGAAATTCTAAATAAAGCGTAACTCAGGTAGTGGTGCCTCTAACAGAAGCACCAATCTGACCTCAAAGCTTCTCAAGAGACAGGTGCAGCCCTCACACGGAAGGCTTTTGTGAGCAGCCAGGAAAGACAGAAGCACACAGGGCCCCGCAGAGACAGCTTGCCCCACTCTCCATCCGCAGGCGTCCATCCTTTGCTAATGGTTATTGAGCACCTGTTGTGTGCTCTGCTCTAGTTGCAGGGATGGTGAAGAGGATCCTGATGGTCTCTGTCCTGTGAGGTTGCGGTGGGGGAAGGCAGACAGAAAAACCCAGAGCTAGATGGCGTCAGATGTAGTCACTTTAGATGAGACAGGCTGCAGAAGTCTGTTGTTTCAACTGTGATGTGAATGACGAGAAGAGTCCAGCTTTACAGAGTTGAGGAGAACCTTCTAGGCAGGTGGGAACAGCTTGCGCAAAGGTCCTGAGGTAGAAACAAGCCCAGATACGTTTCAGGAAAGAAGGCCAATGTAGCGAGGTGTGGGGAGCAACAGTGAGCGCTGTGGGAGGTTGGCAGGAGTCGGTCAGAAAGAGCTTTTCAGCGTGGAGAAGAGGGTCTGACGGTCGCTCCAGGTTCATCACCAGGAGTTTGAGCAGGGGAGCAGTGGAATCCGACTTGTGCTTTGAGACAGCTTCCTGGCTACTGGCAGAGAATGGACTGTGGCTGTCGGTGGTGGAGACGGCCAGATGAGGGAGGGTTCTATTGCAGAATCCAGTCGTGAGACCTCGGTGGCTCCAACAGGGGTGTGGTCAAGGAGATGCATGGCAGTGGGTGACCTGGGACACGCCTAGGGGACAGGACTCCATATCAAGGAGGGAAAGGAATCCAAGGATACTCCCCCGGTGTGTTGCACATTGGAACAAATAGGAGGCCGTGCGTGCAGGAACCTTCCCTTCCCGGGGCAGGAGCAGGTCGTGATCCCGACAGGGGCGAGCTTGTTTACTTCTGGTTTGTTTGTCTTTTTACCGTGAAGTCTGAGGAACTGAAAGAAACAGAAAGTTCTTGATCAAGAACAGTGGTTCTCAAACTTAGCATGCCTCAGAAGCGTGAGGAGATTGTGCAAAAATACAGAGCCAAGCCCTACCCTGAGGTTTCTGATTCAGCAGGTCTGGGGCGGAGCCTGGAGGTTTGTGTTTCTAGCACATTCCGTCCCAGGGGATGTGGACCTGCTGTCCCAGGGCTCCTTCTCGGTGCTCACGATTATGGAGAGGGCAGGAAGGAAAGGAAAGCAAACATGCGACAGCCGAGTGGAGTTGCCAGACTGGGGATGTATGGCCCTCCTGGACCAGCATGAGGCACTTCTGCAAAACCCAACTCGGGTCTGATCCCCAGACCCGTGTGCGAAGAGAACGCTCCGTTTAAGTGATGCCGCGATGGTGAGGAGTTGTCTATTTTCACTTTTCACCATGGCTCGCTTAGATCCACATTTTCCATAACCCAACCAACCGCAGGTCCTCCGCACATGAGATTTTGGGAGTTCTGCAGTTCTTTTTTTTTTTTTTTTAATATTTTATTTATTTATTTGACAGACAGAGATCACAAGTAGGCAGAGAGGCAGGCAGAGAGAGAGGGAGAAGCAGGCTCCCTGCTGAGCAGAGAGCCCGATGTGGGGCTCGATCCCAGGACCCTGAGATCATGACCTGAGCTGAAGGCAGAGGCTCAACCCACTGAGCCACCCAGGCGCCCCAGTCCTGCAGTTCTTAAATATTACACTGTTAAGTCCCAACAACATTCAGTAATTTCACGTGTGTATCAAAAACAGCGGCACTCTTTGAGCCAATACCGTGTAAACGTCCTTCTCAGACACAGACATGCACGCACGCAGACATCAGGGAACATGTTGCCTTATCAGCTTGGCATGTACGTTAATTCAATAATAACCCTAGAAAGAAAGCGCATTGATTTTTAGTGCTCTGTTTAACCCACTGCAGACTCCAGTCCAATGCCAGACACATTTCTCTAACCGACTGCTACATACATGTTCGGCTCTTTGACAGGTGCCGAAAAGTAGTCTATGACCTGGTCCGCGTGCTTAATAACGTCTGTCCTGTTGGCGGCCCGAGAGCTCTGTTCTAGGAGAAGAAACGAAAACTGGGCTACAAAGTGCTTCAGTCATTCGACAAGAACATGCTCTGTCTTACGTCTGTGAGTTTACAGATTGCAGTCTGTGTGTCGCTCAGTGAAGGCAGCAGTTTGCCAGTTCTAAAATCGGCATTCTCTCTGGAGTTTCCGTTTAACCCTGTCTATAAAAGTTTTCTCTCTCCCTCAAGTACTACTTCCTTCGTGAAACTTTTTTCAATTTTTTCCACCCTAAAGTGATAATTTGCTTTCAGTATCTTTAAAAATATATTATTTGAGGGACGCCTGGATGGCTCAGTCGGTGAAGCATGTGCCTTCCGCTCAGGTCATGATCCCAGGGTCCTGGGATCGAGTCCGGCACTGGGCTCCCTGCTCAGCGGGGAGCCTGCTTCTCCCTCTGCCTGCCACTCCCTCTGCTTGTGGTTCCTCTCTCTGACAAATGAATAAATAAGATCTTAAAAAACACATTATTTGATACTTTGAAGGATTGAATGTAACAAGTATGTTAAATAAGGTGTAAGATCACGAAACCTGGGACCCACACCCAAATCTGCAACTAGGATGTCACCAACGATTTGTGATCCTTCCTTTTCCCTACTTATCTACTCTCCCCCCAAAACCCAGGGAATTTCAGTCTTAAATTCTGTGTTTCTAAAGACTTCACTTTTTTTCTAGCTTATAAAATTTCTTTCCATATGTTCTTTTTTAAATTAAGAAAAAAAATTTTTTTTACTTATTTATTTGAGAGAGAGAGAAAATGGGGTGGGGCCAGGTGAGGAGCAGAGGCAAAGAGACCAGCAGAGTCCGCGCACAGAGCCTGACCCAGGGCTCAATCCCAGGACCTTGAGATCATGATCTGAGCTGAAGCCAAGATTCCGACACTTAACCAACTGAGCCACCCAGGCTCCCTCGTGTGTTCCTTTTTAAAAATTTATATTTTTATAATTTATAAAAATTTATATTTTATAATTTATAAAAACAGTGTGCAGGTTTTTGGTGTATAGATTGAGGAATTCTGAGAAGTGTTTGCACCCACAGAACAGCATCAAAAAATATATTTCTTACCCCAGAAAGTTCCTTTGTATACCTTGCCAGCCAATCCTCTCTCCCCTACCAGAGGTGGCCAGGGCTCTTTCCTCTCCTCTGTAAATTACTTTTGCTTATTTTAAAATTCCATATACACCAAGTCACACAATATCTACTCTTTGTGTCTAGTTTAAAAAAAAATTGTTGTTCACCATAATGTTTTGAAATTCATCCGCGTCATTGAGAGTATCTGGAGTTCTTTCTTTTTATTGTAGAGCAGCATTTGATTGTATGAACACACTACACTTTGTTTCCCTATTTATTTTTTGTTGGATATGTAAGGTGTCTCCTGTTTGCAGCTTTTGAAAAAAACTGTGGTTGATACTTTTTTTGTGTGTGAGTCAGTGTTTTTCAAAATATATATAGAGAGGGATTCATTTCAAATGTTTGTATGCTTGTTTATTATTTAGTTTTGCTGGCAATGACTGTTGTATACAGTCTTCTGGGACCTTTTTCCCTGCCTCACACCTTGTGTCCAGGATGATCTGTTATCATATGTGACTGAGTTTTCATCAGCTTTTGTAGGCAGCCATTTTGCTAAACTATCTTACTATTTCAGAAAATATATCTAAAGATTCTTTTGGGTTATATATATAAGAAATTACATCTCCAGGAAATAGTTACCATCTTGTTTATTCCTTTCTAATCCTTGAATTTATTTTCCTGGTTATTGCATTCATTGTGCATTATCCGTCCCTCAGCAATTTTTTTTTGGGGGGGGGAGCAGTAAAAGTGGCAACTTTGTTTATATTTCTACTGTTTGTTTGTTTATAGTCTCTGTGAGGTTAAGAAAGTTTTATTGGAATGCTGGTTTACTAAAGTTTCTTTTTTAAATCAAAACGAGGAGGAATTTTATCAGTGCCTTCTTTTTTTTTTTCTTTGCATGCTTGCACTGAGATTATCAAAAGTTTTTTTTTCCTGTTCAATCTGTGGTGGTGGAAGATGTCAGCCCAGAGTTGTCCAAAGTCAAGCTGAAGGTCACAGTCCTCCAGACTGGCAAGTCTGCCCCCAAATTCTGACACCTGCTGCAAGTTCAGAAATCCCCAAGACCACCCTCTCTCAGATGAGCTGGCTACACGGTTGAGATCTGGACTCCCCGGGCTCACTAGGAGGACTCACATACTCAGGAAAGTGTTATACTTTTACTACAGTTTTCTTTAGCAAAAGGATCCAAGACAGAACCCCCAGTGGAAGAGATCTGGAACTTGAGAGAGTTTCAGACACGAAGGTTTTGTGTCCTCGGGGAGGCATTACCCTCCTAGCACCAAAGGGTAGGAATATGCAGAGTAGTATGACCTGTCCAGGAAGCTCACCCAAGCTTTGGTGTCCAGATTTTTGATCAAGGCTTCATTACATAGGTCTGATTGGTTGAATTATTACCCACGTGGTTTTGACTTCATTTTCCAGCAACACCGCTGCTGTCCACCCCCATTCAAGTCAGGCTGATTTCAAGTGGCCCAAAGCCCCAGCTCTCTAATCACATAGCTGGTCTTTCTGGCAAGAATAGTTCCCACCATGAGTCATCTTATTGGGTAAACTCTCAAGTGTGGCCCATGAATAACAAAGACACTCTTCTTACTCAGGAAATTTCAAGAGTTTAGGGGATAGTTCCCGGGAATTAGAACAAAGGCCAAGTCACTCTTTGGGTAAAGTGAATTCTTCACTAGGCAATGACACTCCTGAAGTCAACCCAACCTTGCACTCCTGGAATAATTTAACATGGTATTTTTAAAACATGGCTGGATCTATTTTGTTAACTTTTTTAAAAAGATTTTTTAAGTTTACATGACAGAGAGAGAGCACAAGCACTGGGAGTACAAGAAGGAGAAGCAGGATCCCTGATGAGCAGGGAGCCTGACGTAGGACTCGTAAGGCAGACACGTAACTGACTGAGCCACCCAGGTACACCTATTTTGCTAATTTTTAAAAGGATTCTGCACCAGTATTTATGAAAGAAATTGAGTTGTAATTTCCATTTCTCTTACTGACCTTGCCTGATTTTATAAATTAAGATTACACTGAGCTCATAGAATGAGTTGGAGAGTGATGTCATTTTTCCTGAATACATGAAGAAGCTTTGTTAGATTGGAATGATTGGTTCCATGAAAATTTGTAGGAACTGATCTGTGAAACCATCTCAGCCTGGTGTTTTGCTTTGGTAGGACTTTTAATACTGTTTCAATTTTTAAAATAATTGTAGGGCTATTCGAACTTTCTATTTCTTCTTGAGTCACTATTGATAAATTGCATTTTTCCAGAAACGTGTCTACTTTATCTGTCAAGTATGTCAGTATAAAACTGTCTATTGATTTCACTTTTTTATTTCTGCTATATATGTAATTAAATACCTTCTACTGAATTTGTGTTTAAATATTTGTGCCTTTTTTTTCTTAAGCAGTGTCATCAGAAATTAGTCTATTTTGTTAGTCTTTCCAAAGGACCAGCATTTAGCTTTTTCAGTTCTTTCCAGTGTATGGCATTCCCCACTGACCTCATTCACTGATGCCTGTTCTTTTTTGTTATCCTCTCTCTTCTGTTTCTTTGGATGGATGTTGTGGGTTTTTTTCTTTATGTTTTTAGTTGGAGTTAGCTCATTAATTTGGAGCTAACTGTTCTTTGTAAAATCAAGTATTTAGGACAATGTGTTTCCCTCTGAGCGCCGCTTTCACTGTAACACACAAGTACATGTTTTTCATTATTGTTCTACTAAATATTCTTAAATTTTCATGATTATTTCTTTTTGGAGTCATATATTATTCAGAATTCTATTTTTAAAATTCCAATATATGAAAACTTCCTGTTCTTTATTATTGACTTCTACTTAATTATATTGTATTTAAAGAAGGTAATGGATGTGATACTTATTTTCTGACATTCATTAAGATGGACTTTATGACCAACTATGTGGCTAATTTTTGTAACCATTTCATGTGTGTTTCAGAAAAATTTTCTGAATATTTTCTGATGTTTACATTCAGGATTTTATATTTTATATTTTAAATATAAATATTCAGGATTTTATATATTAAAATATAAGATACATTTTATATTCAGGATTTTATGGTGATTTATAGATCACCATTGTTCAAATATATTTATTGAGTGTTTTTTGGTGCTCGACTTAATAGTAATTGAGAGAGAACTGTTGGTATATTTGTCAATTCCTCCTTATATTTTAAGTTTTTACTTATATGATGTGAAACTTTTTTATTAGGTGCATATACTCTTGGAACTCTTATGTCTTCCTGGTGAATTGAAAATTATATCATTATATAGTCACATTTTCTGTCTTAGAATCCATTTTTTGTGCCATTGACATAGTCATGTCTGTTCTCCTTCAGCTATTATTTTCCTGGCATATCTTTTTCCATCCTTTATTCTCATGATTTTCCATATCTTTTTGCTTTAGGTGTCTCCCAAACAGGACTTTTCCTGGTATAATAGTGTCTTCCCTTTAATAAATAGATTTAATCCAGTTATATTTGGGAGGATTATGAATATTGTGACATAGGTTTCCACAATCTTCGCCAGGCAGCACTGGAGAATACGACTCCCAAGATGACATACCTTTGCCAGTAATCAAAGCCAGTGACTTGACGACTCAGGTACTTCCTCAATGGTAGTTCTATTAAGTTTTGCATCTTGAGAAAATGCTATTTTCTGATTAGGCATAGGGTTAAAACTAAATCTTTGGGAAATTAATGAAACCACATAATTTCTCAAAGCTTTTCTCAGGATAGTCTAAGAGGCAAAAAGACTGCTTACAGGCTTTAGGGCTGGGTAGAACTGGGTTCCTAGTTTTTGCTCTGCCATTTTCTAGCTGTGTGATTCAGGGTATACTCCTTAATCTCTCTGAGTTTTTGTCCTCATCTGGAAATGGAGAATAATCACACCTACCTTCCCAAGATTTTTACCGTGCAAACGGAATTGCTTGGCATATATGTGCTCAGTGAACATTCGTGCTCTTTTCTCTTCAAGACCATGACCTTGATGATGTCAAGAACACTTTGTAAATATTACAAATAAGATGTGTCATTGCGATTATTACTTATTAAAATCACCTCGTTTCCTGAACTAGGTGATTCATCTCAACCAAAAGAAAGATTTGTGCCGTTCTGGACAACAAAAACTTTGCAAAACTATGATTGATTGCTTCATTTCATCAGCCTCCTCTTTGCTGGTCATGATGTCAGTCTTCCTTGGCATCAATTTCAGGTAATCACTGAGCTTTCTGAAGCTTTTTGTTTGCATATTTGTTTTCGGGCAGATAGAGTGTGACTTAGGTAATATGATTGCATTCTCAGGAATTCATAGAGATGAAAACACAGATGTGAAATGATGCCAGGACAAGGCCTGAAAGTAGAAAATCACAAGAACCCTCAAGCATTTGAAACCTGCACCTTGGGAGGCACGTAGAAGTGTTCTCTTCTCTGGGCTTTTTGACCCATCCAATGCTGATAAAACAGGTTATCCATCATCTTTCACAGATCTTGTCTCACCACTTTTGCCTCATTTTTATCATCACCAAATATTTTGAGCATCTGGAGGTGTTAAGGGTTAAATAGTTTTTATGTGATTGGGTCATTTAGCCAGAAGGTATTTGAGTATCATTGTGTTCATGCTCTTCAGCCTTTTGGAGCCTGATATGGAATCTCAAAGGACAGATGAGATGGAGGAAAAGTGAGAACCTGTCAAAAACAAGGCCATACTTGTGGGTTTTCACGCATGTCATGGTGTGGCCACGTTGGAGACATGGGGGTAATCAGGAAAGATTTACTAGTGAGGCCGATAGCGTACAGAATCTCGTACCAGCAATGACTGCCACTTTCTGACTATGTGATCTTGATTGAGTGGCTTCACTTCTCTGTGCTTCTTCTTCTTCTTTTTTTTTTTTTTTAATTTCAGCGTAACAGTATTCATTGTTTTTGCACCACACCCAGTGCTCCATGCAATATGTTCCCTCCCTAATACCCACCACCTGGTTCCCCCAAACTCCCACCCCCCACCCCTTCAAGACCAGGTTGTTTTTCAGAGTCCATAGCCTCTCATGGTTCACCTCCCCTTCCAATTTCCCACAACTCCCTTCTCCTCTCCATCTCCCTGTGTCCTCCATGTTATTTGTTATGCTCCACAAATAAGTGAAACCATATGATAATTGACTCTCTCTGCTTGACTTATTTCACTCAGCATAATCTCTTCCAGTCCCATCCATGTTGCTACAAAAGTTGGGTATTCATCCTTTCTGATGGAGGCATAATACTCCATAGTGTATATGGACCACATCTTCCTTATCCATTCGTCTGTTGAAGGGCATCTTGGTTCTTTCCACAGTTTGGCGACCATGGCCATTGCTGCTATAAACATTGGGGTACAGATGGCCCTTCTTTTCACTACATCTGTATCTTTGGGGTAAATACCCAGTAGTGCAATTGCAGGGTCATAGGGAAGTTCTATTTTTATTTTCTTGAGGAATCTCCACACTGTTCTTCAAAGTGGCTGCACCAACTTGCATTCCCACCAACAGTGTAAGAGGGTTCCCCTTTCTCCACATCCTCTCCAACACATGTTGTTTCCTGTCTTGCTAATTTTGGCCATTCTAACTGGTATAAGGTGGTATCTGAATGTGGTTTTAATTTGAATCTCCCTGATGGCTAGTGATGATGAACATTTTTTCATGTTTCTGATAGCCATTTGTCTGTCTTCATTGGAGAAGTGTCTGTTATATCTTCTGCCCATTTTTGGATATGATTATCTGTTTGTTTTTTTAAAAAATGTGAATAGAGATGATGGTAGCTTCTTTGCAGGGTAGTTGTAAGGATTAAGTCAGTCATATAGATAAAGCTCTTGCTGAAGCCTACAGCTCCTCAACCATCATGCAGGGCATGTAGACCTTACATGGGTGCCAGACCTATTGATTCCAGCGTCCCCATCTGTTTACTCCAGTGAAGAGAGTAAGTCTCCATGCCTCTCTGTCTGTTACACAGCCAGTGATGCTAGGGATTTGGGGATTCGGATCAAATGAGCCCTGTTAAACCAGAAGGTGGAGTGTGGCGGAGTGTGGCTGCTCTCTCTACCTTTGCGCATGTTTGACGATTTCCACCTTAAAGTCATTAAACATTTTTTTGGATAATTAAAATCCTTTCTGTGGGGCAAAAATGATAGGGAGGTATGATTAACTCCATTTTTTATATTCGTACAAAATTTTCTAAGCCACACAAAAGGTCTCTGCTCCAGTCACTTGTTTCTTGTTTTCCTCTTTTCTTTCATTTTGAGAAGAGAGTTCATTAAAAGCAATACGTCATGAGTTCGGTCATTCATACCAGTTAATAATAAGAGCATAGGCAGCAAATACTTACACACTTGTACTTCCTATATGACAGACACACTTAAGCACCACAACCCAATGAGGCAGGGACTCTATTATTCCCATTTTATGGATGAGGAGGCAGAGGCCCAGAAAGTAACTCATTCAAGTTTACACAGAACCAGGATTCAAAACCAGGCTAACTGGCTCCAAAGTCCATGCTCTCTGATGACATAGGGTTGCACCAGAATTGAGCGTTGGCTCTAGTATTTTCCCCAAATCTGCCTTTTGGCTTTGGCAGGGGAGCCAAATGCCTGCCTCCAACCACACCATTTCTAGCATCCTTGACCTTGAGCATGTGATCGCAAAAGCTGGTGAGTACCAGCTTCATGTCAGGAATATAAACAGGAATATAATTCAAATGTCGTGTTAATATTGGTGTATTCCCTTTCAAAATATGGGTGAGTGTTTTAGATGTTCCTTGGAGAAAATATCTTCTACTTGCTCCTTATCTTAAAATTCCATCAGCTGAAGAATCAATGCATAATTGTTATTGTGAGAAAAAGAGGCTGTAGTTTTTGGTGATGTGAGAGATGTTAATTTTGTGTGCAAAAATAATGATTAAGTACACTCAAAAAATAAAGAAATAGGGAAATAGGTTGACACTTGATGTGAATAGAGAGAGGGTGTTAGCTGGATAACTTTAAGAAGAGCCTTGTGAGGGTCTGTTAAAATGTAAATAATTGTACAAGGCAGAACAAGAGACATCAGATCGTTTTTTAATTCTCACCATGGAATTCCTCAGTGACTTGCATTCGTAACATGAAGCAAAATATTTAAGGGCTGTATTTCATTTATATTAAAATCTACCCCAATGATGAACCTTTCAGGAGAAGTCCCATCTGGGAAGTCTCCACATCCTGTGGGGTGAATTACATGAAACACATCGAAGTCTCACATGAGAAAAAGTCCCTATAATATATTAAAGGTACATTATCTTCTCTCCAGACATAGAGAAGCACATTAAAAAGTATGAATAAATGAAGAAGATGTTAGAGAAAAAAGAAACATTATTTGCCTTTCCATCAGCAACTGAAGGTGAGCCCATTGCAAACGAACCTACAAGAGAGAGACAGCATCAGACTGACACTTCCCACGCTGCAATGTTAAGCCTTTAAAATACAACAATCAGATTTTAAAAGTTCTAACTCTTGAGTATTTAAAATAAAATTTCAGATGTTCTGTTGTATCCCAGAAGTTTACTTTATGAGCGTTATTTATGGTAGGTCCAATATTGGTTTTTAATAACTGAAACTTCAACAGCTGGCCCAGTATGCATGGACCCTCTAGGAGAAAAGATTTCTGTAAACCAGGAATGAAATTTAATTGTGTCTTAAAAATTATAAAAGTTGGTAGAAAATTACAAGACAGAAGTTATAGAAGAAAATACCATCATTCCCATTTGGAATGGGAATAACTAGGTCCAAGATGGAAAGAGAAAGAACATGGGACCACGGATGAGCACAGACTAAGTAACACTAGCATTATGAACAACAATGACTAGTGTGATTTAGAGGGTACTCATACTACCTGCGTATTACATCAGTCAAACATTTATGAAATGTTATCCCAGTAAGTGTTGACAAAGACATATAGACACTGGACAGGGTGTAGACTGATCATAATTTTTTTTTTTTAGTGAGTAAACAAGCCAGAATTGTCTCATTAATAAGACAGCTGACTAAGAGGCATCTTGATTACTTTATCGAGAATGAGAAGGGTTTTTAACGGAAGAACACAAACATAGGACCTCCATTACCTATGGAGGTCTGGAAAGGAGGAAAGACTTTTTAAATAAAATTGTGCTTCATAAGGAAGGTTTGAAAGATTTGAAGCCTCCATAAATTGATTAATCCAAAGATATTTAGTGAATTCAGATCATTTGTCAGGCACTGTGTTAGGTGCTGAGGGCAGATGTGGACATACCCTTGGGTGAGAAAATGGGGAGGACGCCTGCCTTAGATGTTGGCCCCACAGGCCTTGGGCTCAGGCCTCAGCAATATAGGGGACATGAAAAATTGTACAGGCTACTAAATACAGGGTGGGGGGAGGGGAACGTGAAATAAAAAAGAATGTTTAAATATCTGTGAAATGCAACATTATTAGTTTAAAATTTATAGTTTGGAAAAAAAGAAAGAAAAAGAACTCACCACACTGGAGCGGTGCTTGGCTGGCTCGGTCAGCAGACCATGCGACTCTGGATCTCAGGACTGTGAGTTTGAGCCTCACGTTGGGCGTAGAGATTACGTAAAAATACAATCTTAAAAAATAAAAAAAACTCATCGCATTGGAATGCAACCTGTAGGCTGTCTAATTTCTCCTCCATCCAAACTCCCAAGTTTGCATGGTGATTGCTGAGAAAGTCATAGTCAATCATAAATTAGTTATTTGTAGCCTAATAATTTCAAAAACAAAATTATAAAAGTTGCTTCTGATGTTTTGACGGACAGAAGTACAGTTCACGTGGGGCTCTGGCACGTATCTGATAAGGATGTGGACTGGGGTCCCCACTTACAGGAATCCTTAGACCTAAGGGCTTGAAAACAAGTGCTGGAAAGATAAGAGACTTACTTTATTTTCCTGGTTACATAGATATACAATCTAGGCAAACTTCAAAAGATACTAGAGGGTACACAAATGGAAATTTAAGATAATCCCACCCTTAGAGGCAACCACTACCAACATTTTGATTAAAAATGCTTTCCAAAGTTTTTTCCATGCCTCAGTACACAAATAGATTTGTAACAGTTTTTTTGAAATATTATGCACATGCCATTTAATCCACCCATTTACCCAGGCATCCCGCAAACTCAATAGATTTTAGTATATTTGTGGAATTGTGCAACCATCACCACCATTAATTTTAGAAATTTATCATCCCTCCCCAGAGCCCCTGTACCCTTTAGCTAATTAACCTTCTGTCTCCCTGGATTTGCCTATTGTGAGCATACCCTATCAACTGAATTAGTTGTCTCCTGTGTCTGGCTTCTTTCACTCTGCGTGTTTCCAAAGCCCACATGTGTTGCATCCTGTATCTGCACTCCATTCCTTCCCATGGTAGATGGTGTCTTATCACTGGGATGGACCACGCTGTACTTACCCATTCATCAATTGCGTATGGATCCTTTTAATTGTTCCCCTTCTGGCTGTTATGAAGAATGCTTCTATGAAGTCTGTGGACACCTTTTTGTCTGGACGTACACTTTTATTTCTCTTGGTTATGTGCCTGGGAGCGGAATTGCTGGGTCATAGTTTACCGCGTTTATCAGCCAGACTGTGTTCAGTCAAGAGCTGCACCAGGTTGCATTCCCGCCAGCGAAGGAAGAGAATCCCAGTTCCCCCACATCCTCACCGACACTTCTTACTGTCGACGATAGCCAACCTAGTGAGGGCAAAGTGGCAAATAAGTAGATTTTTTTGAGAAGGAAGAAGTGGAGGAAGATAAGAGAAGAGATCATTCAATATGAATGGTTTGTCTATCATGGTAGATATCCCTCCGCGTCAGCCAGTGCAGTCGTTTTCAGTGCCTACACGGCCTTCCATGGGCAAGAAGTCTGATAATCGTGGCGCTGGCCCCTTCCGTGAGACTGTTTCTGCTCTCAGGTTTTGTAACCGTACACAGCGCTGCAGTGGCCAAGCTCATACCCGTGTGTATCTTTGTGCACTTGTCCCTGGATTTCTCCTGCAGGCTAAAATGTGGACCTTTCTAAGATCTTTGATAAATATTGCCAAATACCTTTACACAAGGATCCTACCAGTGTGTTTTCTACCTCCCCCCATATCATTATCCACAATGGCTCCCATATTTAAAATTTTTAAATGTAATTGTCTAAAAAAAAAAATCCCATTTTAACTTGACTATCTTTGATCACTAATGTGATAAAACACCTTTGTGTAACCTATCAGCCATGTTTAGAAAACTGGTTAGTCACAGTCTTTGTGACATAGACAGATTTTTTTTTTTTCCTATTGGAGAATTCATCTTTTTGTACAGATTTGGAAGACCTCTTTATAATTTAACCTGTGATTTTTTTTTTAATGTTTGCAGAGAATATGCTTGTCATCAGTCCTTAGATTTGATTATGGTGTTTTTGTATTCAGAAGTATAAGTATTTATGTATTTGAATCTCAGGATTTTTAAAATTATGGTTTCTTGTTCTGGTATAGAAAGCTTTTCCTCATCCTGGCATTATGGCAATATTTACTTGTGCTTTCGTCAAATGTTACAATATATTTTTAAACATTAACACTTTAGTCATTTACAATTTACTTTGGTATAAGATATGAGGTAGGGATCTAGCTGATTCCTTTTTCTCTTTTTCCAAATCATGAATCCGTTATCTCAAAACTATTAATTAAATAATCTTAAGATAATTTAACATGCTCTCTTTTGCCGTATACTCAATTCCCCCATTCACACAGGTCTGTGTCTGAGCTTTTCCTTCACTGTTGTTATTTTAGTTACTGAAGGTTTAAACTAGAGCTTAAAACCTTTGAGGCAAATTCCCTTTTAGTACTACTTTCCCGGAAAATAAAAATAAAAAACATTTTGGCTATTCTTCATACGTTTGTTCCAAACAAATTTTATAATAATTTAGTCCATTTAAAAAAATAAAAAATAAAATGAGAAGTCCTAATGGGACCTTGGATTCCTTGTGCTGTACTAATAGATTAATTTGGGCAAGCAATGTGTTAGTTCAGTCCTGTGCAAGAAATCGGTAGCTTGGTCAAACTGGGAAATCTTGGTGGGATGTATTTGACAAGGCGTGGGATGCGCACTGGGGCTGGTCACTGAGGCCCGTGCCTCCCACTGGCCACACCCAACGGACCCAGAGGGCAAAGGATCAGCAGGATGGGGAAGGAGGGAGGCGGAGCCTCAGGGGCGAAGGGAACAAGACTAGCCTTGCAATATCAGGTCATTTGCATAAAACATATTCAAAGTCGAGAGGAGAAACTTAAAAAAAATTATAAGGGAGATTGCTTTCTCAGGATCTCACAGCTTTATGAAATCCTGATTAGCTTTGGGCTGGGGGCCCTCGCTATGGGCTCTGAGAGCCCTTTTCTATCCCTAATCATGTCTGCCTTCTTTCCTTGCCTTTAGGCTAAGGCTTTCCTTTGGGTTGCCAAATTTAACAAATGGAAATGCAGGACACCCAGTTAAATGTGAATCTCAGATAAACTCTGCGTGGTTCTTGGGCAGAAGAACATCCTTGCAGTCTTTTATCTGGCAGCCCCGTTGCCCATCCTGGCCTGGGCTCACGAGAGCAGGTACATTGCTCCTCGCCCTAGAACAGAATTCAGCACCTATCAGGCCCACCGTTGAATGGAAGCTTGAAAGCCACTTAGTTGGGTCCCTGGTCATCTGTTTAGATCCAATCAAAAATGGGGTGTGTGTGTATATATATAAATATTTTTAAGATTTTCTTTATTTATTTTACAGAGATCACAAGTAGTCAGAGAAGCAGGCAGGGGAGGGGGGGGGGGAAGCAGGCTCCCCGCTGAGCAGAGAGCCTGATGCGGGGCTCGATCCCAAGACCCTGAGATCATGACCTGAGCCGAAGGCAGAGGCTTAACCACTGAGTCACCCAGGTGCTGCATTCTAATTTTTCTTCGGTGGTCCAGGGAGATGATGGGAGAAGGTGTGTGAGATGCAAGCCATCTCTGCACGAAGCCTGATGCCCCCTGGCCTTGGTGGAGGCACCCTTTTCTGAGCGACAGTGTGACTCCCTGCAGCAGCGAACCTTCTCTGCTGGTCACCTGTGTTCTGCTGGATACCTCGGTGCCAGGGGTCCCTGGGGCTGCACTGGTGGGGGAGAGAAGCAGTTAGAAGGGTCTAGAATCATCCCAGATACATTTGCTGGGTTATTTCAGCAGAAAATCAGGGGGAGTCAACATATGGTTAATTCTGGAACGGCCCCTCGCTTATGTCCGTAAAGACTATAACTGTGGATGGCTGGGGTTTCCATGGAAGCCCACTCGGGAGAAGGATGGACCTGAGTATCTCTGAGATTTCTTCCTCCTGCAAATATCGTCTTTGAGGGGAGATAGCACGGGGCTCGCTCAGCCAGCTGTCTTGAGTTTAGCATCTGATGAGCCAAGTCATCATTTGAACACCCTCCTATGGCCAAGACACTCTTCTTTCCTCCGGATCTGTGAATAGACAGCATATGTTCTAATTTCAAAAAGTAAACAGAGAATCCGGGAATTAAGGAGAAATAAAACACATCACACCTGGACAAACACAATCGAAGCAGATGGTCCCCAGAACAAAGCTCGGTCACGCTATGTTCCTATAGAAAGGCTAAAGCATTGTTCAGAGGGTCATGACGAACCGATGACCGTCTCCCCCGAGAAGTGGACTGGAGGAAATCGGTTAAAATCGCAACAGGAAGTTTACATTATAGTGAAAAATAAATCCACTCACAGGAAGCGGTCCCTGATATTACTGGCTCTGGGAGGACATGCATGTTTTCGTACCTGCTCTCCCAATGACACAGAGAGTCTCACGAGTCCATCCTGTGTGGGCTCAAACCACAGCGCTTTCAAGTTCAGAGAGATCAAAACCTCTTCAAACCCTGTTTATGAACCAGCCTCCCAGATGAAAACTTACATGACGACGGATACCTGAGCCCTTGCCTGAGCAAACTTGGCTCCGGTATCCTGCTCTGTTTGGTGTCACTTCTCGAAAAGCCTCCTTTGGCATTTATTAGGCATGACATCATGGTCTCTTTTATGAACTGAAGTTATGAAATATCAAGAAACAAGGGATTAAATATAGGGGATCGGGGCTGCTGTGAGACAGGTAGCTGGATGACTGGGCTTCTGATGATGACAGAAGGGGGCTCACCCTCCCGGACTTTTCCTTGCTTGGACAGCGACTGGGCCATTAGAGTTGTTTTGGAAGCAGCTAGAAATGGAATCAATTGCTGTTTGTGGCGATACTAAAAAATACATGTTTGGGGCTGGGAAATAAGAAATCTAAGAGGCAGCACCCAATTTGGGAGTGTGTTTTAAACTGGGTTAAGCTTTGGAACATTTATAGAAATAAATCTATGTTCTAAAACCCATATCATGAGTTTTTAAATGCTTTCAATCAGGAACATGAAAATACAGAGCTGCCCAGAATTGGCCTTTAGTTCTTCCAGGCCAGATTTTGGCAGAACCTTGTGAGAGATCCCAAGGACTATTGTCCCTGACATCGGGGCACCCTGGGGCAGGACCCCAAGCAGCCCTAGGGTCCTGATCTTGTCCTTTATTCTCTTTCATTATGACTCCAAATACGTAAGGTGAGCACTGGTATCGCTGAATCACTCAGAAATAAGGAAAAAGCCATTAATGGATTAGGTGTCTATTACACTCCCGCAGCCAGGCATCCGGCCACATGCACGGCACCCCAGACGGGACAAGCCATGTCCCGGGTTGGAGCAATGCCTTCTTCCAAGGACTTTTGAGAAAACTGGAAGATGAAACAAATATTTGTGAAAAAAAAAAAAATCAGAGATGGCAGAGGAATGGATGCTTTGGAGTGTGTTCTTGAGTTACAGGAAGTTGGGCTGGTTGCAAATGTCGCCGAATGGCAGGTGCTCAGCCTGGGGGACACGAGCCCAGGTGGGAGGCCGTTGGAGCAATCCTGGTGGGGGTTCTGTGTGCTGGAACAGAAAAGGAGATGCAGAGGAGCCGGTCAGAGGAAGAAGGAAGACCCGCCTGCCACTTGAATGAAGGGGAGGAGGAGAGGGAGCTGGAGCCTGGGGCGGGGGCGGGGGGGGGGGGCCCTGGGCAAAGTGAGGTCGCTGGGACAAAGGGGAAAAAGCGATTTGGGGTCGTGCATCCTAGTTAACAGTGGGGTACCCAGGAGGTGTCCTGTACCAAGCAATTCTGCATGCGGGACTGGCATAATAACCCAGCTGGTGAGGACTTAGGAGTCATCCTCACACTTTGCCTGCTTGCTGTATCATTGTCTCTCTCCCTTTCCAGCTCTCTCTACTCAGACGCCCCCACCACACGCACGTGCATGCACACGTACACACATGTACACACACGCATGTATGCACACATGCCCACGCAAATACACACACCCACAGTCACATATGGACACACACACACACGTTCCTATTTTCCCTGAACCATCTGAGAGTAAGTCACAGGCAGCGTGTTCTGTGTACTTCCCTAAAACATTCCTGTACACAACCGCAACACAACGGCCCAAATCCGGAAACGTCGCATAAACAGAAAGCTACCATCCAGTCCAGAGTTCCGTCACCTCTGTGGCACTGTCCAGCTGTCTGTGCCCGGCGTGCAGCAGGTGCTCAGTAAACACTTGCTGGACACAGAGTCTAGGCAGGGGCAGCAATACTGGGTCGTATCCAAGGTGGTGGGGGCGCCCAGGAGAAATGGGAGGCTCCCAGGAGCACGTGTGGAGCTGAGCAAGCACCTTGCCAAGCCCCTCGATTCGGCAACCTCACAGGCAGGGGTGCGTGGCACCGTCGAGGGGAGTCCCTCCCACGGGCTCAATTTCCCCCAGCCAAATGCAGGGAGAGGGAGAGAGGTAGTGGCCGTCAAACAAAAGGCTCCGATGGTAGGAGCTGGGCACTTGTGAGAAAGAAAGTGGCAGGTGGGTCAGAGGATGACCTGGTGGGGCGGCCAGCCCTGTGTTCCCTCCCCCTCCCCGGGGCGTCTGTGACTTGGGAGCAGGGGGAGGACCCTCGAGGGGCTGGGTGAATGAGGAGGGGACCCCTGGGCAGCGATGTGGAGCCAGGGAGGGTCCGGGTGCCCAGGAGGGCCAGCTGCATGCTGACTCAATGCCCCTCGTTCATTCAGGAGAAAGTTCATGCCCTCAGCAAACTAGCGGTTGTGACCCAGGAGGGCGGGGGGGGACAGAGGTCCAAGGCCAGAACCTTTGGCCCCGGCTTCGTGGGCCATGCACTTCGAGGCAGGAGGAGGAAGGAGCAGGAGGTGAGCCAGACGCCGCTGTGCTCCAGAGGCCTGGGGAGCTCAGCCTCGCGAGAGAGGGGTCCCCGGAATCAGGTTGGGAGGCCACTGGGACTCCACTTGTTTGTGCCTGATTCCAAGGGATGAAGGATTGACCTAGAGGGAGGAGATGGCATTGGTGCCAGTTAATGTTTAAAACACTGGGAACACAACTGTGTCTGAGGCAAACACAAGTTTTTCTTTGTGAGCCGCATGGAACCCAGGCTGATGTACCCCCCCATCTCCAAGCCTGACTCCAGGGGTCGCCGATAGGACCGTCCTACCCAGAAGGCACACTCTGGGTGGTCACGGGAGACTCAGACAGGGAGTGATCACGTGGCCTTCTAAGCACCCCCAGCCCTCACTCACGTGAGCTGCTGAGGTTGAGGGACAGACCCACATCCTGGGTGTCTGTTTGCCTCTGGGGGTTCCTCCCTGGCAAAAGCACCAGGGGAGTGTACACCATTTCCTTCCCAAAGCCCCTGCTGAATCCAGGAGGTCTGAGCTCCTTACAGTGCCCACTGGAGGGGAGTGGGGTGCTAAGAAGCTTTTCTGTTTTAGGCTCGAGGAGGGAGATAAAATGGATTGTCCCAGTGGCAAAAGAGGGAGGCTCACCCCAAGTGACCAGGAAACGTGGCAGAAAGTTTCCGTGTGCGGGGGGACCTTGTGGGGCTTTGGGTCAGGCCTACTGGGAGTGGAGAGAGGGCCCTTTGACCTTGAGAAGGACTTGGAGGGTCTCTGGGGTCAAGTCCTTGGAAAGCTTTGGAGAGCTGGGGTCCACTGCTCAGCCTGGGTTCTTGGAGGAGCCCTTGGAGGACACACGGTCCCCTACCAATGACTGATCCGCCAGCTGCCTGACCCCATAATGCTCAGAGCCGAGTCCCCTTTGGTTTGGGAACATTATGTGACACTTCTACCACCAAGAGCTATGGACCAAAGTCACTCCTGCCCCACCTGAAATAGATGGGGGTCGCCAACACGTGTCCTGAGTTTTCACTAATTTATTCTTGAAATGCTCAAGCCATTTTTTTTTTTGGAATATTTTAAATGTTTTATGCTTTTAAAACATTTAAAAAAAAATTTTTTTTAATTACAAAAGACAGCAAACATGCACAGAAATAGACTCATACCCACCCACCTTCTCCGGGGGCCAACCTGTGGATACACTTGTTCCCATTCAACCCCCTCTACTTCTGCCCTATTATTATTTTTACATGTAAACTTCTCCACGAAGTCTGATCATACAGAAGAGCACACAAGCCCTCCGTCTCCAGCTTGCCTCTCACATCGTTTGCCGCACGCCGTCGCTTTATCTCATCTCTCTGATTCACCCTCACATGGACATTGTTACCATGGTGGGAAGCACAGAGCGTTGGGCTCACCGTCCGCGTCCTTTCTGCGTATGTGGCTTAGTCGTGTTCTGTATACTCACAGTGGGGGGTAGTGGGTCTCCAGAACCTTCTCAACTCTCAACGCTGAAAAATTCCATTTCAAATCCTTTTTAACAGGAGTCACTGGGGAGCTGAACTGTCCAATCTACACAGAAAAAAATGTGTGCCCTCATCTTACAGCATAGTACACGCCACCAAAGGTGGGAAAGAGGGACACATGGGCCGTGATTTTACACGTGATTCTAGAAAGGCTGTGCAAACAGGAGACTTGCCCTGCGTCACCACCTCCCCAGGGCACACCCCCAGTGCACGGTGATTACGGGGTAGACAGCACGTATGAAGTGAGGTCAGGTCACGGCTCTGTAGCCTTTGTGACTGTCACCTTTGTACATTTGGAGTGACTTGATCCCATGGCGGTCTGACAGCATACTTGGGTCTGAAAAAAAAATGGAGAAAGAACCTGTCTTGTGCATTTCTGAAGGAAGCACAGAAGCACGAAGAACTTCTGCTGGTTTTCAAACTTAACTCCAAGGACTGACTACCCCCCCCCACCCCCCCAGGCTGGGCTTCGCTGTGGGGACGTTTGGGAGAGAGACTGTAATTCCTCAACCCGAGGCTTTCATTATTATTTACCTTCTATGTTCTCTCTTTCAAGAATATTTTCTTGACATTTGCCTTCTGGCAGAGCTGGGATCGGTGAGTGGGAGTCGCAGGGAGGTGGACTTGGCTGAACACAAGGAAGAAAGTTCTTAGTCAGAGCAGTCCAGAAATGGAATGGCCTGACTCAGATCACAGCGTGTCCTCCGCCTGGATGAGGTCCTGGTGAGGTCCCTGCAGGGGACCGGGGATCGCTGCCCCGGGGCCATGATCCATGTGTTCAGAACCCAGAGACAGGGGCGCCTGGGTGGCTCAGTCCGTTAAGCATCTGCCTTCAGCTCAGGACATGATCGCAGGGTCCTGGGATCGAGCCCCGCATCGGGGTCCCTGCTCAGCAGGGAGGGGTCTCCTCTCTCTGCGCTAGTGCTGGCTCTCTCTCTCTCTCTCTCTCTCAAATAAATAAATAAAATCTTTAAAAGAGAGAGAGAGAAAGAAACCAATGATAGCCATCCGGGATTAGCACCTACTATGTGCCAGGTCCACTCCAAGCACTTTCGGGTGGACTAACTCGTTTCCTGTTCCAAGCCCCGCGAGACGGTCCCGTTATCCTCTACCACGGGCTCCGTCTTACAGATGAAGGAACGGAGACACACCGGCGCTTCAAGACCTGCCCAAGCTGCTGCGGCTGGGAAGTGGGGGGAGGCAGGCTTGCAGCCGGGCTGCCTGGGTCCCCTGCTTGTAACCTCGCTGGGTGTCCGGGGCGGGGCGGGGGGGTGGGGGGAATGGTGTTCCTTGCCCCGGCTCAGTGACCAGCTGTTATGTGCTGAAAGGACTTTGCAAGGCGTTGACTCAGCATGAAACATTCTGGTGGAAGTCAGAAGGGCCACTACATCCCAGAGGCAAGGCCCCATCCCTCAACAAGTAACCGGGGCGGGGTTTGCTCAGGGCAGAGGGCAAGCGAAACGTGCCACTGTGGGGCCCACGTCCCCAGCCCTGGCATCTACTTAGCTCTGCCCCCCCCCCCTTGTGCAAGGGGTCTGGGAGCTGGCTTCTTGCCTGTTCCTTCAAGCCTACCCTCTGGTTTCAAGAGTCCAGCCCTGACCTCCCTCTTGAGGCCAAGTGCTTGCCTCGGCCACCTGTCCTAGACAGTTTCTCTGAGAATGCCTTGGGGGGAGGAACAGGAGGGAGAGCCTTGGAATTTGGGCTTCAGGCCTGACCTCCCACCATTGGGAGAAGTTGCTTACACTTCTCATCCGCATTTTCCACGGATGCCTGTTTCATAAGATTGTGAAGGAAGATCACAGTGTGCTAACTCGGGAAATCCACAGACAATGACTGACCGACTTTTTCCATCCACTGACCCAGGATCCCATCCTGAGAGTGGCCCTGTGGCATTCTGTCAGCAAGAGTGTTTCTATAAAAGGACACACTGCAGCCGAGTCCAAGGAAGAAAGCTCTTATGGTGGGAATAGCGCACATAGCGGGTGGTGCGGGGCTGCCCTTGAGCTGAGCTCAGTGATCCCTCTGAACCGTGCTCTGAGTCAGCAAGCTCAGCACCGCCGCTCAGCTCTGGGACCTGGGGTTGGTCCAATGAGGAAAAACTAGAATATCCCTAACCCTCCTTTTAGCTGGAAAAGGTTCTGATTGATGATCAAGGGAAAGAGGAAACTGTGTATGTAATAAAATAAAAAGAATTTCTCTGATGGGCCAAGAGAGTGCTCAGAAGTACCAGTTTTCCTATCGAAAGTTCAGACTCTGGCATGATGCGCCTTCTGCTTTCCATGGGCTTTTATGTCACTAAGGACCCCCAAGGGGACATTTACTAATGCTGGACAAGAGATCCCATACAGGTGAATGGCCGAGAGGCTGCAACTTTACCCCAGTCAGGCTTCCCCCACAGCCTGGCTAATTGTTATGTTAACAATTAGCTCCAAGTCAAGCCCTTCTCAAATGTTACTCATGGTTGTGCTTTCCCTGCAATAATTCTGCAAAATGGGTTAAGATATTTTCTTCTGATTTTGCATTTGGGAAAAACTCATGTACCGGCAGGTTGAGTTATTTTTCTAGAATGTGTGAACAGCGGGGAGAAGCCTGGCCCTGGAACCCTTGGGGTCTTTACCGATCACATCTTTGAAGAGAAGGGAGTTAGTTACTTGTTGCTATCCGTCAAACATTTGCCGCAGATCGCTGCATCTGGTCTGAAATTAGAAGTTCCTGTTCGCTGAAAGGGAAGCTGCTGTCTTCTCGCTTTCTCTCCAGACATCGTGGACCTGCCGCCTAGCTTCGTTCAGAGAAAGGAGGAAATTCCTTCTCCGCTAATTGCACCGTCACAGGAAAGAGTCTGAACCTGAAGCAGTAACAGCATGTGTGATTTTTTAACCGTTTTAAGCATCTGCGGTTATCACAAAATCTTTGTGGCCTTTTGTAAATTTTCCTGATGATAATCTCCCCCTTGTATTCTTTGGTCCTTTTCCTGGGTCAGCCCTGACGCTCTGAAGGAACGGGATTTCTGAAATCCCAGCCATGCTCTATCCTAAAAGACGATTTTGCTCACCGAAGCCTGGGAAGCTGTTGCCGAACGCTATTGCGCAGAACGCCGGTCTCTGGCACATAACAAGGCAAAGATCGACGCCACGAAGGGTAACTCATCCAGCTGGGAGACGCCAGCTAGAAATGGTGAGATCCTCCGTGTCATCAAAACCCCTTCCTGAGCACACACATAAAAGCGGTCTCAAGGATAGGAAGTATTTGTCATAATCCGGAAATCTCACAGGCAAACACTGCAGGTCCCCGTGTGTGTATGAACTTTCTCTCCTGCATTTAAAAATTTATGGGCACATTTAACAAGGTGATAACACTGTTTCTTAGCCTCTCCATCCCACTGTAGGGAGAAATAAAAATAAGTCAGGAATGCTGAATACGAGTCTCCTTCTTATGGTTAAAACATTATCTGCCACCGATCTGGGGAGAGGAAAAGGTCTCAGACTGGAGATGTGGCCTACATTCCCCACGTCAGTTCGGACGGGCTGAGTTGTTCAACTGCAACCCAGGAAAGGTTTTGCGGGGACACGGCCGGAGTGCAATGTTCCCAACGGCTCTGTGGCGGACATTTTTATACCAGAGATGTGGACGAGGGCGGGGGCCTTCTTTCCTGGGTGACTGTGGACTTCTGTGCTGATCTGGAAGGGGACACTTCAGCCACCAATCTGGAACTTCCTTTTACCCTTTCTAGATATATTTCTCTGGTCTTTTGGAGAACAACACTTCCCAGTAATAAAATTTTATTTTTTTTACTTATTTTTAATGTTTTTAAGATTTTGTTTATTAATTTGACACAAAGAGAGAGACACACAGAGAGAGGGAACACAAGCAGGGGGAGTGGGAGAGGGAGAAGCAGGCTTCCTGCTAAGCAGAGAGCCGGATGTAGGACTCGATCCCAGAACCCTGGGATCATGACCTGAGCTGAAGGCAGATTCTTAATGACTGAGCCAGCTGGGAGTCCCCCCGCTTTTATTTTAGTAATTTTTGAAAAGATTTTATTTTTAAGTCATCTCTACACCCAACGTGAGGCTCAAACTCACAAACCCAAGACCAAGAGTTGCCATGATCTGCCGAAGGAGCCAGCCAGAGACCCCAATAATTACATTTTTTAAAGAGAGCAAAAATTGCAGCACATAGTCACAGAGAGAGTTTCAGTAGTTTTTCTATTTGTGATTTATGCCTCACCTTCCTGTGCCACCTTGCCCAGCGGCAGAAGCAGAGCTTACTAACCTGCCCTCCACCATCCACCAAGCCCAGGTCTGAGCTGCCATGACATTTCTCAATCACTCTGGATCATGGAACAGCACCTCAAACACAGGTCCTTTTCCATTGATTTCCCACCACCAGTAGCTATTAAAAAAAAAAAAAAAAAACTTTGTTGCCAGGATACTGGAAGATCTGTTATCTATTGCACTGGATTTTCACAGAAAATGAGCCATTTCCCAGGAAATGGGTTGTATCATGTACCCAGAACCATAAGATATTTTTAGAGACAGAAAAGATCTTGAAACTCATACTGCCTATTATCCTCACAAGACAAGGAAGTTGGGCTTGGGGCAGGTGACAAGCCCCCAGGACTCCAAGCCCCCAGAATTACGAAGCCCCCACAGAGTGGGTCCGGTGGCCCCGCTCAGCATCCCCCGAATGACAGGAGAGCTTGCCCTCTGCTTTGTAACAGACAAAACTCCAAAATGTAGGAACTTGACCGTGTCCACCGGGCTGGCGCCTCCTGCTGAGGTGAGATGTACACATCAGAGACAGGGAGAGCCAGAGACAAGGCTGCTACATCATTTGGGGGCCCCAGGGTCAAACAACAGGGCAAGACTCCTTTTTCCAAAAGCAGAAAAAAAGCTCGGCTTTTTTTCCTGTGGTCTCTCCCAACCTGGCTTTATATATTTTGTTTTCTCTCTCTCTCTCTCTCTCTCTCTCTCTCTCCTTTTTTCTTTTTTGGCTATTTAATGCGTATTCTCCCTCGGACGGGAGGAGAGGAGATCTGTGCAGACCTCACTGGGAGCATAAGCCCCAGGCCAGCCTTGTGTGGGATCCCTGCCCTGAGACTCTGTGTGTGCGTGCATGTGTGTGTGTGTGTGTGTGTGTGTGTGTGTGTGTGTGTGTTGAGGGCGATGTTCCAAGTCCCCTGGGCTAGGTCCCACTGGGGGCAGGGGGTGTCAGTGGTCTCTCGACAGGGACAGAGAAGGGGATCTGGTCCCCCAGGGACACCCGAGGACAGGGAAGGGGGCAGACATGGCTGCATGGGAAGCTTCAAGTCCCCGACACGTGCCCCATCACCCCCATGGAACTTCACTTACAAACCACAAAGTCAAGGATTAAATTATTAAGTTCAAGACCAGGATTGCAGAGCATTAAACCCCATGCATGGGTCACCTCTGAGCACGGGGCCCCGGGTGTCTCACCGTGACACAACCAGGCAGCAGAGGTGTGACGGCCCCAGGTGACGGCCTCAGGCCGCGGTGGGGATGCAGTTTAAGTGTCCAGCTTTCTTCCCTCCAGTCTTCCCGGGGTCGGGGGGTTCTCCAGCTCTTGCCCATCACGACCCAGGCAATGACAGATCTCAGCAGCACTCTGTTCCAGCAGGTGTTTGGAAGAGGTGAAGAATAGAGTTTCCAAAAGTTGATTTCCCCTTAGAAGGCACACTCCTCCGGGATGTGGGGCTGCAAACTGCCCCTCCCCCATCATCTGAATCTTTCACTCGGAACGAACGTGCAAGCTTCGCCGTTTCAGGACAGCATCTTTGATGGCGGACCTTCCCTTCTGTGCCTTCTGAGTCTCACCTGGGCTCTGACTTCCCTTGCTCTTTGCTGGGCTCTGTCGTTTCACACTCGGTTCTGGTAGAGCTGTGGGATCGAACCCTGAGACTCCATGGTGCAAGACTTGAGGCCGCAAAGGCCTGGGATGGAGACCCCCGCACGGAAAAGCACTACCTGGTCATAAGCGCTCCCCGCGGAGGGAATCTTGGCATCTATTGACTTGCCAAGCATCGTTGCATGTGTGCCAGGCACCGTTGTGGGCACTTTACAAAATTAGGACATTATTATGTCCTACTCACAACACTGTGAGATGGGGGCTGTCGTTATTTCTAAGCCTTAAATGTAGAGAGTCAAACCAGGGAGGCTAAATAATGGGGTCCGACTTTCACAGCTGGAAAATGGGGAGCCAGAAACCACCTGTCCAGCTCCAAGCCTTCGACCTCTGGATCCCATGTCACCGTGCCAAATCCACCCACCAAGGTAGGTGATACAGAAAGGCTCTCTCTGTATTGATTGAGTAGCCACACAAACAAAAAGCATCGAGGCACGGAGCAGGGAGTTTCCATGATCGTGAGTTTAGGAGCCGTCTCCGCTGGCTGCACGGTGGGAAGGGCTCAGTCATCCACCTGCCTCCTTCCCGGCCTCTGGTCACTAGTCTTTGTTTGGTGGGATCTCAAGGATTTTTCGGAGCTGGTGTTGCTCTTCCTTGCCTTTAGTGGAAGTGAGGTTCTTCCTATTCGCAACCTTGGGCAATCTGCCCAAGATTTCTCTCTTCCAGGTGGGTAAATGTGTGTTTGGAAGTAGAAGTTTGTAAACAGAGCCTGGGAGGCGCCCACAGCTCAGCATTGCGTCTGGCTCCAGGCCCTGGAACGGTCACTGCTGAGAGGCTGGCTGGATGCGGCCTGGGTGCATGGGGACTGCGGCTCAGAGGAGACCCCTGGAAAGCCCAGAACCTCTGCAGTGCAAGCTAGCCACTGGTCCCGGCTCACGGCTCATTAGCCCGGTGGCCAGGCGGGTAGGAAGGGCCAGGGGGCTGGTTTCTAGAACATCATAGAACTCCTGCACGGCATAGGCTTCATTTTCAGACACAGTTGCCAAATTCTTGCCTTTGCACTAATTTTCCAGGTCTTTCTACCTAGAAAAAGGTTTCATCTGGAGAATGAGGGAGGGAGGAAATATGGAGACCAGGAAGGAATAGCCAAGTTAGAATAAAGCTCCAATTTCTCTGAAAAGAAGAGAAGAATCATATTACGGGAACCTGTTCTAAGGATAGACACGCCCCCCCCCATACCTGGCACACACCCCCAGTTCTGCAGAGCAAATAATCAGAACCATGTCTGAACTCAGGGAGTTTGGTTAGGCACATGAATATAGTTTGGAACCGTAAGGCAGACAGAGGAGGGCCTCTTACTCCTCCTTTCATTAAACTGTGCTGGGCTTCCTGGGTTCGGCCCCACACGCCCAGGGCCACAGCAGCCCCCAGGTGCAGGGACACACCGCCCGGGGTCTTGGCAACTCACACCAACGGGCGCTTTCCGCCATCCTGTCCTCATTATAAATCCGTGGTTAATCTGTCCAAAGCCAGGGCAACACTGAGTCACCCACCTCCTTTTTAACCAAGGCATATTTCTGGGAATGTGGAGAGCACTCCAGCGACGTGACATTCCTTAGCTTGTAGTAGTAGGCAACTCCCCACTTCCTTTCTAGACGCATTGCATCATCTTTCTCAACAGGACGAAACAGATTTTCTTGAAACTTACATGCCTCTGGGAAAGCAAGGCGGCGCGCTCAGCCTCACCCCTCCCTTTGTAGGGCGGCTCTTAACCTGCCCCAGAGGGAGAGTGGGCAAGCCTCCCTAATGGCTGCTCTCTTGCCTCGAGGGGCTCAGAAAGACAGACAACATATGTTCCATGCTCCCCCCACCAGCACGAAGCCCCGCACGGGACAGTCCCTGTGTGCACGCATCCCAGCGCACGTGTGTGGGGCGTCCACCGACACATCATCTCCCCTGAGAGGCGGGGGGGAGGTCTTTGCCATTCTTTGCCCTTTTCATCTCAGAGTAAGTCTCAAGCCAGGTAAACCATCGCTGTAAAACCTTTGGCCTGTGGGTAAACTTTTGTACATCTACCTCCCAGAAGAATGTTATTTATTAACAGTGCGGTTAAAAAACAAACATGGAGGGTTTGTGGCAGGAGCTGGGGGCACGGGGGTGGTGGGGGCAGCGGTGAACGAAAAGGGCATCTGCTGTCAAGAAGGGCCCAGTGTCGCCCTGCATGTGATGCAGAGAAGGGCACACCACGTGTGGGGCTTGGGGGAGGGGAGTAGAATGTTCCAGAAGCCGGTGGGAGAAGGCCATTCCAGGAGGCAGTCTGAGCCAGGCTGGGGGTGCTGGGGAACGCTGTTGTCGCAGTGGCGGGGCCATCACGGACAGGTGGGAAAGCGAGCAGACAGACAGAAGGCTGGTGCAGAGACGGAGAGAGGGACGCCGGTCTGGGCAGGTACAGCGGAGGAGTGCCCAGGCTAGAAGGAGACACAGGATGGTGGAAACTGTGCTAGGACAATTCGGGATCTAGTTTGCTGGTGACTGGGAGCCATTGAGAGGCTTGAGCGGAGTGACACACTGCAGACATGCCATGGAGAGGTCATCCCGGCAGCACAGTGACATTCAGGCCAGGAAAGGTGGAAGGTGGGGGTGGGTTTCAAGGTCATATCAGAGCCATAAGTGGCCTGGAGCTGCACCTGACCCATTGTCAAGGCCAGAGAGCACCAGAGGGTGATAATCGTGATAAGGAGGCTAACCGCAGCTCCCCCTTTGGACATGCTGAGCACCTGCTGCCTTACTCTACCTAAGCGGCAGGTCGGCTCTCACCCCATCTTCCAGACGAAGCGGCTGAGGCTTACGGGAGTGAAGCCGCTGCTTGTGGCCACACAGTATGGGAGCAGCAGTGCCAGGAGTTCAGCCGAGGTCCTTCTGACTGCAGTCGCACTCGGCGTAGGGCAATGACAGAGCGGAAACCCAGTTCACTGTGGAAGGGAAAGGGGAGGTTCTGGTGGTTTCTGCCCGGGCACCGCGGAGGATGGAGGCAGTGGGTAAGTCGGGGGGGGGGGGGCAGGCAGGAGGAGGAGCTTGGACCGAGTTTGGCCGGGACCAATCGAAAACTGGACGCCAGCAAAATACCGTGGATGGTGTTTGTGACGGGAGCTACACGCCCAAGGTTCGTGTCAAAGATCAGAGCTACCAGCGTCCGCTGGGCACAAATGGAAGATGCTCGTATGTAGAAGCAGGGTAGGAAAGCAAGGTGCAACAGAATTATAGCAGCTTGGCTCAAGACTTTCGAACCTGCCAGGCGCTGGGTGAGATGCTTGTCATGTACCCTTAAGACCACCTGTACACACTCCCACTGCCACCTTTTAGATTCCAGCTGAGTAACAGAAGCCTGGGGACGTAAGTAACTCACCTAAAACCACACAGCCTGTGATGGCGAACTTGTACCTCCAACCAAAGTCAGCCTCCCGAGGGCCTCTATTAGACGAACCCAGGACTGATTCTCCTAAGAGGGGTTTACAAAGCTGCACCCCAGGATTATAGGCTCCTTACGTCTCTCTATTTGCTTATCTGTCTTCTGTCTATAGTTGATAGACCCTGTTTTTATGATAGGAACAAAGTTTTAAATAAAGCAAAAAAAGTAGAAATGTAAATTGGTGGGTTTTTTGGAAGACAGTTTGCCGACTTCCATCAAAAGCTGAATATCTGGCAAAGTTTGGACCCAACAATTCCATTTTTAGGAGATAATGAGAGAAGCAGGCAAAGGCTTATATATGGAGACGTTGAAAACAGTAGATCAGAGGAAAACTGGAAATACTTCAAATATCCAACAGTCAGGGACTTAGATAAATTCAGGCTCAGCCGTACAGCTAAATTCCATACTAAGGAGCATCAAGTTGGCACGAGTATGTAAAGGGCACTTGGGATGCATTCATGCACGAGGAAAACACACTCTAAAATGTTACCTACCAACTGGTCTCATTTGGGTAAAAGTCCGTCTGTAAGAATACATTCATTGAGCTACTCAGCTTTTAAGAGATACAACGATGCAAATAATTATTCAGGTTTCGTGGTGATAAATGATCATTGGAAGCGTGTGCCCGGACACACGTGATGGAGAGGAAGCCGAACCAATGAGCAGGTGGCGCGTGAAGGGTACGGGTTGGAAGGATATACACCAGCGTGCTCTGGGACTTGAATTTTTCTGTTTAATGATCTGTATTTTCTAGGTTTTTTTTTTTTCCTACAGGAAAAATGGATTCCTTGAGGGAGCACTATTGCCTTTTTAAATAACTTTTTAAATGAAAAGGACAGAAACAAGTTTGGAACTAAGGAAAGGTGACGAGCGTGCGCGGTCATTGACTCAGGGAGCAGAGACCTTCCAGAACAGAGTCAAGAGCGTGGGCTGCTTGGAAGGACCCGGCTTGAAGAAGACCAAGATAAAAAAGGACGAAGCCACTGATGACCTTACAATTCTTCTGGGGAACATTTATTTGCCGTTCTTATCTCCAGCCTCCTTCCTCTCTCAGCCCAGACCCACAGTTCCGCTCACCTTCTCCTGGACGGATTCCCCTGTCTATTCTGCGGGGAGCTCCAACTTGACATACCCCAGAGCTGCCTCCTTCCTCCGTCCCTCCGCTCCAGCCCCCACACAGACAGACAGGCAGACAGACACCAGACTCACTCACCTGTTCCCCCACCCTCCTCGGTTACACCACCATCCACCCCAACTGACTATCGTTCCAGAATCTTCCCCTCCCTCACCCGATGCACATGTGGACGATCCTTTAAATATCTCATTGACTAAACGACCCTTTATATATCTCACTGACTCATCTCTCCTCTCCAACCTTGAGGCTACAGCCTTAGTCAGACCTCCCTTATCTCTTATCTAGACCGACTCACCACCACTCAACCCACCACCTTCCCGCGCCAAACCCATCCTCCACACCTTCGCCGACTCCGAATGCCTTTGGACCATTTGACTCACACCTAACACCCTGCTCCCATTCTTGCCAGAGTCAAGTCTAACTTCTTTAAAACACGGCAAATAATGAGATGAGAACCATCTGTGCGTGTATGTAGTAACTCACTTCATTCATTCAAATTATTTCCTTGGGATAAATTCCCAGACTTGAAGGTTATGGGATCTCGTTTGGTATCCACACATCTGGGACTGGGCACTAATTCACCTCCCACCTACCTGCCCCCATTCTTCTCCATTGAAAAATATGTTCATATTTGTGCCCTGACTCTGCTTGCACTTTTTTCCTCTTCTCTTTTAAGTCAGGTCCCGGTTATTTTCTTTATTGACAAAAAATTATTTTAATTTTAAAGCGGTATGTGTTTAAGCACTTCCCTTCTTCTGGTTTCTTGTCTGTGTTTTCATTTTACTTTTACACTCATTTTGCTTCAGGTTGCAGAAAGGTTTTTTTCTAACAGGCAGGCATTTCACGGGTTTTGCAAAGTGGCAATTTTTCCCCAGGGAACTCTTTAAAAAAGCAGGGCAGGGGTGGGTAGGAGATTGGGCTTATTTTCTTTCTTTCTTTCTTTCTTTTTTTTTTTTTTTTTTAGATTTTATTTATTTATTTGACAGACAGAGATCACAAGTAGGCAGAGAGGCCGGCAGAGAGAGAGGGGGAAGCAGGCTCCCTGCTGAGCAGAGAGCCCAATGCAAGGATCTGCTCAGCAGAAGGCAGAGGCTTAGCCCACTGAGCCACCCAGGCGTCCAGGCTTAATTTCTTTTAGGTGCTCCAAGTTAAGAGTAAAAGAAAAAAAGAATGCCAAGAGTGTCATCTGTATTGCAGCGGGTAGTTCATTCTCCTGAGCCTAATGAGGCACTTTCTTTTTTTAATAAAGAAAAATTTAACAGGCAAGGTCCCAGGATCTAGAGATACCGAAGTTCTCCTTTGAACTGTATTTTGAATAGTTTGAATATTTTGAACTGTATTTGAATAGTTTGGGGCCGGCTTTGGACTGCCCTGAAATTTTCACAAGGATGAAACCATAGAAGAATAAGTGTTTGGGACATTCCTCCTCTCTGGTCGTGGGTCAGGAATCTTATCCAAGGATGCCAGCGTCCTGGCTGCTTAAAAATGTTAGGCCGATTTTACATGCTATCTGAATTTGAGGCTAGTAGGGAGATTTCAGAAGAACTTGGGTCATTCATATGAACAATTGGCTTCAAATAAAACTTACCATCTCTAGGTTAAATATGCATTTTTAGTGACATAGCTCTCCCTCAAATCAGGAAGAGTCTGGGAATGTTGTTTCTCGAATGTCTTTATCAAATCCCCTCTGCTTTCCAAAGATTGGATCTGCTTTCTGATTCTCACAGATGATCCAAAGATGGTAAGGGAATGCCTCTGTCTTCCGATAAAAACCCACCCACTCTTGTCCCTGTCTTACCTTCCCTGTTATCTGCTCAGTAAAGATTCTTGGAATGAACACCAGCCTTCATGCCCCAGAGCCTTTGCACATGCTATCAACACTGTCCACATGCTCTTCATCCCTCACCCTACTCCTCCCTTCCAGTTTCAGCTCCTATAGTCCTTCCTCAAAGGCTATTCCAGGTGGATCCTGAGATTGTGTACGTCTCCTCACAGGTGTCATTTTACATTTATTTGTTCACTGTCTGTCTCTCCAATGGGATTGAGCTTGATGGAAGCAGGACCCGCGTCCATGATTATCTCCAGGGATTACTACCGGAAGAGGGATTAAGGCCCATGTGATGAGCTCAACCATGAGTATGAGTATCTGCGGAATCAAAGAGATGCAGCCTTTGAGCACCTGGGTAGGTAGGAGGTCACACTGACCGCCACCGTGGTGCTGTGCTGTGATTCCTCTACTCGGAGGAGTGTAATGACTAAGTAGTAATACATAAGAGATGAGGAGACAGTAGTTACCTAGACAGAAGCTCTCTTAGCAAGGCCTGTGGGCCACCTCCAGAACAGAGACACCCCACCTCTCGGGTCCACTGTCATCACCCCACCCGAAGCCTCTGTCCGATCTCCGGATGACCAACCAAAAATCTTCCCATCATGTGGGAAGTTCCCACCTTCTACGTAGCAGCTGGGATAATTGTCCAACGATCTATGTAGAATTGCTCATAGCAGAGGGAGACCTATGGGCCCATTAGAACAGGTCCCAGTGCCTCACTGTGCAACCCTGCCTGGGCCAGCAGCCCTGACTCGTCTTCTGTCTCTCCCCAGCCGCTCTGCCTCCCTGGCTGCTTTTGGGAACTTCAGAAACTCCAGCCCTGGACATGGTCCCTCCTCGAGGGAAGCTCTTCCCAGCTGCCCCTTCCCTCATAAAGGTCTCTAGTGAATTGTCACCTGCTCAGTGACACCTCCCCTGGTCCTCAGGCGTGCCTGTCTCATCTTGTCCTCACGCGTGTTCTTCCTAGCTCCCATCTCCGTCTGCGCTGTTATTGTGTATTTTCGTGTTGACGTGTTTCCTGCCCACCTTTTTCTCCCAGGACACATGTTGCAGGGGCCTCGTTGGGACATGGCTGGGTGCTCGCTGGCTGGACGGGGAAGCACTTAGCCCAGGCTTGCAGAGTGGAAGGGCGGAGATACTCTCAGTTATCATGACTGAGTGGCAGAGAAATACAGCACGTTAGGGTTTGCGAGGGGCTCAGGATTCATCTAATCCTATGTCATATCCCTAAGGTCGGCGCCCAGACGCTGCCTGACCTCTTACAGGGCCCGAGAGCTAATTTTCACTCATGGGGCATGGTGGGGGGTAACCAAAAATAGCCAATGAGGTGACATTATGTCATTTTCACAAGCTAACTTAAAAATCCCACTCTGACCACTTAGCCTAATGTTTATTAAGCATATCCTCAGTGGGGTGGGAGGAAGAGGCAGACATGCAAAGAAAATAATCTAACTTGGGTCCCCTGTGGGGGTGGGGGGGCTCAGTCAGTTGAGCGCCTGACTCTTGGTGTTGGCTCAGGTCAGGATCTCAGGGTCTTGAGACTAAGCCCCACGTCGGACTCCACAGAGTGTGCGTCTCTCCCTCTCCCTCTCCCCTCTTCCTCTGCCCTCCTCCACCCCGGTGTGCTCTATTTCTCTCACAAATAAATAAATTTGGGAGGGAAGGAAGGAAGGAAGGAAGGAAGGAAAAGGAAAGAATCTAAGCCACCTGCGGGTGAGGACTTCAGTGGGACATGCCTCAGGGGGTCTGGATCCCACCTAAGCCCTTTCCTAGCTGTCCTGGTGTTGGTTAAATACTTGCAAAGAGTTTAAAAAGGTGATTTAGGATAGTAGCCATCTTAATGCCTGGCACCTCATAAGTGCCTAATAAATGTCTGCTTCAGGTCTCTCAGAGAACAAACAGCAGGCGACAGGCCCACTCTGCTAAAAACTACATTTCCCAGCCTCCCCTGCAGCCGGTGGGGCGATTTGACCAAACTCTGGTCATGTGAGCTCCAGTCCGAGGTGTCACTTACTGGCAAGGCCTTCAGACGGGAGGCCCCGGCCCCTCACACTCCCCTTCCCCTTGGGGGGGGCGGGGGGGGGGGGGGGGGGGGACCTGACAGCCTTGGCAGGGACCTCACTACAACCAGTGATCTGAATGCCCTGGAACACAAAGGGTGAGACAGGGGAGCACAGCACCCCCACCCCCAACACCAGCCACTCCACTGTCCAGGGAAAGGCTGGAACATCTCTCAGTTAAAGCCATGCATCTAGGCCCTCTTGGTCTTGACCTCACCCGCTCATGCGTGATCAGGGAAGACTTTGCCCAAGGTGCTGACATGTGTGTTGGACATTGAAGGATAAATGGGGATTTATCAGTATGGGGGATGGGGGTGGGGGTGGGAAATGGGCGCAAATTTCCAATAGAACCACACTGTATGCAAAGTATGGGGACAGGAGGGCCCTTGCCTGACTATAGCCCGTGTTTCCCCAGTAGAAGGTCCTCCCTGCTCAGTAGAGATTCCTGAGGCTCCCTTCACCCCCAGGCATCACCACCAGATTTTCTGAATCAGAATCCACAGGGGAGGGGCCGACATGGAGCTGAATTATTACCCAGTGCCTCGGGTCATTCTTGTGACCAGCAAGTTTGGGAAGCACTGGGAACTGAGTTGGGGAAGCTGGACTGAGCCCAGAGTAAATGGTTTCGGATCCCATAAGGAATTTGAACCTCCACAAGCAGGCTTCTTTTATTTGAGGGGAGAAGCCAATAGATTCTTTCAAAAATGTAATGGAAGTTATAAGCCTTTTCCCAGAAAATTCCCACCACTCCCCCTGACATTTGAATATCTTTTCAGGGACCCAAGAATTCCCATTGGGAACCAGGAAGCAGCTTGGGGCTTGGGGTGGGGGGTGGGGAGTAGTGATCTCAGTCAAGGCAGGGATTTGGTGAAAGACAGTTCCAAAGTCAAGCAGAGGCTACCGGTGGGTGGGTGGGTGGTGGGTGAGGGGCTCTGGGAAATGGAGTTTGCAGGAAGGGAGGAGGGAGATGGAAGAAAGGCAGGAGGAGGAGGCCAGAGTGTGTGACCAGCAGCTGGTCACAGATCTGTGAGGCCTGCAGAGCCCTGTGGAGGGAGCGTGGGGAGGGGGCAGAACAGGGGCAGTGACTCCAATTCTTTGACCTGCCCAGTGTACCACGCTGAGTGGGAGGAGAGGAGGGTGAGGGACTCAGACATCAGTTCCTGGAAAGCTGTGGACGTTCAAGTAGACGATTAGAGGGGGCCCAGGCTGAAGATCCGGAGCTCTGGAGTATGGGTGACAGCTGACCTCCGATAGTCCAAGGGCTCCTCCCAGGACCGTCTGCAACGTAAGACAGAAAGCTGGCCCCTGGGGAGACCCACCTCTGCCGGAACCAGGCAAGGAACCCATGAAAGGGGAGGATGCGGGCGTGAGAGACAGAGAAACAGAGACCAAGGCGCGGGAAGGTCAAGCCCCATGAACACTGCCAGGCCACCAGACTGCGCAGCTCTGAGGTCACCCGGCATCCCTCAAAGAGTCTTTTGCTAGCTCTGCCATTAACGTTCTGTCCTTAGTAAAAACACAGCCAAGTATTAGGGATAACGAGAAACGACCTACGATTTACTGTAGGTAAATTGTGCGATTTACTTGCAAATGGTTTAGAAAAAAATATATGGAGAGAGAAAGAACAGAGAAAATGCTCGAGAGCGGAGACTCTGCGGAGACTCTGGTAGAAGCGATTGGGGTTCTTTGTACTATTCCTGAGGCTTCTTTAACTTTAACATGATAAAGATCTCCTTGTTTTAAAAAGAACACTTTGAGGAGAGTTCAGGGTCACAGGCCAGACAGCCGTGGGTTCGTGGGTTCGAGCCTGGGGACGAGCTTTGGAGGAGTTTAAGGATGAAGGGGAAGAGGAGTGCGCAGGTCATTTGAGGGGTGAGACCTTTTAAAGGTGGCGATGGGGAGAAGCAGTAGGTGCCTGAGCCTATCTTACGGCTGCAGCAGCTCAGCTGCCCCGGACTGAGAGGGCCAGGGCTGGGACAGAATGGAGGGGGACAGACAGGAGGAGGAGAAAGAAGGGGGGAACCAGGAAGAGGGGAGGGAGGAGGGGTGGGCGGAGGGGGAGGGAGGGGGAGGAGGAAGGCGGAGAGGGAGAAAAGGGGGAGGGCCCGCCGCGGCGAAAATTGGGATCAGGCCGAGAGGTCGGCCTGGGGTGGAACGAGGCCGGGGGGGGGGGGGGGGGGGGGCGCACCCTTCAGACTGACCGCAAAGAAGGCGGAGGTTGGGGCCACTTGCCCCCTGACCATGCCCTCCCCCTCCCGCCCCCGGAAGCGCTGGCCCTTTTAAGGCGCCAGCCCTGCGGTGAGTCACGCGGCCACGCCCCCGCCGCCCGGCCCCGCCCCCGAGCCCCGCCCCTCCGCCCCCCGCCCCCCGCTCCCCCACCGGCCCCGCCTCCGCAGCCCCTGCCCAGCCGCGCGCACTTGCGGGGCCCGCGGGCCTCCGTGCGGGAAGCGAGCTGGGACGCGGGGTCCGTTCCTTTCCCCGGAGCCAGGGGTCTTCGCGCGGTTATCAAAGTTATCGTTCGAGTGAGCACTTGGGCGCACCTTCTCCTCGCGGCGCTCGGGCCTGGAAGAAGCGTTCGGGCTTATTTACAGCCGGGGCTCGTTTGTGCTCAACTCCCGAGCCTGAGCCTCCTGTGAGCGCTCGCGTGAGCCGCGGCAGATCTGGAGTGAACCCTGGCTTTCCTGCCACCTGACCCTAGTGACAGGATTTGGTGGGCCTTCCGGGACTGTCTGTGACCTGGGGGAGTCCCCGGGGGCCCTCGAAGAGGGACTGACCCAAGTTCAGGGCCGCGCGGGGCTGGGTGGGGGAGGTGGTGCTGCTGGAGACCCGCCCCCAAAGCTACACCTTGGCCACTCAGGGGCGCACGTAATTTCTGCAAACCCTCGCCCCCTGGATCCCCACTCCGGGTGCAGAAATCAGCAACAGCTCCATCCTCCCCTAGGTGAGGTCCCTCTGAGCTCGGACAATATGGGACTTGAGAGATTTAGCTTTTGGTTCCTCCTGAAGCTCAGACGTAACTTAAGCTTGTCGTGTTTTGGAGGGCTCAGGGCGGCAGCAGGGATCCCCACTGGACAAAGGATAGAGAAGTTAACCAAGTGGTACCCAGTTACCCCCCCCCCCCCCCCCCCCGCACAGGGTAGTATGGTGGGATCGCGCCCCACAAGGAGCTGCTCCTTTTCCGCCCTGACATTTGGTGGGCCTTGCTGTCTGCTCTGGAAAAAGCCACTTTGTTTATTTTTAAAGATTTTACTTACTTGAGAGAGAGAGCGCCCAGGAGCAGAGCTAGGAGCAGAGGGAGAAGCAGACTCAGCACTGAGCAGAGAGCAACACGTGGAGATGGATCCCAGGGCCACCCAGGCGCTGCTCAAAGCCCTCTTAGAGATAGAAAAAAGACAAGGTGTGACACAAGAATGGGTTTCAAAGCTGCCACTTGTCTGTCCTCTCCGTGTATTAATAACGTGTGACTTACAGAAATTTCCCAGGGGTTGCCCAGAGAGGGCATGAGCTTGGAGTCCTGGAAGACTGTTCTGGCAAAAAACTCTGGATTTGGACTTGAGTGCACAGGTGTCTCCACCATATAACCAGCCGGGTCAGGCCTGGTGGAGACTATCAAGGTAATTTCTGGGCTCAGGGCCTTGAGGCACCACTCAGAGCTGAATACATCCCCATCTTGGTTCTGTGACATTTTCCAGGAGCAGCTGGACGGTTCGCTGTCTCTCATGCATGAGTCAGGGCCGTCTGAATTTATATTACATTTATTCTGAAACAAGCTGGCTTGGGCTGAAGTCACCCTCATTCAGCTCTAAACTGTAAAACCCCAGCAGCTGAGTTCAAAAAGAAAGGATCAGAGTATAATGCTCTTTTGTTTGATTTTGCTTTTACCCTCCAGAAAATGGGTATGGGGGTGGGATTGGACGGTTTACAGATCCATGGTCCCGGGCAGAGATTCTAGTGACAGGAAGGACCCCTGCTTCCAGATGAGCAACCTGGGGCACCCTCTTTGTGTTTTGTTTTTGGCTAGAGAGATGGATGGGCAAAGAGCAAGACCCTTTGAGAGAGAAGCTGAGGCAGTAACCACTTACTGCCTAAACTGGTCCCACTAGGATCAACTCCAGGCTGGACACCTTTAATGCCTCCCGCCTAGGAGATCACTGGGGCTCGAGGATTGCTAGCTTTGGGTGATTACTTCTCTTAATTCCTACCCTGAAAGAGACTAGCTTCTTCAGTCAGCTGGGTGCTTACTTACTAAAAACTTCCTCTCTGTGGGCACTTGGTCACCATCTAGGACAATGACCCATCCTCAAGAAGGTAGTCAATACTCATTAGAAAATCTGACTTGAACTTTGAATTATTTAAGACAATGCTTTCTTCCTTTGACTTTGCTCCTTGATGCCTTGTTAATTTAAAAAGTTATTTAGCAAATGGTTATTAAAGTTATAAAGCTCCTAAGAGCAAAAATAAAACTACTTTTAATGTTATAGTGAATATAACTCTCAACTTTAGCTATATGGTCTTCTGTGATTTTCTTCATATATAATGAAATTAACTCCATTTTCTTAACTTTATACTTTGGGAGATGGGAAGAGTATGTTTAAAATCTAATTTTGTTGAACATTGGGCTTTTGGGAGGAAAGAGTCTAAGTTGTGTCAGTCATCCTGACCCTGGACGTGAATGAGTGTCAGTCTTAGCCTCCACTGAAATAAAATGAATGTCTTCAGAAGGTGAGCAGATCTGGAGATAATCTCTGCCCAAAGCAATAACACCTGTGCCTTCGGTGTTGTGCATAATTCAAGTGGGAGAAAGCAGGCCTTTGCATTCGCGCTCAAGCTGGCAAGAGCCCAGGCATCCAACCCTGGGGCTGAGCAGAGACGTGATGTGGTACAGATTCTTGGAAGGTCAGGGAACCCCATTCCCTCCGTTCACAGGGATGCTAAGAAACCTACAGACAAGCTACTCTTCCTTCTGAACGATTTACCCTCTTCGAAATAACGAGTCACACCAACCATAATGTATTTCAGCCTCACCAGTTTGAAGTATATAATCACTTACATATACATTATTTAAAAAAAAAAAAAAAGTTTTGCTGCACAAGAAAGATCAGAGAGAGGACATTTAATTTGTTTAGAGAAAAACATGTTTGCCGTGATCTCAGTTGCTCTCAAGTGTATGTTAGTAACTTAATGTTTATTTCAATGATCCTCTGTTCCTGAATAAATCTCATGTCTCTAGAGGGCAAAAATTCTATTTTCCTCTCCTTTGGGTTTCTATAGAGTTTTGAGGGTAATATAATTAAATTCATTTTTAAAATATTAAAGGGAATAAAATGTGCCACCCAAAATATGCTACTTTGCCATGATAATTATTTTGAGCTGAAGGCAAAGGAGAAAATGCAGACCCAGGAAATGCATTCTGCCTTCCCGCAATCTGCCTGAAAGTAGGGCTTCTACTTCCCTTTGGAGGTGTTCACCCCTCCCTCCTACCAGGAAGGGAAGAACAACCTAGATCACCAGGGACGGGGATAGTGCCGACATGAATCTACATCAATAAAACCTTACTCAATAGCCCTTGTCTTCAGTAGTTTCTCCCATATGTGCATCTTCCCACATTCACCAGCCCTAGAAGCCCACATATCATTTTCCTTTGTCTTGTCACTTCTCCACATCTTATTCTGCTTTGTTGAAATGGTTTATAAGCTCCCCAAGTGTAAGTGCTTCTTTGGGTCTTCATTTATTTTCTCTGAAGGCCTCTGCCCACGTAAAAATGAAAAGATGGCATCAAATAAAATGTGTACGCCTATTTCCTGCTAATCTGGCTTTTGTGAGCCTAATTCATAGGCCCCAGGCAGAGAACCTAAGAGGGAAGAGGAAAGTTTTTTCCTCCCCTGCAGTACTTTCTAATGTGATTCACTAAGATGGGTGTTTCTATAATTTAATCTGACCCATAAGATTTTATTATGACAAATGACAAATAATTGGGGGAAGGAAACATCCTATTTATCGTTGTTGCATGGAACCATTTGAAAATTCTTTCTAGACCTGACTATTATCCTCCCCAGAACCCCAAGAATATCCGTTTCCTGAGTGTGGAGACAAACAGGTAAGAGTCCTGACTGCAGAGACTGACAAATCTAAGACAAAAGAAATGTGAATGTTTTTCTTCCTTGGAGGGTTTTCTTCCCATTTGTCAGGAGATTCACCCTCTGGCGGCTCTCACTGGCCATTCTGACTGGTCATCATTTGCTGATAGGAGCTAAGCCTTTATTCCTGATCCTGGGTAGGAGAAAATTCGAAATTGTATCTGTGAGAAGGAAGTGGCTTCAGGCTTCCTCAGGATGGGGTGGAGATGAAGCCGAGCCTAGGAAATAGACACAGTTCGGCTCAGCAGTAAGCCAGGGAGTGTCCTCACCCTCCCCTTGATCTTCATTGTCACCTTTGTCAACTTCTGTCTCTTCCTCCTCCTCCTGACTGTTGTAGTCAAGGCACCTGCCTGTATTTGCCGTACCGAGCACCCAGATGGGTTCTCCCCATGCATCACCTCACAGTCATGGGCAATCAGAATCCCTCTGGGCATTTCATTCCCATCCCAGACACCAGGATGGCAGTCCCAGGGACAGGCCACAAGCAGTGTGCATCCTTCTGGGTGAGAGCAGCTGGCTATCAAGTCCACTGAGCAGACAAAGCCGTCCAGGATGGATTTTGGCTTCTCCCAGGAGGATGAAGAGTTGGCAGAGTAGTGTCTTCATTCATTCGACAAAGATCGGCGCGCCTACATTGTGCAGGGACTGTGCTTGGTGCTGGGGCAAGAGGAGCGGAGGTGATCCTGACCTCAGGCCTCCCTTTCTAAATGGACTCAGCCTTCCAATCCAGTAGGAACGGAAGAAGCAAGCAGTCGATTCCTCTAAACCCAGGACAAGAGCAAAGAAAGCAGGAGACTAGGACACGGGACAGAAGAGAAAGTGTAAGTGTAATTGTTAGCCGAGACTCAGGGAAGGTGTGATCCAGTCCTGATGTGGCGCCTGGGCCTTCGGCAGAGAGCAGGGCCAGGTCAGTCTGCTCACAGAACAGTAGGGTGGCTCAAGGAGTCAAAATCCGAGTAGAGTTGGGTGGGAGTGGAAAGGCCCCCGAGAGAAACCATGTCTCCTGGAGAAGCAGGAAAGTTATCTGAGAAAGAGGGATAGAGAGTCAGGGGGTGGGGTACTCCCAGCAAAGGAGCATGGTGGGGCCCCCTGGACCTGACATGGCCATGGGAGATGTGTGGTCTCCCCAAGTATTACTTGGAGTGACCCTCCCGCACCCCCCACCTCCAGCCTGCTCCACTAGCAACCCAGCAGCACCCCCAGGAGACTGGGGTCCCAGGCCCAGCACAGAAGAAGGCAGAGGAGAAGTTTCCCAATCTCTTCCTGCTGACTTGGAATGGTTGAAAAAGAAAATGAGAGAGATGAATGGTTGGTTATTTGAATTTTGATTTCCCGGATCTTGCCAGTCTTAAGACTCCAGAACACAGAGGCTCTTAGCTGCAAGTGGAATGCACCAGCCAGGGACAGAATGGGTTTGCCCCAGGACCGGCTGCAGAGCGAGCCCGCTATAAGCTGAACATTGCAGAGGAGGAAGGAAAAACTCCCAAGAATCCGTGATTCGTGTTGCTGTGCAGGACAGCAGGGTGATGGAGAAAGAACAGGAGGCCAGGAATTACCTGGTGATTCACCCAGGGAACAGTTAAGAAAGGCAGAAGTGGTACTTGTGGCCCGGAAGCAGGATCTCCCAGAACGAAGCAGGCTGGGCTCCATCCAAAACGGAGAGAGCTGGCTGTAAGTCCGAGGGGTGTGGGATGAAGAGGGACTGACGGGACAGCTGAGAGAAGGATAGAAGTTAGCTGTCATCACAGCACCCTGGAGGCCATCTGGCCCCAGGAGGAATGCCACCATTTCTGCCAGAGCTCCGCAAATGGGCAGAGAGCAGAGTCTAGAAGTCAACCTACTTCACTTCTAGAAACCTAGTTCACTGGAAAGCTAGTCACAAAAATCAGATTCCTTCACCTCCTTCCCCGCCCCACCCAAGTTTGCTGAGTATCGGTCATTGGGTGGGCACTGGGATAGGTGCTGGGGACACAGTGGTGAACTAGACAGATGTCATAGCCCCTGCCCTCCCAAATCTGGCCTTCCAGTGGCAGAAAGCAAGCAAAAACCGGAACCAAAACCGAACAAGTTAACAAACTAAGAACTACCGTAACTGCAAGCTGAACTCGGCGCTCAGTAAGTAAGGGGCTCAGGTGGAGAATAACTGAGAGGGACCTAAGGAAGGACGGGTAATCAGAGGAAACCTCCAGGAGGTTGTGAAATCCACCCTGAGACCTAAAGGAAGAGGAGGAGAAACTAGCTAAACAAAGGAGAGTGAGCACAGCAGGTGCAAAGGTCCTGGGACAGGGAAGGGTTGGAGATGTTCAAAGAGTGGAAAGAGTGGGGCAGGAGGAGCTGGGTGAGAAGGGCAGAGGATTTCACGGTGTCCCTGGGGGGCGACATGATCTGTTCCAGATTTTTCAGAAGGCCACTTTTGCTACTATGAGGAAACTAGATCGCGAGGCTTCTGACAAATTCTTGACTTATTAACAATTTCGTGTCTCAAAAGAATTACTCCCAGGAATGGCCGCCCTATGGAGGGACTGTTAGCCCAATAGACATGCTAGAAATCTGGAAGTAGCCAACTATGTGATTTTAGGATTCATGATATCCAAGAAGGATAACACAGATTTAGGTGTATTTCCTGATCATCAGCATGGGAGACCTCAAAAGTCATGGAGAAGTCTTGTGATTCTAAGATGTGCATCTCAAAAAGGGAGCTCGGTTCAGAGTAGTTCTGACTGTGTCATTACAAATGACTTTCCAAAGAGAGGGAAATGGACATGGTTCCAGGAGGAGGCTGAGGTGCTTGAGAGCAAGTACCTAAAAAGAAAAGAAAGTCTCCTACCGCTGGCAAATACAAGATGGGGACCTCTGAGAGTGATCTCAGGAATGCAGAGCACAGTCGAAAGGGAAACGGAAAATGATGAAAGCAGGACACAGGGGTGGGGCAGAGCAGACCAAGGAGTCCTGTTCTGGGGAGGCACAGGAGCCGCGCCACGAGCCACGGGGATTCCTCCTGTCCTGTATTTTCTGCATTTTCATGTGGAGGGGACACCATCAGACAGAGAGGGAGGAAACCTGCCTGACAGCCAGGACTTCTGAGCACAGGAGTCCTGTTTGCCTGGCTGTCCACAGGACCCCTGTAAGGCTGGCCCAGGTAGTTAATACTTAGTGGATGAAAGATATGCAAACTCTCCGGGCGCTGGGGGGTGCCACAGACTTTCCTTGAAGAGGACTGTGTCCTGTTCTCTGGCTTCCATCATTGATTTTAGCTGCCTAATTGGGAGCCTTGGTGGGAACCAACCTCGCCTGCCTGGACAGACGTGTGAGGGGCCGAGACATGTCCTTCCTCCCTCATAGTCGGGGCGTGGACCGGGGACCTGGCTGTGGCGGATCAGATGCCCTCAGAGGGCACACGTGGGAGTGGGGATCGCTGAGAGATTTTGCCAGCACCATCGGCCCCGCGCAGTCCCCACCGTGCACGGCGAGGGTCTGTTCCCTTACACCCAGCATCCCGGCCCCCTCCCCGCCTGGCTCCAACTTGTCTTTCTTTCACTAAAACTTTTCATTTCGAAGTAAGCCCAGATCCCACAGCAAGTTAAGGTGATCGTGGACCCTTCCCCAGCTGTGGGGACAGCTCTCTTGACCAGGGCTCGAACCAGAGACCCTGACAATGACCTGACCCATGGCGTGAGGCACGCTGGCTGTGTTTTAAAGATTTTATTTATTTTATTTTATTTATTTATTTGTGAGAGAGATTGCAAGTACGTAGAGAGGCCGACAGAGAGATAAGAGGAAGCAGGCTCCCCGCCGAGCAGAGAGCCTGATGCGGGGCTTGATCCCAGGACCCTGAGATCATGACCTGAGCCGAAGGCAGAGGCTTTAACCCACTGAGCCACCCAGGCGCCCCAACGCTGGCTGTTTTAAAGTCTGTTTCTGAGCCTTCCTACTGGTTGCTGCTCTACACAATACCCTTCCAAAATCGTCTTTCTGTCTAAATTAGCCAGTTAGTTTTGCTACTGCGAACGAAGAATCTGGACGGGTATGCTACCTTTGAGAGGTCACTAGGATGGGAGACATGTCTGCAGACGGCACAGCCTTGGAGGAATGCGAAGAAGCCTCCTGCGTCCGACCCCCCCCCACCACCCCACTCCCACCCCCCGGGTGCTTGATGGGCCCCAGGGGAGGCTGAGAAGGCCAGAAGCTGAAAAAGAAGTTGATGAGGGGCATGTCTGGACTTTATTCTGGGAGCAGGGGGAGCTGTCAAGGGGATTCCAAGTTAGGGATGACAAGAGCAAGGAAGCCTCGGGTTGCTGAGCGGGGGAGGGGTGGTTGGGAGCCTCGCAGCTGGGAGAAGCCAGGGGGCCAGAGCAGTGGGGAGGAGACAGTGCGGGACTCCACGGAGGTAGACCTGGCGTGTCTGGGATTTGGTTGGGAGGAGGGGGAGAAAGAGGATGAGGAGGGAAAGGTACAGGAAGAGGAGGAGGGGGAGGAGGGAGAGAGAAGGAGGGAGGAGGGGGAGGAGAGGGAGGAGGGGGAGGAGGGGGAGGAAGGGAAGCTAATCGGAAGATGACAAGGCTTCGAGTCACCAGCCAGCAAGCCGGCCCTCAGTGCAGAGTGAGTGGGCTGCAGGCGGCAGGAAGTGAGAGCAGCCCCCGCAGAGACGGGGCGCTGGTTCTCCGCGGTCTGCTTGAAGGGATCCTGGTGTGGTTTGGGGCTTGCTCATGAAGGGCTGTTCTCTCCCTCCCACTCAGGGCACAGCTTTTCTTTGGACAAACACCGACCCTGGCTTGACATGGGAGTCCCCGGAGCCCGGGCTTGGCAGGACAGCTGAGGTGTCCGGGGCCGGTATTAACCTCCTCCCCCACCAAGTTTATCTCACCTGATGTTTCTGAAGACCCTCTGTGCCGGATGCTCTTCTAAGCGCGTCGTACCTTTTATCTGACGTTTAAGGTTCGTTTAAGTTCGCTGCTCCAGGGGTAGGCACTAGGATGGTGTGCTTGGGAGTCGGCAGGTGGAGATAAATGCATCATCTTTATTCCTGAACAAAGAGGATTTCCCAGAACATGGTCTCCTAGCCACGTGGACCTGCCAGTTCATCCCTAAGGTAGAAAGTTGCAGGCACTGAGGAGCAGGGCACAGCTGGGAAGGGAAGCGGCTCAGTCCCTTCTCGAAAACACATGGGTAGGGGAAGCTGACCCTCTTCTGGGAAGGGGGCAAGGGGGACAGAGAAATGTCCCCTCTACCAGAGACAGAGAAAGGAGTAATGTTTTCACAGGGAAGTTAGGAATGGTGCTTTGCTGACCAAGCGCAGACAGCATTATTGGAAGGAGCGCGTCCCAGGATCAGAAGCAAAAGCAACAGGATGTGAGGTCTCTGGGTTGAACAAAACCTTCAGAGTGGTGAGGGTGTGAGGGCAAAAAGTTTGGCACAGAGGGGGTGCCTGGGTGGCTCATGCAGATAAGTGTCCACCTTTAGCTCAGGTCATGATTTCAGGGTCCTGGGATCGAGCCCCAGTCGGACTCCCTGCTCGGGAAGGAGCCTGCTTCTCCCTCCACCTCTTCCTCCTCAACCCCACTCATGCGCTCGCGCTCTCTCTCTCTCTCCCTCTCTAATAAATAAATAAATATATATATTAATTTTTTAAAAGTTCAGCACAGAAATATGAGCTATTAAGAAGGTACAATGGACAAGACTTGGCTTGACTCTGGATATGGGGGTGATGGCGGTCCCCAGGGTCATGGAGCTCTTCGCCGAGACGGGATTCCAGAAGAGAAACAGACTGGGGAGAGAGATAAGGAGGTGGGTTTTGAGTAGTTAGAGCTGCTTAGCCCCGTGGGCCACCATGGGAGAGACTGGCAGGAAATGTATACTTGAACCATCAGCATGTTCACTCAGCAAATACTTATCAAACACCTAATATGTGCCAAAAGCGTTCCTAGGTGCTGGGAATGACATGGGAGAAAGATAACTGACCCGATTCCCGGCTGCATGGAATTTAGAATCTAGTTGCGGGGACAGGCATACAGCAAAAATATGTATAAATAAGTGTATATATATATATGTATATATATATATATATATATATATGTATATATGTGTGTGTGTATGTGTGTACATATATATGTAAATTTCTTATGAATTGACAAATTATTCTAGGAGTTATAAGAAAGCACCAGGAGGCTTAGGGAAGCAGGAGGCAACCTGGCCAAGAGGAGGGGACCCAGACAGCGTATGCAAAGGCCCTGCGGTAGAGATTCGGTTCCCAAAGAGCCCAAATATGGCCAGAGTGGTGACAGTGGTGATCCCTGAGTAGAGACTCAGAGGATGAAGGTGAAGACTCAGGGAGGGTGGCTCATGTTTTGATTTTATTCTAGGCCCCATGGAAGTCATCAACAAGTTTTTCAAAAGGAGGTAGAGGAGGTTCCAATAACTGCTCAGGTGAGAAATTCTTGCACTAGAGTGATGGCAGGGAAGGTAGAGAGTAGGAGGGATTGGAGAAGCTGCGGAGACACACGCAATAAGCCTTGGATTAACCAGCTTTGAGGAGAGGAGGGAGAAGGAAGAAAGCCTTGGGACGTCCATCAGAGCAGCTGGCGAGGGGGTTGCTGTCCACTGAGAGAGGGTCCAGGTGGGAGCAGGTAGAGTGTGAGGTGGTGTGACCTTCAAGGGAGGGACCAAAGAGCCGGCTGAAGATATGGGTCTGGCGTGGGGACCAGGTGTCAGGGCCATACGTGTAAATCTGGGAAACGTTAGGTGACTGAAGATGTTTAAAGTCTTGGGCATGAGTTGACAGAACCTTTAGGGTGATTGGGGAAGAAGGACCAGGACTCCCCCTGGAGACCCCAGGCTTGGAGAATAGATGGAGGATGACCTATGGTAAAAGGGCTGAGTGGTAGTTGAAACAGTGAGTCAGGCAGGGTTGGGGGTGGTAAGATTATTTTAGTCTGAGGGCTTGGGGGCTGGCCCCAGAGAAAAGGATAGAATGCCTCCAAATATTTGAGGACTGACCACGTGTTAGAGTGTAGACCTATTTTGTCTACACTTGCAATATGGTCTTTGGCTTCACGTTGCTCAAATCCAGAGTTGGGCAGAAATGCGGAAAGGATCTAGAAAGATCCATTCAAGGATCCACCTTTAGATAGACACTTGGAGGAGATGATCTTCCAACTCCGAATCCCATCACTCTAGTTTATGTCTGAAAAGGGGGGGAAAAACGAATTGCTTTATTGCGACATTAACTTTTTAACAAAAACGCTGGTAACTAGATCCAGCCATCGAATGTGTATCTGTTGAACTTCTACAGTGTGCTGGGCGCTGCGAGTCGGTGGTCCTCACGGGGTCTGGGGGCGGACACCTTCAGCTCCTTGTGGATGTGTCTGTTTCCCTCCAGGTGCAGGTAAGCACTCGCTTCCACATCTTCCTGTTGGTCAGTGGAAGGCAGCAACACGTCATTGTCTGAAAGAGAAAAGAATGAGTTTAACAACACATAAGGTCAAGAAGTGAAACAGACAGTCTCCAGCATCTAGAAAATTACTAGAAAGTGGCCTTCATCAGTAAAAGTTCCCTTTCATCAGCATAAAAAATAAAAAATCCCGTATTTTTACGGCTGATATCACCCTCAGTGGTGAAGGTGTTTAGATGGGGTGTTTCAGGGCAGAAGAATTTATGGCACAGAGCTTCATTCCTTGGCTCCCAGTGGCTCCTAGAAGCCAAGGAAGCAGCAGAAACAAAGGCAAAAGCATATGATGCAATTAATAGTTACGCTGTTTGTGCTTTCCTTGAATGGCTTCACTCCCGTTCCTTTCGGGGTATCTTGTCCCTCTTGAAAAGTGCCACACGTTCATGATTAGCCTTTGTTCATTCCTTCATCAAATATTTACAGAGGGCGCTGGATAGACGGTGGTGGGGGGTGGGGGGTGGTCCAAAGGAAGGGAGGGAAGTCGTGGAGAGTGTCAGCAGGTTCCTCACGTAGGAAGAACAGAAATTCAGGCAGCTGGATTGGAGGGGAGGCTCGTGGAGGGAAGGGGAAACAGAACGGGGTGTAAAGAGGGAGGGGGATGGGCAGGAACGAGGGAAGTAGGGGGAGGGGGGCCAGCCTGGGGGACAGATTTTCAAAAGAACAACAGCTCAGGGGCACGGGAGATAAAACCAGGACAACTGTTTTTGTTGTTGAAAATTCAAATGTCCGACTGTCAGGGGTCAAGTTCCAGAGGAGAGAGTCTGATTGGCTGGGGTTTTGCCCCATCCTTTGAGAAGGTGGGGCATGTGGGTTGACACCATAGTACTGGGGGCAGGTGATTCCTCCAAGGAAAATCAGTTACAGGCTGGGGAGGTGGGGGGACATGGTGAACTGGCCAGGAAGACAGGAGCTGCTGTGATCAAGAATAATGTCTGCCTTTATTAGAGGACGCTGAGCCTTGCAGAGATGGTAGAGGATGTGTCCAGCAGACAGAGCAGCACATCCAAAGCCATGAAGTAAGAAAGCACCAGAACTGAGGAAGGAGTGGCTTGTGGCCCCTGTGGTCACAGGAGTTACCTGGGCAGGGAGGGGCAGGTCACTAAGTGGTGGTTGGGTTTTCTCTGATTGGGTTGAGATGCTGCAAAAAGATCCTAAAAGAGACAGTACGATGATCTGGTATATATTTTATTTTATTATTTTATTTTAAAAGATTTTACTTGTTTATCTGATAGAGTGAGAGAGACAGCCAGAGAGGGGAAGTCAGCATAGGGAATGGGAGAAGGAGAAGCAGGCTTCCAGCTGAGCAGGGAGCCTGATGTGGGGCTCCCTTCCAGGACCCTGGAATCATGATGAGCTTGAGCCGAAGGAAGCAGATCCTTAACCAACTGAGGCAGCCAGGCACCCCTGCAGTTCATTTTAAAACTTCGCCAGGCTAGAGGATAGAGAGTACATCAGGGAGTGTGTTCAACCGAGTAAGCTCTCCTTGTGGGCCCTTGGTCAGCGCAGGGTTGTGACGGAGAGTGGAGCATGGACCGCAGAGGGGAGGAAAAGCTTCCTCAACCCTCTTGGGTTCGTGAGTAGAGTGTGCAAATGAAACTGACAAAAGACAGATTAAGAGGAGGAAAAAGTATACAAATTTTATTTTTAATTTTACCTATACAGAACTTTCACAGAAAATTAAACACCCAAAGAAGTGGCCAGACTTGGGGACTTATGTACCTTTTTTTTTTTCCCCAAAGATTTTATTTATTTGACAGACAGAGATCACAAGTAGGCAGAGAGAGGAGGAAGCAGGCTCCCCACTGAGCAGAGAGCCCCATGAAGGCAAAGTCTTTAATCCATTGAGCCACCCAGGCATCCCCCTACATACCATTTTAACAGAAGGCATTAAACTATGTACCATTTTAACAAAAGGCATTAAATTGCAGAAAAGAGCCAAGACAAAGAAGAGGGGGCTTCTGGGGACAGCAAATTGTGGGAAGGTAAATATATGGGGGAACCAATGTCAGACAGGGTTATTTTGTAAGGTTTCTTATGCAAAGTCGCCTCAGTCCCATCTCCATCTCTGCAGATAGGGTTGCTCTTCCCATCCTGGTACAAGAGAAGCCTAGGATACCTTCCCTAGGGGAGTGTCTGCCTTGTCTTCAGGCAGATAGCTGGAGAACAGAGAGCCCTTCCTGTGGTCACTTTATCTCAGTTGCCTTCAGTCCAAAATTATCCTTCTGCCAAGGTAGCATATTTGATCCCCTTCAAAGGCACGCGACCAAGATCAGGTAAAAGGTCGGGGTAGGGAGTCAGTTTTTACAGGAAAGACAAAAAGAATATCACAGAGGCAGGAGATTCAGAGCATGAGTCAGTGTCAAGAAGAGCAAAAAGAGACCATGGAGCCAAGTCCAAGACCAAGAGTGTCCTTGAAAGTGGGGAGGAGCCCACAGGTACCAAGCACCCAAGTAGGTCGGACATGGATGAGGAAAGAGCAGGAGACACTGAGAGTCTAGATAAACAATAGGGTCCAAAGTCTGCAGTGGCTGAGAAAAGCCAAGAGGAACTATGGGTCCATAGGAACAGCCCCAGGGGGCAGGCTGTCTGCCCGCTGGGTTTCTGACCTGACTTCTCCTCAGGAAAAGAAGGAGATGCAAAGACCCACATGTTATGGAGGGTCTTGACTGAGGCAAGTACAGTCTATCGGAGTCTCCTTTAGTGAAGAGCAGGGTGATTCAGGGCAAGGGCTTGGGATTAGACAATGAGGTTCACAACTAGGAACTTTTCCTATTGGTCCTGCTGATGTACCTGCACAAATGTATGAAGATTTGTTCATTACGATGCTATGGGTAACAGCCAGCAGAAGGACTATAAATAAGGAAGCAGCCTAAGGGTACATCAGTAGACAACTGGTTAAACAACCCCGGGCATCCATACAGTGGAATGTGTCGCAGCCATGAGAAAGAACAAGGTAGACCTATGTGTGCTGACATTGACTCACGTCCAGGATGCTTTGTTTGAAAAAATCCAATTACAGAACAGGAGCACAGTGTGGTCTCTTCATGTGGAAAAACAGGGCATACAAATTGGTGCTAATATGTGCATTGAGAATTTTTGGAAGGAAAGACAAAATGTTGACAGTGATTTTGTCTGAAGAGAAGGACTGGAAGTGGGAAGGTGTATTTCTACTTTCCTCCTATTTGATGTCTCTATGAGCATATCTCACATCTACAATGAAAATATTAATTAATAAAAACTGTTCTTAAAACCAGAGTAAAGATTTGTAACTCCTTAGAAATAGAAGGGATCGGAGCACCTGGGTGGCTCAGTTGTTAAGCATCTGCCTTCAGGTCAGGTCATGATCCCAGGGTTCTGGGATCAAGCCCCCCATGGGGCTCCCTGCTCAGCAGGAAGCCTGCTTCTCCCTTTCTCTCTCCCCCTGTTTGTGTTCCCTCTCTCACTGTCTCTCTCTGTCAAATAAATAAATGAAACTTAAAAAAAGAAAGAAATAGTAGGGATCTTCCATAATGGATGGAGGACGTTTGCCAAACACCTACAGCAAATATTACACTTAAATATTAAGTGAGGGGGCACCTGGGGGGCTCAGTCAGCTAAAGTCTGCCTTGAGCTCTGATCATGATCTCAGGTCCTGCTCAGAAGGGAATCTGCTTCTCTCTCTCTCTCCCTCTGCCCCTCCCCGCCACTCATTCTCTCGCTCTCTCTCAAATAAATCAATAAAATCTTTTTTTAAAAAAAGATTAAATGAGAAACCTTCCTTTAATATCAGGTGTGAGACAGCAGTGCCCACTGTCTGCACTTTCTTCAACCATATGAAAGCTTCGTGTCCTAATCTGTGCATTAAGAACAGAAAAATCAATAAATGGTGTAAGGTAGAAAAGAAAAAACAAAACTGTCATAGGTCACAGATAATGTGATCATCTGCACAAAATTCAAGATTATGTTTGAACTAATAACATTTTTGGAACTGAATATTTATCATGGCTGTTGCATTTCAGGTTAATACTTAAAACGCAAGTGTATTCTTATATATGGGCAACAGTACAATTTTTAAACAACCATTTACACTTATAAATGGTTGTTTAAAAATTGTACTACCAAGGAATAAATGTAAGAAATATGTGTATAATTTCTGTAGAGAAAATTGTAGAATGACAATTTTAAAACTTATAAATTATACAATGTCTAAAATTGTTTAAAATGTAGGTATTGAAACATACTGAAAAGAAGTAGAGCTATATACCATCTTCATGGATAGGGATACTCAATACCTCATAAAGATGTCAGCACACTCCATATTAATATATCAATTCAATGCAACACCAATCAAAGCCCCAAAAGGAAATTTGAGGAGTTGACAAAATTATCTTGGAATTTAGATAGAAAAGCAAACAAATTAAGACAAATAGTTAAGGGTATTTTGAAGAAAGAGGGCAAGGTCAGAGGTATAAATATTCTTCAGGTCTTCATTTCCTTGTGAAGATGCCTGGGTCATGTACAACTTATATTAAGTAAATTTGTATGTTTTTTGTTAATCTGTCTTTGCCACAGAGCCCAACCAAGAACCTAGAAGGGTAGGAGGAAAAATATCTTTTTAACCTACAACCGGTTAGTGATACAAGACTGGAGTAATCAATAATTGGTGCCGAAGATCGGATTGTGCATCTAGAAAAAATATTAACTGATTCACTTCATACCGAATACAAAAGTACCTTCCAGGTGAATTAAATGTGAAAAGCAAAATTTGAAGGAAAAAAAAATGGAAGGGAAAGTTGGGAGAATACTAACAAAGTTTTCTCAACTAAGTCTCAGGAAGTACAAACCACAAATAACAAGACAGACAATTCATTAAAATTAGAAACTTCTTCTCACCAAACATCAGCAACAACAGAAACAAAAGGACAGTACAAGCCACAGACCAGGAAAAGATAGGTACAGTTGATAAACAACAAATGATCCACATTTAGGATTTACAAAGGACTCCTACAAGTAATTAAATAAAAGGGAACCCAAAAGGGAAATGGGTGATGGGTGTGAACTGAAAATTCACTACATTTTTTTCCTGTACTTTTCAGTATGCATGAAATATTTCATGATTTACAAAACCAAAGCTCTGGTGTCAGGTTTCCCAATCTGGCTGTGTCACTTTGAGTAAGTCACCTCCCCTCTTTGTGCTTCCTTTCTCCTTTGTAAAACTGAGGGTTGCACTGGAGGACCTCCCATGTCCCTTCCGGCCTAAAATTCCGTAAGGCATCAATCCATAAATGGATAAAGTGGCATGTCCCCACCATGGACTATTATTTGGCAATAAAAGGAATGCAGTGCTGGTACTGCCCCAACAGGGATGCACCTTTAAAAAGACTATGCAAAATGAAAGAAGCCAGACACAAAGGACCACATATTGTAGGATTCCATTTATATGAAATGTGCAACATAAGTAAATCCATGGAGACAAAATGCAGATTCGTGGTTGTGGGGGGCTGGCGGGAAGGGAGGGCTGGAGGACATTACGGTTAATCAGTGCGGGTTTCTCTTTGGGGTGAGGAAAATGCTCTAAAATTGATCGTGGAGATTATTGCACAAGTCTGTGAATACACGAAAAGCCACAGCGTCGTGCCCTTGAAGTGGGCATACTGTAGGACATGTGAGTTCTAGCTCAATAAAGCTGGGAAAAATGATAGTTTCCATTTTCCAAAAAGAAAAATTTTCAGTGACCCTGGATTCATCCTGTGACTATTCCGTCTGCAGCAGGAGTGAGCCACTCACCGGGGTCCTCGCAGACAGATTCCCCAGCTCGGTTAGCTCTTTGGAAAAGTTGAGACACATCACACACATTGGGATAGTGGAGCAAGGAAAAGGATCTTGATGTTACAGGGGGTCTGATAACGGGAGTCAGGAAGGGGGGGTCCTGTGACTCAAAGTTCACAAAAGCACTTCTCTACTACTGAAGGTAGAGGAAAGAAAATCCTGATTCTGGTGGCTGTCATTGCCACCAAAAAAAAAAAAAAAAAAAAAAAAAAAACCCTAAAATATAATAAAATATAAATATGGGTCGCAAGTGGGATGCTGAGACGTTCCATGATTGAGTTGTAGTCCTAGAATGAAAATACAGTAGCTTTGGTTGTTTCCAGCTGTAAAAGTGATTTGGGGCCGGATATCCATTTTATAGCCTTTCCCTGGGTGTAGTAACTGGAAAGTGCCTGAGGAAAATCTCTGTCCAAAATCTAGCTGCTCTCCACATAGGTCCTCCTGCCTCGACAAGTGAGAGCTGATGGGGAGCTGGCAAATAATTACATTATTTCTGCAGTAAAGCCCGATACATCCCTAATAAAAGTTAATGATTATGCGCAGACTTTCAGATATTCGGAGTCTAGACTGAAGACACTGAAAGGAAACTTTGTACGTCCATTCTTTAGCGTTCGGCACCAGCAGGACTATAAAGTGACTTCAACATCAGCCTCAAGCGTCCGTGCATTAGTTACCTTCTGCCTTAGGCACGGAGGCCCCGCGAGGACCCTGGGAAGAAGTCAAGGTTATACTTGATGTTCCCAAACATTAAAAAGCTACAGCATTCCAACATGAATGCCAAAGGCAGAACACAACTAACATCTCTTCTTTGTAGGGTGGGAAGCTTCGTCTCTTTCCCTGGACTCGATAAATTCAGCCTTTTCTCTTCCTCGCCGGTGGGAAGAGAGGGCCGTGGGAACAGAGGGGTCGGCAGCAGGTAGTGACGTCCTGACACAGTTGTCAGACTTCAGAACTGGGAAAGAGCCTCATGCGCCCTCTAAGGCCAACCTTTGATTTCACAGAAGAGGAAACCACGGCTCAGGAGGACCAAGGGTCTTGCCTAAGGTCATTGCCTCAGGCCCGCAGGGATCTGACACATCCAGGTGGACGGATAACTTGTTACCTTTCAGATGATGAAATCTCCCGGTTAGAAGATCACTCTGACACCTCATTTATTCAGCCAACAAGCATTTACTGAGCACCTGCTGTGTGCCGGGCGGGGGCCCTGGACCTGCGCTCTTGCGGGACAGCAGGGAGACGGGCGGTAAGCAAGCGGTACTAGCTGCTGTGACAGGGACTGAGGGCGCTTGGGCTTGGGAAGACCCCCTGAGGAGAGGACGTTTTAGCTGAGACCTGGACGACACGGGCACAGCCATGAGACCCAGAGGGCCTAGACCCGCACTGGAAGGAGAAGCCAGGCCAAGCGGCTGAGGCCAGGGAGAGAGGTTCGTTTGGGACAGAGCCGGGAGGCAGTGGGACAAGATACTGTACAGGAGGCCACAGGAGGTGCTGAGGGGTGAAGTGACAGCTGAGCAGAATGGGTGGTAGAGGGGAGAGGGCCAGAGGGGAGGCGACCCAGGGACCGGGGAGGAGGCCACGCACAGGTATCCAGGTGAGTCAGCCGCGGGCGTGGCGGAGGGGAGGGCAGGGCCTGGGTGCGTGGGAACCAGGTGGACCCGCCTCGTGGTCTCTGTGGACACCTTGTGCTCAAACTCGGGGTCTCCTTGAGGGCACCGGCTCTCTGGCGTGAACCCCTAAGAGCAGGAGAGCGGTCAGGAGCACAGATCCTGGAACTTTGCTTCACCCGCAGCTCTAATTCTGCCCCTCACCCCGTGAGGGGTCGCTTCCCAAATTTTCTAGTACAGGCGCTGGTCGGCTTTTTCTGCAGCGGCCGGGTGAGGACAGCCTTCGTGGGCACCTGCAGCTTGGAAGGGCCCGCGTTTGGTGCAATGTTCTGCTGCCTCTGCTTTGAAAGTCTCCACACTTTATACAAGGGGCCTCGAATTTTCATTTTGCACTGGGCCCTGCAAATGGTGGGTGAAGCTGTCCTGAGCTGGAGGCCGGTATTCTGGGCTCTGGGGGCTGCATGGTCTCTGTGGCAACCACTCGCGTCTCAGGGTGTATCGTGAGCACAGCCAAGACGGTGGGGCGTGCATGGGCGTGTCTGCGCTCGCAGAACCCGACCTGCGCATCCAGTCTGCAGCCTGGATCCCGTCCAGGCGCTGCCAGTTGCCGACCCCGGGGCCAGTGCCTCAGTTTCCCGGTGGGACGAATGGGAAGAACATTCCTCATCTTCTAGGGCAGTTCTGAGAACCAGTCATGGAAACAAATACAGCACCTGAACACTATTATGTAGTGTGAGCTACTAAGACCTTTCGAAATAATTTCGAATTTTTTTTAATTGTGGGGAAAAAAATAACTAAAAAAAATTTAAACTGTGGTAAATTAGACACAAAAAAAGTTTATCGGTTCTAAGTGTGTCGTCAAGCACACTCACACTGGGACGCATCCATCACCACCGCCTGTCCCCAGAGCTTTTGGTATCTGGCAACACTGAAACTCTGTTCCCACGAAACACTGACTCCTCGGCCTCCCTCCCCGCCCCCACCGCCAGCCTCCTTCTTCACCTGTCTCTGACTTCGGCTGCTCAAGATCTCGCATGGAGGCCCAATCACGCAGCAGATGTCCTTCTGTGACTGACCCACCTCACGGGCAGAGCGTCCTTGCGGTTCGTCCTTGTTGAAGCGTGTATCAGAATTTTCTTCCTTTGTGAGGCAGAATGACAGTCCATTGTCTTAGCTCAGGCTGCCTTAACGAGACACCTGAGACTGGGAGACTTGTGCATTTTCTCACTGTTCTGGAAGTTAAAAGTCTAAAATCAAGATGGCAGCATGGTTGCTTTCAAGCAAGAATGACTTTCTGGCTTCTAGAGGCCACGTTCCAAGTCTGTGCCCTCTGTAGTGGGGACAGAGAGAGGGAGAGAAGCGGTCTGGAGTCTGGTCTTACCAGGGCACTGATCCCATCACAGGGCTCCACCCTCATGACCTCGTCTAAACCTAATCACCTCCCAAAGGCCCTGCCTCCAAATACCATCCCATTTGGGGTTAGGGCTTCAACATAAGACTTTTGAGGGGACACAACTGAATTCTTAGCATCCGTTGAATGGACACACCATGTTTTCTTTGCTCATTCACGTGTGGATGGACACTAGGTTGCTTCCTCTACTGTGAACGCACTGGATGAACTTGGTGTCCAAAGATCTCTTTGTATCCCTGACTTCAATTCCATTCCATTCCATTCCATTCCATTCTTCTTCATGCACAGGGGAAATCCCTGGATACTATGGTAATTCTATTTTCAATTTTTTGGAAGAACCACCATCCACAGCGGCTGCGCTATTTTCCATCCCCACCAGCCGTGCATGAGGGTTCTAGTTTCTCCATATTTTTTCATTATTTTTATGAACCATCCTAAAGTAGGGAAGCAGCATGAAGCAGAAGTCAAGTATGAAGTAGTATCTCACTGTGGTTTTGATTTGCTTTTCCCCAGTGATTAGTGATTAGTGACGTTGAGCATCTTTTCATGTTCTTCTTGGCCACTTGATTTTCTTTCTGGGCAGAAATGCCTATTCAAGTCCTTGACCTTGCCAAGTTGGGTAGCTTGGGTTTTTTTATTCTTGAGTCTCAAGAGTTCTGTATATATCCTGGATATCAGTTCTTTATCTGATGTATGATTGGCAGATCTCATCTGCCATTCTGTTGATAGTGTCCTTTGATGCATCAAAGTTCTTCATTTTGATGAAGTCCAATTTTTTTCTATTTTCTTTTGTTAGGCTTTTAGTGTCGTGTTCAAGACATCATTGCAAAACCCAGTGTTGTGAAGCTTTTCTCCTGTTCTTCTTCTAAGAGATTTAGAGTTTTAGCTTTTGTGTTTAGGTCTTTGATCCATGTTGAGTTAACGTTTCATAGCATGTTAGGAAGAGTTCAGCTTCATTCTTTTGCATGTGGATGTCCAGTTTTTCCAGCATGGTTTTTTGTTTGTTGGTTTGTCTCATTTTTTGAGAGACAGAGAGAAAGCACAAGTAGGGGAGGAGCAGAGGGAAGAGGAAGAGAGAGAATCCTAAGGAGGCTCTACACTGAGTGTGGAGCCCAATGGGGGGCTCGATCTCCTGACCCTGAGATCATGACCTCAGCCAAAATCAAGAGTTGGGCGCTTAACAACGGGGCCACCCAGGTGCCCCTCCAACATCTTTTGTTAAAAACACTGTCCTTTCCCCCATGGAATGGTCTTGGCACCTTTGTTGAAAATCATGTGACCAGTTATGTGAGGATTTCTTTCTGGGGTATCTATTTTATTCTCCTGGTCTAGATCATTCCTCTGGTCTAGAAGTCTTGGCTTTGTGGTAGTACCACACTTGTTTGGATGATTGCAGCTTTTCAGGAAGTTCTGAAATCAGGAAGTGTGAGACTTCCTGTCTGTTCTTTTCCAACTTTGTTCCAGCTGCTTGGACTCCCTTGCAATTCCATATGAATTTTAGGATGGATTTTCTATTTCTGCACAAAAGATCATTAGTATTTTGATAGAGGTTGCCTCAAACCTGTAGACATTACAACTCTTTTTAAGGAGTTTGCAAATTATCAGATTGAGGTGCTATTTTGTTATGTTTTAACTTGCATTTCTTTTATTGCTAATAAGGTTGCTTAACTGTTTGTATCTCTCCTTTTTTTTTTTTTTAAAGTGGGGAGAGGGATACAGGGAGTGGGAGAGAGAGAATCTTAAGCAGGCTCTATGCCCAGCGCAGGGCTTGATCTCACAACCCCAAGATCATGACCTGAGCCCAAACCAAGGGTCAGATGTTCAACTGACTGAGCCACCCAGGCCCTCCTGTATCTCTCCTTTTCGAATTATCTGCTAAATCCGTTGCCCACCTGTTCTCTTAGAGTTTTAGGATCACATATATAAAAGGTGTAAGAGTATCAACACTTCTTTTGCTACTCAATAGACTTTAGACAAGCTGCTGTGTCAGAGGTTGGCCTGCATGGCAGGGCGAGGAAAACCCCACAGTCTCTGCCTTCTTGGGGCAGGACGAGAGGCCCTAGTGGCAGAATTACCTGAATATGTGATTATGAAATGGGATAAGCCATGTAAAGGCAAGGGCCTGGGTGCTGTGAGGGGATCTGATCTAGCCCAGGGCTCAGGAAGGTTCTTCTCAGGAAGTGACACCTGAGCCTCAGTCTGAAGGAGGAGAGAGCAGGAAATGAGCACCTGTGGGGGGAGGGGCAGGGGCTGGAGGGGCGGTCGCACGTGCAAGGCCCCGTGGCCCCCGAGGAGCTGGGTGTGTCCAGACCCGGGAGGGAATGTGCTTCCAGCTGGAAGACGAAGGATGACAAATGAGGGGAAGTGGGGGGTGAGTGCGGAGACTAGAGTTCCAGATTAAGGTGAGGCAGTCAGGCGGCCGGCGATTATTTATTTTGCCTTTCTGGATTCTTTGTCCACAGCCTTGAATAAGACGGCCGTCCAAGGCCTGGGCGCGTAGCTCATGGTTTTGTAAACTCTGCCATTTTCTTGGTTGAGTTCACCACCCGTTTTCTAGAAGATTCCTTGACTGGCTCTTTCACCCATTCATCTCTCCCACAGACATGACATGCAGGCAAGTGAATAAGGTAATCTCAAGGCTGATGAGGTTCTGGAAGTGAACTAAAGGGAGAAAGCGCGGAGAGTTACCTGGGCTCTGTGTTGGGCGCTGGTGTGGTTAGAGCTCTGAGTAGCCACCTCGAGGGAGGTAGTGGCGAGGCCCCTGAAAGTGGAATGGGGATCTCCATCTTCATCCTCAGGACGGAGGGAAGTCAAACATGGTTTTCAGTCAGGAAGTGGTCCCATCACATCTGTGATTGGGAAAGGTCTCTCTGGCTTCTCCAGGGACAATGAGTGGCTGCTGAGTGGACCCCAGAGGCCATGGGAGGCCATTTCTGTGGTCCACGTGGGAGGCGAAGGTGTCCTGAGAAAAGCTGGAGGCCGTGAACACGCCGTGATGTGGATGGATGGCTCCAAGGTGTTCCAGAACACTCCACCAGGCGGTAAAGGGTGGGTCAGGGGAGGGGGAGGGAGGACCCAAGAAATAGTCTCAGGTCCCTCGAGTAGAACTGGAGAGGGTGCTATTTAATGAGAAACAGAAGCCCAGAAGGGCCCACTGTGGGGGAACGACCTTGAACTTTGTCTTGGTGAGTTAGTGCCTGGGAGCACCTGTGCAGAGAATAAGCCGGAGAAGTCAAGGAACTGGCAAAGTGTGACGGGAGCCGTATGTGGATTTGAGATCTTTCAGGGGTGACACAAAGTCTTTAGAGACACAAACACGGGGGTGAGAGAGAGGGAAGTGATGATTATAGACCCCGGTTTCCAGCTTCTACCACCTAGAAAGACTGTGCTGTTTTGTGGCAAATATCTTTCTTCACTTGTCATCGGCCTTTCACTTTTTGGGGGGACGGGGTTAATTCAGCTCCCCATGAGAGAGTGGTTCGCCTGTACATTTTATTAATATGAATGTGAAATACATCTGGGTCACAGAACTGTGGGGCCAGTCTGAACGCATACGTTAAAAATAAAGTTCCCGGTGTGCTCCAGGAAATAATACGAGCCCGTGCCTAAACACAGGGTCAAGTTCATCACTTCTAACATCCCGAGAACCTGAGTTTGTTTGATGATAAACTCCCACATCACCATCTTCCGAAAAGCCTTGAATTCCAGGTGTGACCAAGTAGAGCTCCAGACTGGGAGTCAACACCGTTCCCCAAGAGGCGTGCACACTGGCTGAAGCCTTCTTCAACAATCACCAAAACAACAATTTCTCTTGTTCCCACTACGGCTTGGAGCCACAAAAATTAATTACATCACCTGTAAAATTAGCCCTGTGTTTTGCATCCAAAGGTCAACGTTCAGACTGAGCCATGGTTTAGTGCTTTCAAACATAGGGCTCAGCATATAAATATTTATCACAGGAGGACAGGAACTCATTGTACACGGCGTGTTTACCTTATCAGGCAGTTACCTGGGGCAAAGAGTCCACTGTCTGCTTCCTGTCCCAATTTCTCTTGCCCAAGACCTTGGGCAATTGTTTATTTGACAGAGTGTTCTGTCCCATTCCCTTTCTTCTGGGAATAAAGACACGGCGTGCTAATCAAGCACATCACCTAGTCCAGAAATACCTAGTTTCCGGAGAGGGCAGAGTTCTAGGTGTTTGCTTGAAAGATCCAACAGCAGTTATGAAAGAGAAAACTTCGGCAACACCCACACAGTGAGCAGGGAACATGCCTTTCTCCATCCCAGACTGTTGTTCTGTTTTGTTGTTTTGTTTTGATTCGTGTTTCGAAAGCTCTCAGTAGACTCTGGAATGCTCGAGCTTTTGATAGTGGAGACAATGTAACAGACACGGGCACCATGATCACAGACCTGATTCCGGGCAAAAACACAGCCTTCTATTTTATTACTGTTTTCTACGTTTAGAAAGCAGGAATGTTAGGGAAACGTTGGCCAAGTTGGTTTTAATCTGGCCACATATTTGTTTTGGCCAGTCTTAGCTTTTATTTCCAAAGTTCTCATACTAACTCGCTCAGGGGATTGTTACATAAGAAAGCCGGGCTGGGCGGCGTGCCAAAAATTCAGCTCAGCATTTTTCCGCCTCCCCACCGTGGTCCTTGGTCCCAAGGAATGGGTTTGGGAGCCGGCGGAGCAGAAATCTCAGAGTGAACTAAATGGGCTCCTATGCAAGGACCCTCTCGCAACAAACTATTTCTCAGGTGTATCCCCCTGTATCAGTGTCCGGCTCCTACTCATCCATCGTTACATTCCTCGTGTGGGTTTATCAGAATCTCTTAGCCTTTCTCCCTGAGTAGCTACTACCTCTTAAAGCTTACTAGCAACTCTGCACTGCTGGGTTTTAATTTACATTTAATTTTGCATCTATTCTAGTTTGCATTTCATTCAATTGGTCATTTCTATCTCTTCTTTCTGAATTGCCTGCTGTCTTTTGCCTACTTTTTCTGGTGTCACAAGAATAAGGATGTAAAGAACACGAGCGCTTCTTTTGTTAGATAAAATCACCAGTTATCCATCGGGCACCACTTGAGTCCTGGGCATTGTGCGTGGGTTCTTCTGCTTGTCATAGATCGTCTTTTAACCAGTTTTCCAAAATTTGGAAAAACAAATTTATATTAATATCCAGTGACCTCACAAGAACAGGGCTTGGTCTGTCTTGCGTGTTGGTAAATTCTAGCACCTAGACATGCCTGGACCAAGTAGGCATTTGATACATTTGTCTAAGGAACAGAAAATCCATTAAGAAATTATTCTCTATTTTTCCCTGCAGCTGTCCTCTTTCGAGAAGACCCCAACCTTCTTATTCTAACCCTGACATCAGCCTCTTGTTCTCTGGGTTATTTTAATGGTTCTTCTTCAAGATATTTTCTTAATATACAATAATTTAAAATGCAAAAAAAAAAAAAAGTTTTGTTCTGTTTTGGTAAAAAAAAAATAAGTAAATAAAAATAAATTACGTATAGTATCCTAGGTTGTAGACAAAAGTGGGGACGTATTTTCAGCTTTGCTGGAATCCTTCCTGAGTTTTATGGGGTTTTGGTCACAGCAACGTATGGACCAGCGCCTTCCTTGGAATGATCCACTCTAACTCCCTGAAATAATGGAGCTTATTACCTTATCATTATAATCTTGCCAGATTTCCCCCAAAACAAGTCTTCAGGGCTATGAAAATGTTATGTGTGTGGGGAATAGGTAAGGCGTCCCAACTTGTTGTAGATGTGTACATCTACACAATCTACATCTGCAGGATGAACTGGGGAATTTGGGGACCGTCCCTCTCGCTCCAGAACCTCCCCCGCATTCAAGGTCAACTACCCCCCGGGGTCCATTATTTATTGAGTGCTGACTTTGTGTCAGGTGTTATGTGAGGCACCAGCACCAGAGGTTTTGTGCCTGGGGGCTAAAGTTTTCCAGACATTCTCTTTTAAAAAGTAGGTTCAACCCAGATAGACATCTCATTAATCACAGATGCCTTAATCCATTTATGAGGTCCCTCAAGTTTACCAAACCCCAAAGGGGTGGGGTCTGGACTCCCACCCAGGCGGTCTGGCGCCATAGATTCCCAGTGAGTCTGGTCCGACTGTGCCGTCATGGGGAGGTCACACACTAATTTACAGGGGTGACCCTGCCATTCTCCAACATGCTTGGAATGATTCTCTTGGAATTTGATTAGAAACTGAAGCCCTCGGAATCTAATTTTGGCTCTCCTATGAGGCAGCTAAGATGCAGTCAGTGAACCACGGCACCGCTCCAGCCCGCTTTCTCCTGCGTAAAATGAGATCAGACCTGATGTCTGATGAGATTCCCTCCAGCTGTAACGATCCGTGGTCCTGTCTTAGCCATGGCCTTTCCTTTCAGTATAAGCGTGGTTTTGGGGCTCTTTCCTGTAAAATAGAGATATTTAGGCTTGCCTGGGCTCTCTTGCTGGGCTGCTGGATGTGAATTGCATGAAATAAAAGCTTTAAAATCCATGAAGGGGATGGGAGAGGGAGGTAGGTTAGTCTTGGGACTTGATGTCTTCCCTGCCCGTGCTGCTGCTACTTCCTCCAGCCCGCAACTCAGTTTGAAGTACAATCAATAAAAGTTTCTGGACCATCTGCTCTGTGTCTGTACTTTCCCAGGCTCTGGAAGAACGCGGACACTTGAGCGAGAGACAGAGGCCAGGACAAGTCAACAGAATACACGAGTTCATTGAAGATGAGGGAAGCTCAGGCAAGGACACCAGCCAAGGGCTGGGCTGAAGATGAACAGCCCACCCTGGTTGGCTCAATCATTTTGGAGGAGTTGGGGGGGGGGGTCTACCTGAGACCTAAAGGCCGCTGTTAGGGGTTGAATTGTGTCCCCACCCCTCCAAAGATATGTCAAAGTCCTAACCCCCAGTACCTGTGAGTGTGACCTTATTTGGAAATGGGGTCATTGAGGATGGAGTTGGTTAAGATGGTGACAGTGGACTGGGGCGGGCCCTTCATCCGACATGACTGGTGTCCTTAGAAGAAGAGACACAAACGTGGAGGAAAACGCCTCAGAAGACAGAGGCTGGGGCTGGAGTGATGTGTCTGCCGGCCCAGGAATACCAAGCGTTGCTGGCAACACCAAAAACCAGAAGAAGCAAACAAGAATCCGCCCCTACAGGGTTCAGCGGGAACGCGGCCCGCCAACACCTGGGGTTTGGACTTCTGGTCGCCCGGACTGCGAGAGACATTTCTCTTGTTTTGAACCACCTTTTGTGGTGGATCATGATCCTTCGTGACGACAGCCCAGGAAGCTAACATCAGTGTGTGGGAGCGAGGCACACGGAGAATGGGAGAAGAGGGTCCCGGGGCTGACAGAACAGCACTGGGAGTGGCCAGGAAACATGTCTGGTTGTTCATGATGGCAGTGGTTGCTGGGAGAGGGTGCCAAGCTGGAACTGGCAGGACGGGCCTTGTAAGAAGAAGGCTGTGTGCGGGATGTAGATGAGATGGGGGGAGTGGAGCCCAGGACCTCACCGGAAGGTGGTGGCCCCTGCTCTGGGATGAAGCCACGAGAGGGAGGTGATGGAAAGTATGTTAGAGAAAAAACCCTGACTGGACGGGGGTGAGTTGGGTGCAAATAGGTTTAAAGTATAAATAAATGCTTTCAAGAAGTTCGTTTTCAGGCTGGGGGAGGGTGCCGCTCTTCATGAGTGGGTGAGAGTTGGAGAGGAGCAGGTTCGAGTGGGAGGGGATATAAATGCGAGTTTGCTGATCTGATACTACCTAGCTCCGTCTTTCCTCTTATTCACCAGACTTGGCTCCGAAAGACTGACTTGGCTGATTCTAAAATCCAAGCCCCCTCATCCTCCTCCAAAGAGATGCACGAGCCCCTGAGGCAAGATAGGAGAGAGTCTTGCCCCCAGAGGAATTTCAATCATGTCCTTTCAAAAGGTGTAATCATTTGACTAAATCTCCTGCTTTGAAGAGGAAAACACCTTTTGAATATGTAAGTTCTGGTGTGTTCGTAAAAACAGCGGATCCCATCTGGCTTCTTTGTAGCCATTCCTGGTGAGCCCAGATTTGAAAAGATCATGTCAGTGCATGTCATCGGGATGCCTTCATTATCAAAGGCTGCTTGCTTATAAATAAATAATGTATTTTCCCATTCCCATTTAATTAGGAACGTTATAAGCTACCCATGAGCTAAGAAGAGTCTCACGATTGAAACAACGGGAAGCTGGGAATTTGCAACAGCCGTGCCTGTGGCCCTTGGAGCTCGCAGTTAGGTTTTTCTAAGACTCGTAACAGTGTTCATGAAAACAGAAAGAGGTGCTAGTGGCTGGAGTACCCAATTTTATGTGAAATCCTCTGTAGGATAAGGCCGGGGGAACGGACGATACATATGGTGCTGGGGACGGCGGTAAGAAGGTAGAGGCAGCCTGTCCAAAACGGAACTTGATTAGATCTTAACCCTATGGAATCAGCCGCGCCTGTCCCAGACCCCCTTCCTCCTCACTCTCCCTGGGTGACGTCATCCCCCCCAAGACTTGCTCATTATCCCACAACCGGGTGAGGCTTAAACTGAGCTGTCAGTGCCCAGTGCTGCTCAGGAGCTGCAGACTGGGTCCCCTCACATGCTGGGAGGTCCCCGCAGCCCAAGGCTCCTGAAAGGAACGTGTCCCAATAGAACTCCCCTCTCCCGACCCACCCACCTGCTCTTCCCTGGGCTCCTCCTCCTCCGGAACCTGTGGCCTGACTTCCCAGCCCTGCCCCTTGGGGCAGCATCAGGCCTCTGGGGGTTCTGTTCCTGATCACCTCCTGTTGTCCAGGCCACCATGTTTTGTCACCTGCATCATTGCCGGGTCGCCCTGGCTCACTCCGGTCCCCTGTCTTCTCATCCACTGTCTGCATTGCAGGTGGGATAATCTTTCATGAAGGCAAATTTACTCATGCCACGCTCCCTAAGAGACAGAAAACAACTCTTTGATATCCCTTCACTTATTACTCCGAATAGCAGCCCAGTTTCCTTAACTTGACCCTCTGGTCCAATTCCTGCTCCCTCTTCAGGGACACGCCCCCCTCCATTCTCCCTTGACCTTGGCACTGAGTCGAGGGCCCATAGGGTGCCCGCGCACTCCGCCCCCCCGTAGAGGCACGCATTTACAAAGCATGGAGAGTGCTGGGCTACCATGTAACTTACCTACACATGCAGGTGCACGGAAACCCCCATGTCCCTCTTTCTCTTCAATCAAATTTGACTCCATCCTCCATCCTGTCGGGGTAGCAGGAATGTTAGTGTCATTCTTGGGGCTCCTGCTGCTCCCCCAACCTGGCCCAGGGCTCCAGGCAGAGTCATCTGAGGCACTGCAACCCAGTCCCTCTTGTCCCCACCCACTCTGCTCCTGGCCATTCCTGGACACTGGCACCTTGCCTGAGGCTGGAGCCCCAGTGCCTGAGCTGCCTTCAGGAGGAACCGACTTTCTCTCAGTCCTCTGACCAGTCTCAGGGAACTCGTCCCAACCAGGGGCAGTCAGCTCTAACTCCCCAGTGAGTTCAGGTTTTTCCAGAACACAAAGGAGGGTGGCTTCTGGATCGTTTGTGCTGGGGATAGGAAGACTCTCGGTACTGGGGATAGGAAAACACCATGAGCCCAACACCGGTGGGTGTCCCTGGAAGTCATCCTGGACTTGCCTCCCTTTACTCAGCAGTGACCTCTAAGAAGGGGCTGGGTCCCTTTCCCACTGCTGGCACCGTGCTGGTAATCAGGAAGACCAGCCGGGCAGTATCACTCCAGACCTACCAGATGTGTAAAGATCAAGACACCGGACCGGACGGGGGGGGCGCCTGGGTGGCTCAATGGGTTAAGCCTCTGCCTTCAGTTGGGTCGTGATCTCAGGGTCCTGGGATCGAGCCCCGCATCGGGCTCTCTGCTCAGCAGGGAGCCTGCTTCTCCCTCTCTCTCTCTGCCTGCCTCTCTGCCTACTTGTGATTTCTCTGTGTCAAATAAATAAAGTTTAAAAAAAAAAAAAAAAAGACACCAGACAGGGCCGAGTGTCTCTGAGGATGTGGAGTATCAGGAGCACGGAGACACTGTGGAGGGACTGCAAATCCCTCTCGGGAGCAGATGAAAATACCAAGTGAAGTTAAGAATGCCTATTTCTTTCACCCTGAAATCCCACTTACAGTGTAAGCCTGGAGAAACTTCTGCCCAGCGCATGGGACCACACGGACGTTTGTTGCAGCATTGTGATGACAGCAGAGAACTTCCAAGAACCTGGCCATCCTTCAACAGGTCAGATAAATCATAAGATATCCTTATGTGGAGTGCTGTGCCGCTGTGGGCTTCCGTGCGTTTGCTCATATTCTCCTTAATGGGATTTTGGGTTTCTTAAAATTTTTTAAAGATTTTATTATTTATTTGAGAGAGAGCACACAAGCAGAGGGGAGGGGTAGAGGGAGAAGCAGACTCCCTGCGGACCAGGAAGCCCAGTGTGGGGCTTGATTCCAGGGCCCGGCGATCATGACCTAAGCTGAAGGCAGACGCCTCACCAACTGAGCCGCCCAGGTGCCCTTTAATGGGGTTTTGTAAAACCGTGGCCCCTCTGCTGCTTTTCATTTGACATCTGAAATAGCTCATGTTAAGTTTAACAAGCTGAAGAGTCATTTCTAGGGCACTATAAATACAGACGTTGAAAAACGCATCTCCTGCATTTCTCTTTCAATGATACTCAGTGGCATGGGAACGGGTTGGTCGGATGTCCTTTACAATCTGTTCTTAAAAACACATGAAGAAACTCTCGTTTAATAGACATTTTTTTCATTCTTTGTGGTCTATGATGAAAGATTCACAGGAAGTACATTTTAAATATTTTCTACCACATATTGAGGGACTATCAAAAAAAATCAAATAATGTGTCTGAAAAGGGAGGACTAGAACGTACGAAAGCTGGAGGAGTATTTGGGTCTCCTGGAGCTGCAGGAACCAGCTGGGGGTCCGAGCAAGCCTGGAAGGTTAATCTTCTTTTTTTTTTTTTTTTAAGATTTTATTTATTTGTTTGACAGACGGAGATCACAAGTAGGCAGGGAGGCAAGCAGAGAGAGAAGGGGAAGCAGGCTCCCTGCTGAGCAGAGAGCCCGATGCGGGGCTCGATTCCGGGACCCTGGGATCATGACCTGAGGCAAAGGCAGAGGGTTTAACCCACTGAGCCACCCAGGCGCCCCTGGAAGGTTAATCTTAATTAATTGTGAGTTGGAAGTAAACAGTCTGGAAAACAAACAAACAAACAAAAAATCATTTAGATAAGGTACTTTAATCAATGATTAAAAGGGAGTAAACAGTCTGGAAAACAAAAAATCATTTAGATATGTGACTTTAATAAGTGATGTTGTAAAAAGAACTCAATGTTTTTCTTAGCTTTGTAAGAAAGAAGTGTTTCAGCTCTTAAAGCCAATGTGAATGCAGTGAATGCTAAAGAGCTTGAACTTACTGGGAGATGAATCTACAAAAAGGAAGAAGAAAACATGATAGGAACAAGAAAATGATGTATAACAATTTGGGAAAACTTTATCAATTTCGAGATTAGAACTGCTAGCCTATTTATGAAATTGCATGTGAATGTATGTCATTTAAGAACAAAGTAGCTTAAAAACTTTGAACTATAATAATATAATAATAATATACAATAATATAATAACTCACAAGTCATTCCAACTTACCAAATCCCGAAACTTGGCCCATGAGGTTTCCAGAGTTTGTGGATTAAGGATGAAGGAAAATTAATAAATTAATCCAGTTCACTAAAATGACATTTCAAGGAAACATTTATGACTTATCTGATAGCAAGATGTTGATTTTTTTTAAATCTCAGGCAGTGTGAGTGAAACTAGAAATCATTGTAATGTGATTGTTGTTAGTTCCATAGAAGTTGAGGGAAGATTCAGCATCAATATCATTGATGTTAAGAAAAAAATCTCTAGTTATGGGGGACTATAGATAATCTGAGAACTATCCCCTCAGTAAAAATCTCTGAAACTATTTGATGCTGTTAACCATAATTTTTTAAGTGGTAAATCCACTTAACTTATACAAATATTAGATGAATGGGTATAAATATTTTATTTAACTGATTAACTTATGAAGATGCTATAATCTGTTCAAAGGCGAGTTCAGAGAACACACTATGAAAATTTAAAAATAATTAATTAAGTGCAATTAATTAATTAATTAAAATAAATTTAAAATGCTGAAACAAATGTGCAAATTGATGCAAAACGGATCAATATCCCCAAGGCTATCGTATCTCCATAGGACAATATTCATTTGCACTTCTGTGCACGAAGATCAATTATATTACTATCAGTTTCTACAACATACAGAGCTGCAAACTAGCTCAAAAACAAAGGTGCATATAAGCCAGAAGGACTGGAGAAACCTGTATTCTCTTCTTGCCCATTTCTAGTTTCTCACAATATTTCCCGACAGTGTCATTCCTCATGTCCAGGGACAGCTCGGACCTTAGATCTGTTGGCAGCGTCATATACTTAGTGATAGTCATGCCTAACAAAACATGCAGGTACAAAAATTGTACCTGCAATATCCAGACATCAACAAATGACTTTGATATTCCCAGACCGATCTGATGAATGATCTATGTTACAACTTATCACTTTGTAACCATTTTATAAGTATATATTTTTTTTCAAAATTTTAAAGGCATATTTAAAATTTTTATGTATTTCATAAAATGTTATATATAATATATATACTATAATATATAAATTTTATGTTGTGATTTACATATTTCTATTATTTGTATATTTATTATTATGTATTTCTATTGCTGTGACATTATCCCATTTTGGGTTCTGCCTCTTGTATCTGCACATATTCGTGTGTGTTAAGAACTGGATCCTGTGCAGAGAAATGCCAGGGAGAAGGCAGATGTCCACATCCTGGAAGGTTATAATGAAATCTGACTCTCACTTGTAAGTAGAGAGGCATGCATTTATGTGAAATCTGTAAATCACAGACAACATGGTCAGTCTCAAGGTAGACTTGTTCCCCCTCAGTCCGTGGTATTACCATTTACCCGGTGGTTCACGTCCAAAATCCAGGTGTCGTCTTGGATTCTTCTCTCTCACACTCCGCAACCAATCCCTCCCAAACCCCTGGCAGTTCTCCTTACAAAGTATACTCATCTCCCTTCCCTTCTTCAGAATATGGCGCTTCTCTCCATCTCCGTCTCCATCTGGCCCCTCTCCTGGGCAGGCACAGTGTCTCCTGACAGCCTCTGCTTCCTTGGTTTCCCTGCTATGACCCATTCCCTGCTCTTCAGCGGAGGCAACTTTTAAAACAGCAACTAAGATGTCTTCATTCCCCCACTTATATCCGTCAGTGGCTCCCCTTATTCCTAAAATAGTCTAAACTCCCTCCCTTCACCAATCAAACAAACAAACAATTCTGGACCAGATCTGTTTCATAGCCATTTAGAACGATAAAGCTTCTCCCGCACCCGAACACCGCCCAGCCCCTCCCTGATCTGCCTTTCCACGGAACTTACCGCAGCCTACATTGTACTATGCTGTATGACAGTACACTTGGTACGTCTCTCTATGAAATACCCTTTAGACAGTTTATTATTCGTCATCCTTTGCAAGAAAATATAAGCATGAATCAGGGATATTTGAGCATTTTATTCTTTTTCTAAGATTTTATTTATTCATTTGACAGAGAGAGAGAGTGTGCACAGCAGCGGGAGCAGCAGGCAGAGGAAGAGGGAGAAGCAGACTCCCCACTGAGCAGGGAGCCCGACGCGACACGGGGTTCGATCCCAGGACCCTGAGATCATGACCTGAGCCAAGCGTAGATGCTTCACAGACTGAGCCCCTGGGCACCCCCTTGAGCATTTGATTCTATGCAAGGACTTAAAATTGTGCCAGGTATGAGGTAGGAGTACAAATGTGAACGAATGAATGGGTCCACGCACTCACCGGACCTGCAAAGAGTCTGGGACTTTTCCCTAACTTGCTAGCCTGCCGCATCTCATGGATGCCGGCAGAAGATGTGGGTCTTCTGGATCGGAGACAGGACATCGGTGCTCACAGCACAGCCGGCAGCCTGGGCTTCCTCATTCCAAGGAGGGAAAAACAAGCCAGACAAGATGCTTTCGGATCAGGAAGGTGAGAGCAGTGACTGGTGTTGACGGGGCCGGGGCAGGGCACTGACGGAGAGAACGGCCCCCCGAGGAGGAGCGGCCGTGTGGGGAGGCACCTGCTGAGGGCCAGACTGGCGGCAGGGACGCGGCTGGGAGCCTGCTGCTATGGACCAAGTCACGCGAAGGAAGAGGAGAACGGATGTGAGCACGATTTAGGAATTTCGAGCTCAAGCAGGAGCTTAGTTAAGCTTCCAGAAAGCAAGCAGGTGCGCTTCCGGCAGCAGGCAGGAGTGGGAGGCCAGGGTACACCTGGGCAGGTGGCGAGCCCGTCACGGCACCTAACGCTTCTGTCTGGCTGGTACAAGCCACTGCACGTGTGCTACTCGGGAAGTCCGCCCCAGAACCCTCACGGGATGAGGAGACCAAACCCCCGGAGGTTACGCGACTTTTCCAGGGTCACATGAGGCCGTAATCGGGGAGTTCCCCTCCGGCCTAGGGCCGCCTCTCCTCACCTGCACACAGTTCCACAAGCTCCAGCCAAGGACTCTGGGCTTGGAATTACGAGTCCAAACCATCATCCAATAGAACTTTTAAAAAATGTGTTCAGGGGCGCCTGGATGGCTCCGTCGGTTAAGCATCCAACTCGGTTTCGGCTGGCGTCCTGGGATCAAGGCCCACTCTGGGCTCCACGCTCAGCAGGGAGCCTGCTTGTCCTTCTCCCCTTCCCCTCTGCTCTCCGCCTCCCACATTCTCTCTCTCTCAAATAAATAAATAAAATCTTTATTAACTACCTTCCCTGAGCCTTGGAGCCCAGGACCCATGTCACCTCCGACCCACTCACCTAAGAATCCAGGCAGAGAGCCAAGCTCAGGCAACAGGATGTAATGACGCGGGGATACCGTGTTTCAGAGAAGCCACCCCAATCTGCTCCCTACCAAGTGTGCTCGTTTTTAAGAGACCAGTGGCAGTGTGTGGATCTAATGGGAAAATCCTGCTTCAAACGAACCAATGCTTAGATCTGAGCACTGATAATATGCGGATTCTGATTAATTATTTGGTGTGATAATGCAATCATTTTTTTAAAAAGGTCTTTATCCTTTAGAGATGCACACTGAAGACTTCACTGATGTCATAAGACCGGGGAGTCCCGTCACGTGACGGCCGGGAATGGGGTTGAGGGTTGTTGAAGCCGCACGATGGGCACTTGGGATCGAGACACTCTTCTCTTCTTTTACGTGCATTTAAGATTTGTCCATAATAAAACATTTTCCAACTATTTCAACAGATTTTAAAACAAATGGACACTGTGTCTTCCCTACGTTCACACTTAATTGCGGCCAGCTGAGCTCATGGAGTCTTGGCCAGAGTGTTTCCGTTCTGTGCCCTCCTCCGAGGGTGCTTTTCTGGGGGTCGCGTTGCTACGAGCTGCCTTCGCCCGCTTCCTCAATCTGCCAGCGACTTTTCTTCTGTAGTGAGAATATTCTTCTCAAATTGCCCCCAACTAATCAGAGAAAAGACATCAATTTCCTTTCTATCCTTCCTGGGCTTCCTTAACTCCTTTTTCAACATGAGAAAGAAGACAAAATTGGGAAGAATTATAGTCGCCACACAAACTGGGAAAGGTCTATGTGCTGCTGGCTTTTCTAGTCCCAAGGGAGAGATTTCCCCCTTTATTCTTTCTGAAAAAGGCCGCCTGTCTCCCTTCTAACAAATGTTATCCACTGCTAGGTACTGCTCAAGATTTATCTGTTGGGTACTCCTATGTGTTCCCCAGAAACTTTATTGTCTCAGATGTAAACTATTCTGGAAACCAGAGCCCTTTGGACTTCCGAAGGAGCTTAGATCCTTCTAGCCTGTCCCTCTTTAAAAAAGATGTGAGCAGAAAATCTAACAGATTTTGTTTCGTTTTTATTGCAGTCTCTAAAAATATATTTGTCACAAAAAATTTCATTTTAAAATTCTTCCCAGGAATGGAACAAGACGGTTGCTCCTTGTCCTGGGCAAACATGGGTTGAAGGTGCCCGTCATGATCTCCGTGGAGACGGAGGGCGAGGGACAGTTGTGTGGTGTTAGTACAACAGTATCAACACGGAGCCTGTATTTGAAATTTTGTTTCCCAAGGTCCATTGAGAACGTTTTGTTTTTTGTTTTTGTTTTTGTTTTTTGCTTTTCTCAGAGGATCCACACAGGGGAGATCGGAAAAGGGTTAATACCTGATCATTCATAACAACTTGGCTTATTTCAGGAAGGGGGAAATAGGGCGCCTGGGAGGCTCAGTGGGTTAAAGCCTCTGCCTTTGGCTCAGGTCATGACCCCAGGGTCCTGGGATGGAGCCCCGCATCGGGATCCCTGCTCAGCCAGGAGTCTGCTTCTCCCTCTGCCTGCTGCTCCCCCTGCTTGTGCTTGTGCTCGCTCTCTCTCTGTGACAAATAAATAAATAAAATCTTTCAAAAAGCGGGGGAGGAAGAGTCATAGGTGGAACAGTAGAGGCTGAAAATGCAGAGGCACTGACTGCCAGGATCATTATCACAGGAGCTAATGTTCCCAAACTCCTAACCTCAAAACCCAGACAAAATATTCAGTGCACTAGAAACTTCTCTCCCGGGACCATTATTACCCTTTGCATTCTGGAGGCCAAGTGGGACCGGAATAAATCTGTCCCTTTCCCCTTTCAATGACTGAATGCCGCTTCTGTTGGCGTCTGCTGCTTTCACCGGTTCCCGGGCTCCTTGCAGAGACGGGATGTGCAGCGCTTCGTGAGCGAGTATCTGGGCACCATGGAGACACGCGGCCGTAAAAGTGTCTTCTCTCATTTTCAAGGTAAACAAATGTTATTGCCACCAGGAAATAGACCACATGAAAAGAAACGCCGGGAACCTGGAAGAGCTGCCCAGGCAGTCATTCTTTTCAGTTTCCAAGTTCATTCCCCGCATTAACTCAAGCCAAGGGGACAGAACAAAAGGCCTCTCAAAGGCCCCATAAGCATGGGGCTTACATATTTTAAATCTCCAGCTATAAAGTCACGAAGCTGATTTTTCTTCTTGCTCACGGAGCCCTCCCAGGTTTCCCCTTGTGATAAGCATGGCTTGTCACACGGCCCTTGCGTCCTGTCTTACAAAGCACTGTTTATCTTGAACCCATGGATGGTTATGGGGTTGGGGAAGAAAGCAAATAGCCATAACCCTGAGTCCCCCCGCTTGGGCTGTAGGAGGTAGCAGGTGTCTCAGGGAACTTGTTGAGAAACATGGATGTCTGCAGGTAGAAGGTTATGCCCTGTGAAAGTGCAAGGCCAAGGGTCCTCATTTCTGTGAAATTTCTGGGGGTCTGGTGGTCTGGGGCATGCTGGGATTTCCCTCCAGCGTGAAGGGACAGCTGCTGCTCTTTAGGTCCCCTGCCGTCAGATATGGAAGAAGCACATGCTTGGGTTCTGGAAGCCACCTATGGCATAGTAGGATGACCTGTTCTTGCCGATGTACTGGGTGGCTCAAAGAGCCACCAGCTTGGAGAGCGAGAGAAAGCTCTTCAGCAGTGACGCCCACGCTACAGTTCGGTGGCTCTGACCTTCAGAGTTCATGGTCCACCCCCTTACCATCAGGAGTCACTGGTGGCTCTCTAGGACGCCATGATGGTTTCTTCTATGTGTCAACTTGGATGGGCTGTGGTGTGCCCAGATATCTGGTCAGACATTATTCTGGGTGTGTCTGCAGGGGCTGTTTCTGGATGAGATGAACACTGGAATCAGGAGACTGAGTAAGGAAGAGTGCCCTCCCCAGTGTGGGTGGGCCGTAGTCTTCTCTTACTGGATATAGTCTTGAAAAAAAAAATCAGTTACAATGTTCCTCCTTCCCCTGCAAAGGGCTGGGCTGTGAGACCGAAGTGAGACCGGTCGAACGCTTCCTCCCAGAAACTGGAGTCCTTAGTGGGACCACACCGAAGTTCCAAATGGCCGGAGCTATGTTGTCCCAGAGGAAGGAGGCTGAAGAAATTGTCACTTGGTTCCTGTTCCGAGGTCTCTGTTCTTGTTCTGAGTCTGGCCCTTCCCTTCCCACTGTATCCGACGGGCTGCTATGGATCCTTCTAATAAATTCCATTATAGTACAAATTGGCCAGAGTCTTGTCTCCGCGGTTGACCGCTTGGCCACAGGTGCAACTGCCCTGGGAGGGTGTGGGAAGAAGAGGAAGGGGAGAGAGGCTCAGGCAGCCGCGAGGGACAGCCCGGAGCCTGCAGGAAGGCGTGGAAGGTCCAAGCTGGAGGCCCAGGGCGAGCGGCCGGCCGGCGGGAGACTCTGGGCAGCGGGGTCAGAACCTGCTTCTACAGAGGGTTTCAGCGTGGAGCTCGATGCCAGGCGGGCGAAGCTTGACCCCCGAGGGTGGAGGACCGGCGGAGGTGAGGGCAGACATTATCTTAGTTAAGGTACCAGTTGGGCTGCTTCCGGCGGATCACAGTGGCTCCGACAAGACCGGAGGCCTCGTTCTCTCTGGTGCGACGCCCCGCAGGTGGGAGGCTCTGTTCCAGGACGTCATCCTCGGTCCGAGCTCCTCCGGGAGTCACTCTGCTCTGCCCAGGGTGTTTGGTGCGTCCGTCTAACCAAAGCCGGGTCATACCCTCCCGCCCACCTTCCCATCTTCAAGGAGCGGAGGGAGGAGGCCAAGCCCAAGCAGCTCCTTTGAAAGAAACGTCCTGGGAACTGCCTGCAGCCTCGGTTCAGCCCCGCAGGCTGGCGCGCAGCGGCCTGGCCATACCGGCAGGCGAGAGAGACGGGTCCGAGTCCCCAGCCCGTGGCCAGTCAGGCCTGGTGTGGGGGTGGTTATTTCCAGAAGGAAAAAGGGGGACGGCCAGTAAGGAGCCAATCGCAACCGTGGTCCCAGACGACCGTGTCTAGCCGTCAGGCTGTGAAGGAAAGAGATGGGGACCAGCTGGGGGAGCGCCGGGGTCCCCCATCTACAGGGCTAGCGAGAGATGGTGAGGGTACAGGAGAAGCTGAGGGTAAGAGAGGGAGAGCTCAGAGGAGGAGGGACCGCAGGTCAGTGCGCAGAGAACTTGACCTTGAATGGGTGGGTGGAAAAGAGGAAAAGTAGAAGAAAATACAAAGGGTTTTGCGGGCTGATGGCTGGCAGCAGGGAGCATCTTCCGGCTGCCGTTTTCTGTATGAAATCAGAAACCAAGTCTCTTGCTAAAACTGAGTGGGAAGGAAGGCGGCTGGGTGTCAGAGAGGGAGACAGAAGTAGTCCTGGCAGGGAGGCCCGGGCGGGTGAGCGTGGTGGGGATCCCTTGGCGGGATCAGGAGTCGGGCAGTGTTGGTGAGGGGCGCCCCAGTCTTGGTGGCGGGGAGATTTCTCTGGACAGGGGTGCTAAGCAAATCAGGTACGGGTTTCCAGGAAGCAGATAATTGGGTTTCTCTGGTCCAGCTTCCTATGGCAGAAAGAAATGAGGGCGCCTTTGTTGGAACGATCCCATAATCGTTTCAGTGTGTCTCTCAGAACACAGCACAGAAAAACACACTCTGCTTCTGGGTCTGGGGAACCGTCCTGGGGAGAATCAACACTTCATAAAGTCAAACTTCTGGCGGTGGTTATTCAGACCTTTGAAACGAATGCCCACGTCTTCCGAACGACAGGCATCATTCGTTAGTGTGACGGGAAGAGAGAGTCTTCCTACGGTCAGAGTTGTTGAGAGATGAGCGATGTCCAGCTCGCGGGCTCCCTGTCCCGGAGGAGGCCAGGAGGGCCGCCCCCGTGGCGCGGGGCACACAGGAAGCATGCGACTGCCCGGCCCGGGTCACCAGTAATTGGGGAGCGTCACGGGTAAAGAGTTTTATGGGCCGTAATGGTTTTCTGTAAATGAAAATTGCTCCTCCTCGCTGGGTAATTGAGTTATATCTGAGTTAATCCAGGAAAGTCTTATTCATCTGAACTATGACACATATGAGTCAATGAGGGACTGTCACCCAGAGACTTAACGAGTCACTGTTACCCTTTCAGTCCTAGGATGGTCACTTCCAGAGGTGTTTTGAGGTTGGTTGTGCTGTTTTGACCATCTCCGGATGAGGCTACCGGGGTGACGGGTGGAGGACAGGGGTGGGTCTTCCGTAGGCTTTTCCCTGATTTCACCAAGCCCAGCAGCTACATGTCAAAGGCCGCCTGAAGATTATCATTTTCCCCCGTGAGCCTCTCATTTACTCATTGGTTTCCATGAAAGACCGAGTTCTTAAGAAGCGATTATTACAGTAATATTAATAATAACAGTGATGACATCTTCCCTCTAAGGGATGTTTGCAGTTGGGGCTTCTGTGATTTTTCCAGAGGGACGTGCTAGTCAGAGAGAAGGAAAACTTGCAGCTTATAAATATATCCCGGTGTCCATGTACGTTCATGAATCCAAGCCGGCATGGTGTCGCCCCGCAATTTTGAAGATTTGCCTCAAAATGGGAGCTCTTCCTCCAAAAGCTCAAAACAGCAAAAAATGTTGTCTTGTAAAACATGGAAGGACACAAACTGTTGACGTTTAAACCAAGAGGAGAATGATTACTTGTGAATCCCAGCGCGGCGGGTCCTCCGGGCACCCCTGGGTGGGCACCCCCAGGGTCTTCCGCCAGCTCCCAGTCTCCTCCGGCTTTCTTCTCCACGGGCCACATGCTATGGGCACCACACGCTGAATGTATTCATCTAGAATAAATTCGTATGGAATCACCGTCTCAACACAGGTATCTGTGTCACGGGAAAAAAAACTTTCCGTTTCCCTGCGGGTGAAATGGCCCCTGGGCATTTCTTCCTTGGGGAGAATCAGGGAGATTGCATCAGGTCTCTGAGTACAGATGGAAATGGTGTGTCAGTGGAGAGAGGATTAAGCTATGTGCTGGACGTTATTTATTTCCCTGCCTCCATTAACAGTACCAGTGAGTCATAAATACCACAGAGATACGTGCAGATTTTTAAACATTAACCTAGGATTTGAAAGTTAGAATAATGAGCCTTAGGATAAATGTATAGAATAAGAGATTCTATTGTAAATGTGGGTCAGCGCCAGGAGTCCTCTGTGGAGGAGAAAGTAGTGGAGGGGATAATGAGCGTGTTTATAGCTCCTTGACTTAGCTCCTGGGTTTCAAGATTAGTTTGCCGTCAAGACAGGTTTAATCCTTTCGCTTTACCCTTCCTTCATCTATAATCAAGTCTTGGCAGGTGGCCTGAACTTCTCGCCCCTGACGGGCACATACACCGAAGCAAAAACAAAGCAAACACAGTTTAAAATGACATATTCCCTGGTCGTCAGGAAATTCTAAGCCCCCATATCCATTTTGATAATAAGGGTCATTCCTTGCAAAATAGAGATCCCTACTTTCCACTAGACGGGCAATTTTGAAGATTCACATCGGAAGTTTTTTTAAGCATCGGGTCAGGCACTTCCGACTTCCACTTCCAGTCCGGTCCACCTCCCCGCCTGCTCCGCCCGGCTGCGTCTGAGCGGACACCCAGCAGCTCTGTGGGCTGGGGGGGCAATCTCGTCTCAAGCCCCCATGAGGTGTCTCCGGCCGCAGGCGATGCGGGGACCGGGTGCCTATCAGCCCTGACATCCTCCCCCCAACACCATCAAGCCCAGAGGTGTGGGGAGACGGAGCTGTGGTCTACCCCTGAGCCGCAGTGGGCAGGAGCTGGTGGGCACATTCCTCCCTCTTCTGGCCCCAGGAGGACAGTTCTGAGACTTGTTTTGTGCGGCCCCACCAGACAGAGCCCCATGGCCAACTCCACAACACATCCTTGAATCGCTTCCCTCCCTTCTATGTCTGCTTCTCTGACCCTTCCTGCGGCTCCCTGGGTTTATCCTCCACATAAACATTTCTCTGACTCTGAGGGAAGCCAGATCAAGAGTAATTTGAGTTTATACCAAGAAAAATGCCCCCCACACTTAACTATGACTACTGACATTCTAATTTCCTACCCACAGAAATTAAATTTTAATAGTCCATTACAGCTTCTCAATTAAGCTTCACTGTCTCATAATGACGCCTGCCGGAACTGTGCCGGTCAGGATTCAGTAGCATATCTCCCTGGGAGCTGTAGGGGCAGGGAGGGGCCGCGGAAGGGAAATGGACTTTTCATTTCCATACCAGCCCCACCTCTTACTCACTGTGTGACCTTGGGCAAGTCACTTAACCTCTCTGGGCCTCATTTGTGAGATGACCTTAATACCATAAAAATACAAAATTAATGACAAATAAAAAGCAAAAGGACCTTTTACCTGGAAGTGTAAAGACTTCTGATGACTCAAGTCAACATAGAAGCATAAAAGGAAATTGCAGGATGTTTGGGAAAAGAACAACAAAGAAAACAAAACTTATCAAAATGTCTGTGACAGAGAGCTGAAACCCGGAGCAAAGTTATAACACGGAACACCCGTAACAGCAAACACAAAAAGATGAAAAGGAATGAGTGAAACATCCACTGAAGAAAAAAGAGAGAGACATACAGGACAGACAAACGTTTACCTTTTGAAAATTCAAAGGAAATCCATAACCCACCCACTGGAAAGATTGCTCATGGAAAAAAAAGATAGGAAAAAAAAAAATAAAGAACACAAAGAACCGAAAAACAACACAACCACAAATCAGCAGAAATGTAAAATATAGAAAGACAATATTATAAACACTTCATGCCAAAGAAGGTGGATACTGAGATTACTGGGCAAATTTCTGGAAAAATTATAGCTCAAGTTATATAATTATATAATTATGACTATAAAAAATTATACTCAAAATTGACTGGAGAGGAAATAGAAAACCCAGTCCTCCCTACATTGATTTATGGCACAACGCCAATGAGAGTATCATGTTGGTCTCTGGAGCTGTTGATTATAATGTCATGAAAAGGAACAAACAAGCAAAGAAAAGCCAGGAAAAGAAAATGTGTTGGGGGCACCTGAGTGGCTCAGTTGGTTAAGTGACTGACTTGTGATTTCAGCTCAGGTCGTGATCTCATGGGTCATAGGATTGAGCACCACATAGGAGTTCCCACTCAATGGGGAGTCTGCTTGAGATTCTCTCTCTTCTTCTACCCCCACCAATTGTATGCTCGCTCTCAAATAAATACAGCTAAAAAGAAAAAAAGAAATGCAGTGTTGGGAGTTTGAGAAGCCTATCCAGACATTAAAGCACATCATGAAGCCCCTATAATGAAAACAATGTGGTATCGGTATGAACATGTATATAGACAAATCAAACAGAATAGAAAATCCAGAAATAGACCCAAACGAATATAGAAATTCAGTATAGATTAAGGTGACATCTCAAATCAGTGGAATTTGATGTATGTTATTGAGATACCGAAAGGTGTATGAAAAATTATATATAATTGGGCCTATTCTCATACCATACACCAGAATGTATCCCAAATGGATCATGAATCTGGATGTAAAATGAAGAAAACATGGGGAAGTTTCTTTATGAACTAGGAGTTACAACCAAGAAACTTTCTAACTATGACTCAAATCCCAGAAGCAATAAGGAAAAGAACTGGTGAATGTGTTTACATAAAAGGGATAAAATTTGCATGACCAAAAGCATCATAAGCCAAGTAAAAACCAAACAACAAAGTTCAGGAAACATTTACAGTTTTCGTTGCAGACAAATGGATTAATACATTAAGTTAGGCCACCTAAAATTGCTGGGCATTTAACCATTTGGACCTCAAGAGATAGCAAATTTCATACAGTTCATTTTAATACCTAATACGTAAAAAAACTTCTAGAAATAAAATGGGCAACAGCCACACAGAAGAACGACTAGAGGTATGAACACACAATGCACAAACTGAAAATGCAAGTGGCTTTAGTCATAGGAGATAACACCCAAGCACACTGCTTTCCTGTAGAGATACACTGCCAAGACCCCCAAATGATACAGGCAAAACCAATTTTATACAGTACTCTGCATGACACAAAAGATAGCAAAACTCAAGTATCTTGATATCTATAGAGTGAGTCCTCCAACTTTTTTGTCTCTGATTATCTTGGATGTTCTTAATCTTGGCATTTTTATATACATTTTGAATCTGCTTTTCTATTTGTGCGCGCACACACACACACACACACACACACACACACATGTCCTGTTGAGATTTGCATGCGATTACACTGAATCTGCAAACCAGTTTGGGCAGAACAGACATCTTTACAAATGTTCACCCTTGAACATTTACTTAGGTCTTCTTCTTGTTTTTTAATTTAATTTAAATTATTTATTTTCAAGGTTTTTATTTAAATTCTAGTTCGTTAACATATAGTGTAATATTGATTTCAGTAGTAGAATTCAGTGATTCAGCACTTACATTTAACACCCAGTGCTCATCATAACAAGGGCCCTGCTTAATGCCCATCATCCATCTAGCCCCTCCCCCACCCACTTCCCTCCAGCAGCCCTCAGTTTGTTCTCTAATGTTAAGAGTCTCTTATGGTTTCCTTCCCTCTCTCTTTTTTCCCCTTCCCCAATGTTCACATGGGATTTGTCTTTCTCTGACTGGCTTATTTCACTTCCCATAGTATGCTCTAACTACATCCACGTCATTTGCAAATGTCAAGATTCCATTCTTTTTGATGGCTGCATCGTATTCTGTTGTATATATGAACCATCTGTAAATGGACATCTGGGCTCTTTCCATAGTTAAGCTATTGCTGGTAATGCCTGCTGCTAGTTAGGTCTCCTTCCATTAATCTCAATAATGTTCTGTAGTTTTCTGTACATAGATCTTGAACTTCTTTTGTTAGGTTTTCTGTGTTTTTGATGTTTTTGAAACTTGTAAATGGTATCTTATTTTTAAATTTCACTTTCTAGTTGTTAGTGGAATAGAGAAAAATGACTTTTTATCTTCATCTTGCATTCAGTGACCTTCCTAAATCCAGTTATTAATTCGGAGAGTTTATTGGTATATTTAATTTTTTTTTCTGCCCTACCAATCATGAGGTCTATAAATAATGACAGTCTACTTCCTGCTTTTGAATCTTTGTTTCACTTTTTTTTTTTTTCTTGGATTACTGAACTGGCTAGGACCTACAATATTTACTGTAGGGTTTTTGTATATACCCTTTATAATATTAAAGAAGTTCCCTCTTATTAATCAATTTACTGAAAATGTTCATCATGAATGGGCATTAAATTTTATCAAATGATTTTTCTGCATATATTTTCTGATAAGGTAGTGCATTTGAGGAGCAAACCAACCCTGCATTTCTGAAACAAGCCCAGTTGGTCTTGATATATTAACCTTTATATCTAATCACTGAAATTGTTTCTAGTGTAGGATTGTTTAGGACTTTATAAACAATAATCACAAGAGAGATGTTTCTTCTAACACCCTAGTCAGGCTTTAGCACAGAGTTGATGCTGACAAAATAAGTTGGGAAATGTTCTTTCTTTTCTGATTGGTGTTTTATCTTCCCAACATGTTCAAAAGAATGTATTGGTGAAATCCTATGGGCCTGAAGTTTTTCCGTGGGAAGATTTAAAATGATGGATGCACTTTCTTTGATACCTGCGTTTGGGGTATGTGTTTTTTTTCCTAGGAATTTTTTCCTTAATTTTCAAGTTCATTGGCATAAAGCTATATATTTTTATCTTTTTAACATCTGTGGGAACTATAGCAATGGCCTCTGTTTCCTTCCAGATACTTGCGTGTTCTTTTTTTTTTTCTTGATAATTCCTCCCATGTGAATCTTTTCAAAGAATTGCCTGGAGCTTTGCCGATTCTTGCTTTCTCCTGTGTTTTCTCTTATTTAATATTTGGCCTTATATTAATTCTATATGTCCTTTTGTTTGGGTGGTTAATTTTCCATTCTTTCTCCAACTTTTTTTAGTTGAATATTTAAGTCATTGATGTCAGTCCTTTCTTCTCTACGCCACACGCTCACTGAAGACTATGAGTCTTCCTTTCAACGTGGTTTTAGGGTGTGTTATTATATTCATTTTCACTCAGGTCAAAATATGTTCCAAGTTGTTTGTAGTAAGGTTTCTTCTCCGACTCTAGTTATTTAGAAATAGATCATTTAATTTCCAGATTCAGGGGGAGGGTCTATTGTCTCCTTGCTATTAATTTCCAGTTTAATTCCGCTATTTGCAGAGAACATTCTGCGTGCAGTTGAATCCTTTGAAACGTGTTACAACAGGCAAGCAGGTGTGGCATTTGGTCAATATTTGTGCCCGGGGTATACTTGGAAAGGGCTGTGCATTCTGTGGTTGGAGATAGTTCTGTAAGTATCAATTAGGTCAGACTTGTTAATTAGGTTAATAAAATCTGTTTCCTTAATGATTATTGTATTGTCTTTGCTCATTATGAAGAGAGATGTGTTAAAATCTTCCACCGTAAAGGTGGATTTGTGTATTTCCCATAATTTTGTCAATGTATTTTGGGACTGTCATATTAAGTGCATTAAAATTGAGCATCCTTAAAAGCTTCCTGATGGAATGACCCTTTTCTCATTAGGCAAGTTTCCTCTGTAACTGTAACAATTCTCCTTGACGTAAAGTCTGCTGATTGACTCTTGAACAACTTGAGAGTTCGGGGTACCGACTCCTCCACCCGGTCCCGTGTAGTAGAAAATCCGCACATAACTTTTGACTCCTCCCCAAAACTTAACTACTAATAGCCTACTGCTGACCGGAAGCCTTACTGATAAGATAAATGGTTGATTAGCACAAATTTTGTATATGTATTATATACTGTAGTCTCAAAATAAAGTCAGCTAGAGAAAAGAAAATTTTATTAATCTTTATTGTGTTTAAATGTTATTAATCTTATTAATCACAAGGAAGAGAAAATACATTTACACTACTGGACTGTATTTATCAAAAAGAAATCCATGCGTGAATGAATCCGAGCAGTTCAAACCCATATAGTTCTAAGGGCACTTGTGTTAAAATAGATACATCAGCTTTCTGCGGTTAGCCTTTTCATGGTGTGTCTTTTTCTATTCACTCTACTTTCTATTTTTCTATTTTGTGATATTTAAGGTGTGTCTCTTGGTAGCAGCATATAGTTGAAGGATTTTCGTATCCAATCTGATCATCTTTTAATTAATGATAGTCTCTTACCTGTGTATTTTGTGTTCTTACTCTTGACACAATACTGGTACAGCTGGGCTTAAATCTATCATCTTAACTATTTGTCCCATCTGTGTTCTCGTTTTTCCCTTCTCTTTTCTTCTTTTGGGTCAGCTATTTTTATTATTTCTCCCTTCCCCCCAATTAACCTGCTATACATTCTTGTACTGTTCTTCTGCTGGTTATCTTAGAGATTACACCTTGCAGGCTTTATTTATTAAAGTCTAATATAAGTTGTAATTTTACCACTTTTCAGATAAGGCAACACTTTGTATTTACCCTGTTCTCAACTTCTGTGCTCTTGTTGTCACATATTTTAATTCCACTTATATTTCCATATGTTTTGACTCCTTAATAACAAACCACTAGTTACATATCACTATATAAAATACCATTGTTTTATATATCAAAATTCATTTAGATTTACCCACAGTTTTACTCTTCTGAAGCTCTCCCTTCCTTCCTATTTCTCCGTGTTTCCTTCTCAGATAATTTTCCTTCTGCTAAAATAATTCTCCTGCATATTTCCCTTCATGTGAATCTGCTGATGGGAAATCATCTCAGCTTTTATTTGTCTTAAAATGTCTTTATCTTGTCTTCGTTTTTGAAACATATTTTCAATTTCAAAATCTATTGCAAAGCTACAGTAATCAAGACAGCGTGGTACTGGGATAAAATAGACATAAAGACCAATGAAATAGCACAGAAAGTCTAAAAATAAATTGACCATACATCTATGGTCAGTTAATTTTCAACAAGTGTGCCAAGACTATTCAATGGGGAAAGTATAATGTCTTCAACAGAAGATAAGTGCTGGGACGACCAGATATCTACATGCAAAAAAATAAACTCAAACCCTATCTCACAATTTTGCTAAAGAAAAATTAGCTCAAAATGGATCAAAGATCTAACTGTTATGGCTAAAACTATAAAATTCTTAGAGGGAAACATAGGATCTTTATCACATTGGATTAAATAACAGTTTCTTAAATAAGATGACCAAAAGCACAAACAACAAGGGAAAATAAATAATTTGGACATCATCAAAATTAAAAACTTCTGTGCATCAAAAGACTGTAAAGAAAGTGGAAAGGCAACCTACAAAAATGGATGAGAATTTACAAAGTGTATATCTGGTAAGAAAGGCTCTATGTGGGCGCCTGGGTGGCTCAGTGGATTAAGCCTCTGCCTTCAGCTCAGGTCATGATCTCGAAGTCCTGGGATCAAGTCTCACATCGGGCTCTCTGCTCAGCAGGGAGCCTGCTTCCCCCTCTCTTGGCCTGCTTCTCTGCCTACTTGTGATCTCTGTCAAATAAATAAATAAAATCTTAAAAAGAAAAAAAGAAAGAAAGAAAGGCTCTATGCTCCAGAATGTATTACAACTAAACAATAAAAAGACAACCGAATTTAAAATTGCGCGAAGGACTTGAACAGACATTTCTCCAAAGAAGAATGGTCATCAAGCACATGAAAAGACACTTAATGTCATTAGTCATTAGGGAAATAAGTTATTATGCAAATCAATACAAATAAAAACAATGAAATACTAACTTCACACCTAGTAAGATGGCTATAATTTGTAAAACAGAAAAAAAAAAATGATGAGAATGTGGAGAGATTGGACCGCTCGCTCATTGTTAGTGGGAAGATAAAATGAATGGTGCAGCCCCTTTGGAAAGGAGTCTGACAATTCCTCAAAAGTTAAGTATAGAATTACTATATGGCCAATTAATTCCACTCTTGGGTTTATACCCAAAAGAACTGAAAACGTATGCCCCCACAAAAACTAGTACACAAATGTTCACAGCAACATTATTCATGTTAGCCACAGAGTGGAAACAGCCTAAATGTCCATAAGCTAATGAGCAGATAAATACGAAGTTTAATATCATTCAGCCATAAGAAGGAATGAAGTGTTGGTCCAGCCCCAAAGTGGGTGATTTTTGGAAACATTACTCTAAATGAAAGAAGCCAGACAAGTGTTGAGCAATTACATTGATAGGAAACGTTCAGACTAGACAAATCCAGAGAGACAAAGAGTAGATTGTGTTTTCCAGGTGAAGAGGGGAAGGAGGAATGAGGAGGGACTGATAATGGGTATGGATTTCTTTTGGAGCAATAAAAATGCTTTGGAACAAGGCAGGGGTGATGGTTGCACAACCTTGCAAATATACTCAAACCATTGAATTCTACACGTTAACTAGGTGAATTTTGTAGTCTGTGAATTGCATCTCAACTGAAAATTCTGAAAAAAAAATTCTTGCTCTCCTTCGATTTTTTCGATACATTACTATATCGGTTGATTTTGTTTAGGGTTTTTGCATATTCATTTTTCTGTTATAAAAATGGTTGCCTTTTGCTTAAGTGTGCGTGTGTGTGTGTGTGTGTGTGTGTGTGTGTGTGTAAATCGCACATGAATATAATGTAGAGGAGGAAGGACACTCCCTCTACCCTCCTAGTCTCCATTGCTGGGTCTGTGGAATAAACAAACAACAGGCAGATTAACAGGAGAAAAGGTACACACATGAATTAATTTTCAGTATTACACACACAGGGCATCACAGGGGAGGAAAGTGAATACTCAGAGAGGAGGTAGGAGTTGAACGTTTATGTAGCATCTTAGTAGGGGAAGGGGGAGCAGGATGCGGGCCTCTCAGGAAGGAGGAAATGATCTTCAGGAAAGATGAAGGGGCCCTTGGGAGAACAGATGGGAGGGGTGACCGTTTGTGACCAAGTCTGTCTGTGTGTGGTGTGGACTTCCGGTCTCCTCTCCCGGGACACAAGTCCCTCCTCCCTGGTTGATGGACTCCCAAGGGGACATGACGGCCGAGGCCATTTAGAAGGACCTGCCTTCAGTCAGGAGAGGGAGGTCCAGAGGAAGTCCCTCCCAGCATTTGCCTATGACTCAAAATAATCCCTTTATCAAAGCAGCACATTTTGGAATCTCCTTCACTAACAAGACACAAGATGGACCCTAATAGAAATTATTATTTTGCATCTACTTTCTTGTCATTGTTCTGAGCTTCTGGATGACAGGGCAGTGGGACGAATGGTGTGCTGAGCTCTCTCATCCTGTAATCTTTTGTTTGGAGGGTCTGCAATTTCATGCCCGAGAGTGTCCTCTCCTACGTCCGTGTGTGTCCCCAAGTTTGTCCTGCCGTTGTCCCGGCCGAGCCCTTTCCCTGTTACATCAACCCATGCAGGGCTGACAACTTTGCCACATTAAGTCTGACTAATTTCGTCTGAGGTGCCACTTTTTTGGGAATTTTTATAAACTTATTTTGTTCATAACTTCCAGCTCACCATGTGTTCCATCCTCCTCCACAGGGCGAATGGAAATGAAGCCTTTGATGACGCTTTCCTCTTTTCAAACTGGAAAATTGGCTGCAATGAGGCTCAGAAGTGAGTCAGAAAGTCTGTGTCAGGCTGACAACGTGACCCTTCGGAAGATGAGGGGTGTTTACAGGTTTATTTATAAGAAGGGACAGAGCTGGAGCTGTGTTCAGTTGGCTCTGTGTTAGAATTCCGACCACACTTACAGGTAAAATCTTACATCACCAAAGCTTCTCACCAGTCCTCCCTACAAGGAATAACAGTCCTCTCCAGTGACGAGGCATATGAGGTTCAATGTCAGACACAGCTTTCCGAGGTGCAGGTGGGCTTGAATTCTATCATGATTTATTTACCTTACCTTCCTCCTATCACTGTACTTCCAAAGCTAATGTTCCCCCAACGTTGTTCCTTTCCAGAAAAATCTGGTATTGGAACGTCTCAGAATTCCTAGGAAGTGTGGGGACAGCTGGTGAAGTAGGTAGGATAGGTTCAACCAATCTAGGTGACAAAACAGTGACGGTGGAGAGGGGATGCAGTGAAAGATGGTTGGAGTGGAGCAAAGCTGGAGAGGAAGCCCTTCCCTCACTTAGAACTCGCTCAGAATTGGTTTATTGGGGTGAGGACATCTGGACAAAAAACAAAGGAGCTACATTACTTCATTCACAGCAGGTCAAGCAGCTGTCCTGAGTCCCAGGCACTCGGGTGCACACCTGGAGATCCGCTCCTGAAGTTCAAGGAGCTCAAGCAGGTAGACAGACAGGGAATCAGGGACCCACTCTGGAGGGCTGAGGAACAAGGCACTCAAGTGGGTGATTTGAACTGCACAGGGGAAGATGGGCTCCCATGTGTGTCCCACTCCATGGCAGGGAAAGGAGGCTCCTACAAAGGTCTAAAAAATTCTTATTGACCGTGGGGGAGAAGATACTCTCACGCTGCCACCATTTCAAATGTCTATACTTTCCCAAATGGCCAGAGTGTCTCTAATGCCACTTGCTGAATGGGAGACAGACTAAGGAGCCCGCGGAGGGCAGATCAGCTGGCAAAGATCTCAGGTCTCTACAGCCGTCCTGAGGGGACCAGCAACTGGTATCTGGCAAGGAAAATCGGGTGGCCCCATGGGCCAAGGAGTAAGCTGTTGATTAGAGCACTTGCAGAAAGAATAGGAATGTTTGTCTGAGCCTTTCTTGCTTTGGGGGGAGCTATGTAACTAAAAATGGCTGATTACTCACATAGCCATCAAAAACTCTCCAGAATGATGCGAAGCGAGGTCTTGTCACTGCTTCCAGGACTGGAAGTGTTGTAGAGCTCCGTCCTCCCTCTAAGCCTTGTTCAGATCTGACATGAGCACTGTGCTCTGGCCAAGACGTGTTCCCAGTCCCTGTTTGCCGACTGAGTCACGAGGAGAGTGCGTCACTGGGAAATGCATCCGAACAATGCGCGTTAGGAAGATGATGGCTCCAGCAGCGACGGTTCTCCTTGAGCCTGGATTACTGGAGTGATGGCGGCCCAGAATGAGCTCTCTAGCGGTGTAACTCAAGGCTCAGACACCGTAAGTCCCTTTAATCCCTCTGAATGTGCTATCTTGAAAGTGTGAGGTGCTGAAGTAGTTTAAGCCAAGGTCACCAACAACCCCCAAAGCTCAAGGGTCAAGCAAGACAATGAAAAAAAACAGTGCAAGACAGTTGGGCACCTCTCCTCCAGCTGTGACTCAGGGAATCTTGTCTGCTTCTGTCTGGCATCTCTGCTACCCACAAGTTCTTTGCGGACAGTCCTTGAACGAGAGCACAAGCGCACATCTGCTCTGCACAGATTTGAACTGAGCGTGGCCAACCCCTCCCACCCACATTCCAACAGAAAGAACGCAGTCACGTGATCCCACCCTATGCCAAGGGGTGGCGTCTTCCTGGGGACCCAGTAAGAGGAAGTGGTGTAGTAAATAGAAAACATTCTCTTCAACCCCGTGTATGTAGAAGACAGTTGTCGTCATTGTATTTAATGGTAACAAGACCTACCGGGAAAGGCACGAGTCTTCGCAGAATCAACTCACTTTCAAGGACACCACAACTAACTGTTAAAGAAGAAGCCTGGAATCTTTCTGGATGGAAACCTTCCACGGCTAGTTGTCTGCCTCTGCAACTGCTTCTTGCTAAGCCTGATCCAGAGCAAGAGGTTTGGCCGCACACCGGCAGGCCTGACTCCAGGCTGTTTCTCGAGGACCACAAGCGGCAGTTGGGAGCACCTTGGGCTCGCATGTTTGCTCCTGTGGACGTCTCGGCCGTGGCAGGATGGGCAGCGAGTTCCCCTGCACCCGAACGTTGGGCAGAACGTTGGCTGTAATTACCTCCCCTGTAAATGCTGGAAGTTGGATACAGGGGGGATAAAAAAAGTTTAAAGTTCTCTTAATTTCAAGACTTCTTTTCAAGGTCTAAACAAAACCCCAGCAATAAAAGCCAGTGCTTCATAAACATGCTCCCCCGACGTGGAAACCTGCGTTCCTCGGTGGGATGATGCTGACTGGACAGTCACAAACCCGGCCCCAGAGCGAAGGCACGTCTCTGTGCCCTGATGGGACCCGAGGCTGGAGAAGACAAAGCGGAAAGCTCAGTCTTCTGAGAGCCCAGAGTAAGGAGAGCCCAGGCAGGCCTTTCAGAGAGGCCTGAGCGGAGGCCGGGTATGTTCTCTGAAGATCGCTCCGTCTGAGCCGTGGTGCAACTGACCTCTGTGGGTCTGCAGAATCGCGTGGATTACGTTGACTGTTGGCGAGTTCATGAGATCAGGGGCTCACCGGATAACCTCAAGGCACAGCTGACAGCAGGAAATGGCTGTGGCCAAAGAAGTGAAACATGGGCATAAACCCTCCAAAGACGATTATTTTTTAGCCAAGTATTTTTTACAACATAGAAAGAACAGGGAGCTGTGGGCACTTACCTGGAAGAAGATAAAGTTTGGAAGTGTGACATGGTCACCCCAACCCAGGAAAGATGTTCTTCCCCTGCTCCAAATGCCAAAGTCAGCTCATTGCCATGGTCAATCTGGTTCTAGTCGCTATGCACAGAGAGACCCACCCAGTTTTCGGACAGACTAGGGCTGCAGCTAAGGGGCCCTGCCAGGTGTTCAGTGGGGGGCGCCGCTTCTTGCGGGTTTGCCGCTTTCTGGGGCATCTCCACTGGTGTGTGAAGGAGGCAGATGTGGCTGCTCCTATAAATGCCCTTGATTGGGTGGAAGAACATTTTTCAGCAGAGATGTAGCAAAGCACGTGTAACTGCCCGAGCTCATGGGAAGCTTTCCGGGAGAGGGACCCTGTGCCAGGCAAGCCGGGATATGCACAGGGAATGGGGCTGGGGAAATGTCGAGGTGAGGAATGTTGAGGAAGTGGCCTGGTTTAATTCCTCCTCTATATTATAATTAGGAGGCTACGCCGACTGCTTGGAATTAGTTATATTATCAGTGAACACCATCAGAGTAAAGTGGCATTGGGTCTGTTTGCCATGAGAAGCTGAGAATCGCTGGTGTCCGGGGACAAATGAGGGTCTCCAGGGGGCGAAGACAACTTGGTGATCTCTTGCTGGCTTCGCTGTTTAATGGGTAAGTGACTTCATCTCTCCTGGTCCCAGTGTCCTTGAAGTGTCAAGATTTTGCTACATCATGTACAGTCTTCCCATTTGGGACTTGGTCATACAGGAGTGAAGTTGTCTGTAAGCCATAAAGCCCTTGATCATGATTGGAATATGGTCAAAAATGAACCTGGAGGGACGCCTGGGTGGCTCAGTTGGTTAAGCGGCTGCCTTCGGCTCGGGTCATGATCCCAGCATCCTGGGATCGAGTCCCACATTGGGCTCCTTGCTTGGCGGGGAGCCTGCTTCTCCCTCTGCCTCTGCCTGCCACTCTGTCTGCCTGTGCTTGCTCTCGCTTCTCTCTCTATGACAAATAAATAAATAAAATCTTAAAAAAAAAAAAAATGGACCTGGAAACGTGAACTATGATGCATTCGACCTCTTGAAAAATATGCCAGGCAACTTCATGTTCTCTGTGTTTCGCCAAACACCTTGACTATTCATCTTCCAAGAGTGAAAGAATCTTCCTAAAAAATGAGCGAGTGTTTGAAGATGACTCGTGCCACGGAATTGCCCCGAAATGACCCATCCAGTGGTCTTCGTGACAAAGGATGCCCTCTGTGCCCCTGCGATAGGAGATCAGTCCCCTCAGTTCCTCGGCGGGTTTAACCAAAGTCCTCACCTCCTTCAGAGGCCTCCCTGGTCCCTGGCATCTTCTGTCTTCGAAATGGTGCCACAGACTCCAGCGGTGTTTCTCCGAGGAAGCCACAGGGGGCACCATCCTTGGGGCTACTTGCTGCATCGACAGCCTGGACCAGGGTGGGGAACCCGCTCAGCCCAAACAGGACTCATCAACACCCTATAGCGGGCCAGCGGCCACCTCAAGGTTAGTAAGTTGGCTGCTTCAGAATGTAGGCCCTTGAGTAAAGAATCTAATTTTATTTGAAAGAGACAACTTCTGTTGAGCAGGTCCCTCCTGAATGGGTAAGTCTGATCCATTGAACTGAGTTGAAAAACAAGTTAAATGGAGTAAAAAAAATCTCTTTAAGAAAGAGAACAACGTAGGCTGTGTTGGGGCCGTCAGCGGGATTTCGCTCAGCAGGAGCAACTGTTTTCATCAGAGAAAAGATTATGGAGCTCTTGAGGGAGGTTTCCAAGAAACAGAAAAATAGTCCCGATTCAAGCTCGGTAAATACTGAGGTGTCTGTCTGTTGGCAAGTGAGCCGTCGGCCCAAGTGAAGCCCGGGGAGGCGGGTTCGCTGAGTGGAAGACAAAGCCGGTTAATTAATACCAAACGACTCGCGGACAGAAGGAACATCGTGGTGGGAGGGCAGAGTGGAGATCTGGCGGTGGGGAGATCTTGCCCATGACCTTGCCGGTCAAGGTTCAACGAAGACTAAGCCCTCGGGGTTCAAACGTAGAGAGGGTGCTCAGGGAACAAGCCAGCGGGAGCTCGACCTTCTGCTCCATCCAAGTTCAAAAGCACGTAGGTGAGGTTGCTGGGAAAATTAGAAATCAGGAAACAATGCCCTTAAAAGTGTGCGGAAATGGATCACCCAGAAATCTTTCAATTCTACCGCCCTACACGTTACTGCAGGAGCCCCTCCTGGACGACGGCGCTGTTTGACGGGACACTTCCACGCTCCCGTTATTTCCAAGATCTTTCCTCCAATCGTTCGGGATTTGGTTCTAAGTCTCAGCCCCTTTCGAAAACATCCCAGTTGTTGGTGCGGGGTATAGCTCGGAGGGAGTGCGGTGGACACCCGCCTCACCGAGGACTTCTGTTGGATATTTACTGAAAGAGAATTGTGCTGGGTTTTCTGCTCTTGAACTTACTTTTGTTGTAAAGTAGCAGGTGTTCATTGTGAAACAACAGCTGCCCCCATGAGGAGTCCCAAGGTGGCTGAATTTAGAAGGTCAAGGTCACCTGTCTCGCCCAGATACTACCACCAAGGATAGACACTAGGGTAGTTCAGAGGGTACCATTCCAGAACTTTCCTTTGCATATGCTGATATATAAACTTGTAGGTCTTTCTTCCCCTAAGCTTCTAAATGTAGAATTAAGACCAACGTAATTTAAGCACTCCAAAGTGCCAGTCCCAACCGTGGTCTACACCACAAGGCTTTCTCTCAGGGAGAAGCCCCGTTCCCAAGGCCAGCTGCTGGAGTCGGAGCCGTCTTTTAACTCCTTCTCAACCCCAGAGCTGTTGAAGTCATCCCGTCTGGACAGCCAAGACCCCAACCTGGCTGGAACCCGGTGGCCAGATCAGTGGCTGAAAGGAAGTGCAAACAGTATCCCAGGCAGACGGAGGTCGTACGCTTGATCATGCCTCAGTAGGGAGGAGCCCCGAAGTGGTTGTCCCGGAGGTGGTTGGATGCTCTTTGAGGGACACCTATAAGGAAACACAGCACAGCAAGTCCATCAAAATCCAGGACAGGAGAGACTGTGTGTGAAAAGACGTTCCAAGAGCCAAGGAGCGTTCGGTTGTCAAGCCGATCCCAAATTCACCGGAGCTTATGTTTCAGGTGTGGTCATGGTGTGATCAGCCCAGAAGCAGCGGGATGTTTGTTCAACTTCCATCCCAGGCCTACCAAGTCAGAACCTCTGGAGGAATTCCCAACAGGCACTTCTAAGGGCTCCCCAGGTGGACTGGAGTCACATCAAAGCACAAGAACCACTTACCGAAATCACAGAAGACAGAAGCCTGGCTCTGCTCCCTGGGGCTTAGTGCAGCCAAGAAGACAAGGAGGCCAAAAGATGGGAAGGTCTCCTGGCCTTGGCCAGCCATTGTGTGCGTACCGACCTCCAGTGCACGGGCAAGCCCTCCCTCCCCGATGCCCTGCGGAGGAGAAGAGGTTTTGGGAAGCTAGAATAACTCGTTCTCTGATGTCGTAAATCAGTCCCTGTCATTGGACAAGCCGGGAGGATTGACCGAGAATGAGAGTGTGCTAAGCATCATAGGGCCAACAGATTTGCTTGGGGACAAAAGACAAACAAACCTGAAACAATGCTGAGCTGCAGACGCCAGCGTGTTTTTAGGCACTAGGTCAGGTGCGGTGGACATGCCCATCCGAGGACACGGAAGAGAGTGAGGCGGAAAGGACCAAGGTCAACGACGCGGGCGGATTTGAGCACATCACCGGGAACAGACCAGAGCCAGGAAAGAACAGGAGATAGTCGCCCACAGGTGGGGACTGGGGGTGAGGGGTGTGCAAGCCAAGGAGAGGGAGGGGGGAAGCAGGTGATGGAGGGCCCGGAAAACTAGGCAGAAATTCCAGACCTCGAGATGTGGGGAACGGGAAGAGGCGTTGAGAAGCGGCAGCCTCTCGGCGCTGTGGATAATACCACCTTCTGCCCAACGACGCTCCTGCAGAAGCAAGTAATACTTACAGCCCAAATCTCAGTGGGTTCCTAAATGCCGTCTCAGTTTTCCACCGTGGTTAATCAAGCAAGGAGCTGATCTGGGGGAGGAAGTCAAGGGTTTGGGGGTCAGACTTGGCGACTTGGCAGAGCCTGTTTAGCTGTGTGTGTGAGTGGAGCAATGACACAGGCAGCGGGGTATGGGCTAGGGGACAGGCGGGAACAACGGGAGACCCCCTCGTGGACACACGGTAGTCAGATGGCCCTTGGGCATCGAGGGACCCCGTCAGCCTCCCCTTCTCCAGCCCCATTCGTAGCCCCAGACCGGAACCAGGAGTGTTCTGTTCCCTCGCTCAAGACCCATCTCCAAGCATGGAGAAGCCACCAGCCCACGTGTCTAACTCCGAGCCACACTGTGTCCCTTCAATGTCTCGACAAAAGTTCTAACTCATAATGAAAAAAATGGCCTGTCAAAGTGTGTGGGCTGCCTCCAGAGTCGTGCTCACAGGGAGACATGTAAGTCCGAATGCTGCTTACATTGCAAAGAGGAAGGGCCCAAACTCAGGCAGTCTAAGGGGATTGCAAGATGAAAGACAGATGACCCGAGAGGAGGACGGGGAAGTGGCGTGATGGGGCACCTTACGGAGGAGATCCTGAGATGAACAATGGACATATGAGGAGATGTTCGAGCTCATTAGCCATTGGGAACGTAGTTACAGCTACCACCAGGCCCGAGCAGACTTCCACCAGACGGCAAGAAGTAAAAGACAACTTTACCAAAGTGTGTAGCCATCCACACTGCTGTTAAGGGGGCAAGTCTGTACAACCTTTTGGAAAACTGTTTAAAATCATCGACAGAAGGCAAAAGGATATTTCCCCCCAAATGCCACTTTTGGATATATACTCAACAGAAACACATACATCGGTGCACCACGGACGTGTGTTACGATGTCCATAGCAGCCGATCACAATAACCCTAAAAGCGAACCCTCCACCATGTCAACAGAAGGATGGATACGTTCCGAGGATACATACGGGAGCTCCGACCACATGCAACAACACAGCCAACTCTCAAAACCAAAATGAACAGAAAAGGCCAGACACAAACGAGCATGTACTTTGGATTCCAACACACAAAACAAAACAGAAAGGCGACACAGAACCGTAGCTTCTAGGGATGCCCCCTGCAGCCCAGAGCTCCTCGGGGGGCGCCGCCCAGCAAGCTGCTTCCCATCTGCCAGGGCCAGGAGCTCGCGGCAGAGGGCCAGGAAATGCACTGTTTGGTTCAGTTAGTTTTTTTGCCTTGGTAGTTAGACTTCCAGATGAGGAAGCAGCACATGGGCTTTAGGCCTGGGGCCAGCCCCGCATCTGGTAGCGGCCGGACGCCCGGAGCAGTCCCGCCGGGCATCTCCTTGGCTCACCTGGGTCCACTGGGAGCACAGCGGTTCCCAGCCCAAGCTGCTGGGATTTCTCCAGCACCCTGAGGATTTGCTCTTCCTCCAAAACTGCCCAGCTGCAGTGCAGGGCAGTGAGTGTCCCCAACCAGAGCATCCCACAGCCGGGGAGGGGGGAGCAAGGAGTTGGTAAATAAATGTCCTAGCTCCCTCCTCCAGTAGGACAATCATAGGGCTTCTCTGAGAGCCCAGCATGGGCGATCTCCCTGGTCATCTACTCTCCTCCCCATCACCATCCTGCTCCTGGGGACCTCCTTCCCAATAAAAGACCAACTTTGGGGGAAACCAAAACTGACTCATGGGGAGAGGTTACAGCTACAGAAATAAGCCAGAAAGCAATGCACATAAAAGTCAAAATGGTGATAACCTCTTGGCAGGAGCTGAGGCGAGAAGGGGGTAGTCACAGTGATGGCACGGCGAGGATTTCTAGGGAGCTGGCGAGCAGTCCGCTCCAGACCTACCTGTGGTTACACGTGGCGTGAGAAGTCACTGAGCTGTTCCTCTTGTCTCACTAGCTTTCTTCTGTTCGATTTTATGATAAAGTTTACTTTATAAAAGTTTATTAATGGGGCTCAGTCGTCAAGCATCTGCCTTCAGCTCAGGTCATAATCCCAGGGTAGTGGGACTGAGCCCCAGTATCAGGATCCGTACTCAGCGGGAAGCCTGCTTCTCCCTCTCCCACTCCCCCGGCTTATGTTCCCTCTCTCGCTGTGTCTCTCTCTGCCAAATAAAGCTTCAAAAAAAAAACTTCAAAAAAATCTTCAAAAAAAAAATAACTAATTCATGGGCATTCTTAAAAGATTAAAATAGTTTGTAATGTTCCTGTTTTAAATGTATTAGTCGTATATATAATGGTTAAATGTTAGGAATCTCCATTCAGTAGATTCAGAAGTTTAATACATTGAACAACGCGATAAAGAGATTAAAAAGTACAAAAGCCATTGCAACATTCAAGATCCCAGAGGCGTCCTATCCAGAAGTTTTCTTCTCTCAAGACCCACCCAGAGGCTGGCTGGGACATCTCTAGGAAGGCCGGGTTCACTGTTCTCTCAGGGGAACAGCGAATCGAAGTTGTGTTTGCCAGAGGGAGGCTCACGGGCACCAGAAAGCAGCTGGAGCCTCGGGGCCCTGACCATCCAGCAGTGCCATCGGCTCGGGTGTCCGGCTCCCAGAGTCGGCTTCTCCTGCCGGGTTCCAGGAGCTGTCCCAGCAGGCTGTGGATGGAGCGCGTGCATCTTGTGCAGATGCCACACACTGCCTGTAACATATTATATGTAAAAATTACTCACTGTTTACCTGAAAATCAAATTTCAGGAGCATCCTGCTCTTTCTCTGGCAAGCCTGTGTCCAGATGAGGCTCGCAGACAAGGAGTCCACAGCCACCGTGGGTGTTACTGCCTTGGTCTTGGTTCTGGAGCCTGAGTCCAATACCTTTTGGTTTTGGCACTGCCCAGTGTCCAGACCCCGGCTTCTTGCTGTGGCTCAGTTCAGACTCTGACTACAACCCTGTAGCTCTAATAGCCCATTGTCCCACAATTTGGACGGTCCCATATGCAGGGTTCGGTTCCCCAGATTCTATAAGGAGAGCACGCGTTTAGAAATCAGAATTCATTTCCCTGCAGAAACGGTATGATCGATTTCCCAAGCCAGCCCGTTAGAATCTGTTTAACCGGTAACATACCTGTGCGGACACAGGTTCAACGACACAGCTGCAACAGGCCCCACTGTGCGTCCATCAAATAAATGCATCTGCAAGTCTGTGGGTGGCCCGTTAGCAGGTGTTTCCCAGCGGGACAAAAAGGAATTGGGCTGTCCCATATTCCTGACCATCATTTTGCTACTTTTTCTTTACGGAAACATACCTTCTGGGTTCAAATGCGGAGTCTCAGGGTGGCTGTTGCTCCCCCAGCAGGAAGAGCCGTGGCAAAGGGAATTGTGTGTGCACACGCACGTGGGTGCGCGTGTACATGCATCTGTGTGCTTATCAATGGGCATACACATGAGTGTGCATGCCAGCTGTGTAGGTGTGCATGCGGTTGTGTGCAGGCAAGTAGGCACACACGTGTGCGTGCGTGTGAGTGTAGGGCGCGTCAGATCCGTGGAGGCTACCCTGAAGACTGAAAAGCAGTATTGACTAGAGGACATCAATAACTCGTTAAGTCCACGTAAATTAAGAGAGGACACTTTTCTCTACAACACACATGTAAGCACATGCTTTTTCCCCCAAGCGTTCTCGCGCACGTGCACACGCGTGCACACACGCGTGCAAGCGCAAACACTGGGGATTCTGCAAGGGCCTCAATCTTTAGAACCAGGACCCAGAAGGCAGCTCCTCTGACAAGCCATCCGTGGACGGGCAGGGGCGGTCACAGCACGGAAGCCACAGCCCTGGGGGACCGAGGAGGAGGACGGAGGCAAGGCTGTGGGGTCTCCGCTGGCGCGCGGGGCACCATGCCTCCCAGCCCTGGGCCGTGGAAAGCAGGTGCGCAACAAAACGTCCAGGGTGAAGCCGGCGGGAACGCGCCCCAGCAAGCCTACAGGCAGCGCATCTGTGGGCAGCCCGCCCGCGCCGCTGGACGCGTGCGCCTGGGTCCCCAAGCGAAAGGTTGCGTCCCTGCTCCCACGCTGACTGCCCTGAGGCCGGGCCTCCTCAGGGAGCCCCGGGCATCCGGACCAGAAGCACACGGCGGCGGTAATACTCCTTTCATAAAGTGAGGTTCCGTGAGTAGGGATTCAAGTACATAAAAGCAGGGCCTGGCACAAGATCTGTTATTAAAAATAATGTTATTCATAAATTCCGCGGGGCCGTGTGCTTTGCAGGAAAAGTGCGTTCACAAAGTAAAAAGAGCAGCTCAGTGTTGGAGCCACAAATCCCTGCAAAGTCAGAACAGGCTTCAGAAGAGCCTGCTCTTGCCTCCGGTGCGGGGGAAGGACTGGCGCGCCGGGCTCCGGGCGCCCGCGCTGCGCTCGCTCCCGGCCGCGCTCGGGCCCGCGGGGCTCTTCCACCACCTGGCGGACACCCCGGGATGGCAGGTGCGCCGCGGGCCCTCGCCGCCGCCTGAGGTCGGCTCGTGAGCCTCCTCTGCTGGCTGGACGGCAGGTTTGCTCCGCTCGCCGCCCCCGGGGGCGCCGAGGAACTGGGGTTCGCTTATTCATCTGTTCCCGACTGGAGCTTTTTCCAAAGCCATCACCGACCGTGCGCCGTGGGGGGCGGGGGGGGGGTCAGGGAGGCGCCAACTCGGCCAGACCTGGGGTAACATCGAGTCCAATGGGCTCATCTGAACAGTCCCTTTGGGTCTGACTTGGTCTCTTTAGGATACTTACAGCCTTTGGGGTTCGTCCTAATCGCGTCCGGGATGCTGCTCCGGAGTGGGCGGGGCTCACGTGACCTCCTGGGCTTGTGGGCGGGGCTCCCAGCCTCGGGCGGGTCGTCGGTGCGCACGCCCACCCGGGATCCCCACGTCCCAGGCTTTGCTCTGAAGTGGGCGGGCGCCCTGCCTGGGTCTCTCTGCCAGTCTCCACCCGCCTGCTGGGGGCCGGGGGTCTGCTGGGGGCGGGGGGCTGTCTGTCCTTCCACACCGAGATGAAGGACCGCCCCCTCCCTGGGGGCTTTCAGCTCTGAGTAGGGCGACTGGAGCCCCCATGCCTCTCCGCGCCCCATCCAGGCTGCAGCCACCACCCTGGTGTGGGGCAGCTGAGCCCAGAGCAAACTCCTCCCGGGACAGGGTGGGACCCAGCCTTGACCCTCAGGAGTCCCCCGGACACAAGGCCTCCTGGCTCTTCCCCGGGGACCAGGACGGGTGAGGTCCTTCCCTCTCCCTCGGCTTGAGCCTCCTGCCTCGACCTCCTGACCACATGGGGAAGTCTCACCCACACCAGGGGAGGAGCACCAGCCTCCCGTCAGCCCCTGGAGGGTTAAGAAAGGAGGCTTCTAGTCGTGGAAGGTTCTAACTTTGGAAGGTTAAAAATGGTCAAAGGAATTTTTAAAAAATTGTTTCCTTCTCCACAATGCCTAGATTTCAAGCCTTTTCTCTTGCTGCAAAATACTATTTTGAACACCAGAAAGGAGACATTCGCTTTTGTGGGCTGAGTGGCTTCCCCCTCCGTTTCCCCACCCCCCAAGCTGAGACGCGCTGGAGAAGCAGCTGCCACCCAGCTACTCGCACACCCACTTCCTCCTCCTCCTGGCAGGGGCCGCACATCCTGGCCTCCCTGGCTGCTGGGTGTGTCCGTCGCTGAGTCGCAGACAGGGGCTCGTGCCTGAGAGGAATGGGGGCCTCTTGCAAGCGCATCTCCCGCAGAGCCAAGATGGAAGGAGCGGAGGCCCCCTGCCCAGCAGGAACACCCCTTTGGATTTCACTGGAATCCCAGAGAAGCTTCGATTGCATGAAGATGCCCAGGGATTTCAGTTACAGCTGTGAGCTCTCTCCTGTCTCAACAGCAGGTCATTTGGGTGTAAATGCAAAATAGAAAAACACGCTGATATTTTTCCAAACCATTGCTCCCGTTTAGAGGGGAAAATAAGATAGAACCAATGATCGGACGGCTTGTTCTCCACTGGCCAGAGACTGCTAGTCCCCAGCAGGCTTCGGTGGGGGCCTCTCCCCTCCGTCTCTCCCTGCCCACCCTCGACGGCCAGGCCTGCATTTCGCCCCTGTGAGCAGCTGATTCTCTAAGGACCATCTCTGAGCTCCAGACCCTGATCTCTGGTGACCTGAATGCTTCACACGCTTTCTGTCCCAAAGCCAACCTGCCACTCTCACCCCACCCGCCAACCTGTTCTTTTCCCAATAACCTTCCTTCATCCGGGCGCTTGAGCTGAAAACTTGGCACCTCCCTCCCTCTTTCCCACACCCCTAGCCTCAATCTATCACGTCCTGTTGCTTTTAGCTTCTAGATGCCTAACCAGTCCACGCTCTGTCCCTCTGCCATCACCCCCATCCTCTCCCGCCCAGACCATTCTCTAAGTTCCTGCCTGGTGTACCCACTGGTCTCCCGGTCCCCTGCAACCCATTTGCCACTCTGAGCTCTACGATCTTTGCAAAATATGAATCCTGTTTATGCCATCCGCTTCCCTGCATCAGACATTTCTAAGCTTCTCCTTGTTCTTAAAATATGACAGCAGCCCACGAGGCCTGCAGGCTGGGCCCAGTCTACCTCTTCAGCCTCCCCAGCCCCCACTCACCCGACATCCCTGAACCAGCCCCACTGGTTCCTCAGTCCTACGCCCACCGTGTCCTCTCCTGTCACAAGAGCTCAGCCTATGTGGACTCTTCTGCCTGGAACACACTGCCCTCCTTACTCAGCATTAGTGTGCCCCCATGTGTCCCTATGTGTCCCTTTCCTCAAGGAGCACCCGACCCTTTATAAATTCTCCCCATTATAAACTTTCACAGGGCCACATGCTTCCTCTTGTAACATTTTCTGTGGTTGTAATTTCACTACAAGCTATCTATCTGCTCTATCATTATTTGATTCAGCAACCCCCTCACTTCTACCCCAGGCCCTTTGCACCTGCTCTTCCTTCTGCCTGGAATGACCTTCCCCCACATATCAGCATGGCTGGACCCCTGGCCTCCTCCTAGTCTTTCTTCACATGTCACCTTCTCCATAAGGACTCACAAACAACCCTGCTTAAAAATACGCCACCCCCTCCCCAGCCCCACCCTCTCCAGCTCTTTCTCTGGGGAGTTAATACCTTCAGGCATGTCACGAATTCATGTTGTGTGTCTTGTTTGATGTGTCGCTCCCTCTCTACAGTGTTGGGCCACAGGGGCGAGAACTTTCATCTGTTTTGTTCATTGCTATATCCCCGGTCCCTAGAACAGTGCCTGGCATAGAGTAGACCCTGATACATATTAAGAAATTCTTCCAAATTTCTAGGCAGGACCAACTTACCTGATCTGTACAGTGGGCACAGTGCCTGGAGCCAACAGTGCTTTTAAGAATTGCCAAAAATGAGTGCATTTCTTTTAAAGTCGGGGGCGGGGGGTTGGGGTGGGGATGAGAACTCTTAGGCCAAGGAAGATAATCAAATACATAATGTTATCAGATTCATCCGTAACCAACACATTCCTAAAGGAAAACTGCAATATTGGGGGGGAGGGGAATGCCTGAGGACACCGGAAGTCAACAGTGGACCTGTTTCTGGGGCTTTCGGGCGAGCCCTGGCGGCGGGAGGGGTGCGGGCCGAGGCGGGGCGGTGCCGCTTTAAGGATGCTCTGCGGGTACCGGCCCCGGGCGGCGCGGGATGCAGCGTGACGTCACGGCCCCGCCCCACGGGGTGATGCTGCAGCAGCAGGAGCAGCAGCAGCGGCAGCGGGCCGGGGGCTGCGGGGCAGGGACCGGAGCTGCGCGCGGGCCAGGCGGGAGCCCGGCCTCGGAAAGGGATGCCTCCTGTCTCGAACCACAGGTACCCGCGTTTCCTCCCCGCGCTCGGCACAGCTTCCCGGCTCCACGCTGGAGCGACTCGGCGTAGGCCCCCGGGTGATCAGAGTGCCAGGACTGGGACTGGAGGTTGGCCCGGGGACCTTTGTTCTTCCTTAATGTCTAACTAACTGACCTGTAAATGGAACCCCCCGGTGTCGCCGCGCCCCCCCCACCCCCGGACCGCGGAACCCCCGGCGCACTGGAGGGTAGCGGCTGGCTGACAGCTTGGTTTCACCCTGGCCAGCAGGGAGAGCACACACGCTGCCATTTGCCCCAGGCTAACGCTGTGCTCATTGGTGCCAGAGGCCTGGTCCTCGGTCACCTGGGCAGGTGTCATCAGCTTCCGGTTCGCCTCCCGCCTGAGGCCGAACCCTCCAGAGGGCAGGGGCTTCTGGGAGGACCTCTGTCAGCTTCCCAGGATTAAGCTGATGGTGAGTTCATGGCCCAGGGTTCCTGCTTTCTCGCCAGGGCTGCAACGGGAGGCTGATGGCCATTCAGTTCATTCTGATCTCATCAGCAAATAACTCCTCAAATTATTTCTGAGGCTATCATACTGCTTCTGTTTTTCAGCTTTTATAGGGAAGTAGAGTCAGGTGCGAAGGAAACCCAAGTTCAGTGACTGACCAGGGCTTTGGGGATCAATTGGTTGTCAGGGAGGGGCCGGATTCCGGAGAGCAGACATGAGGGATGGGCCCCGAGTCAGTAACCAGTGCATTTAGAACACCTCCTCGGGTCCACGCAGCCCTTCGCTGACTTGGGAAGGTTTCCTTGAAGTATTAGCTTTGGGAATGGTTGGAAGGAAGAGTGGGAAAGGGATGTGGTCCCCTGGGACCCCAGATGCAAAGCCTGTGTCCTATAAAGAAGAGGAGAGATGAGGAAATGATTTGGCTCATAGTAGGGTAATTTTTAGCATTCAAGTGACATGGGCATTGTTATTAATCATTTGTGGTTTAATCGTCCAGTGCCATCTGAGGGATTTGTTCCTTGAAACATCCTCTGTTTTCAAGAAACACGGTGGGCACAGCCTAGAACCTTTGTGGGGCCAGGGATAGACATAGATAGAGATATATATATCTCTATCTATGTCTCTCTCTCTCTCTCTCTCTCTCTATATATATATATATATATATATATTTGAACTGAACTAATGCCCATAGTATGATCAGGATAGCAAGATGGTCTGGTAAATATTTGTATTCGTGTATTAAAATTCTATTTCATTATTTGAAATTTCACTATTTCATTATTTTGAATTTTAAGCATTCTTCTTAAACTTTCATGGACAGCTTTTAATAAATGTATTCTTGAAACGAAATAGGAACGCCGATCCCCCAATTCAAAAATGAATCCTCCGGGAAGACTTCTGGGAAGTCCAGGTTTCATTTCTGGCTTCAGTGCTGGGGGGGGGGGGGGGAAGGCCAGGGAGTGAGGGTCTCCCTTTGGCTAGAACCGGCTGCGGGCTGTGTTTGAAAGCTAGGGGTGGTGGCTGGGTGTGGTGACGTGGTCACGTCAGAGGCAGAGACACGGGCTAGCCACACAGTTCATAACCCTTTGCAAGAGTGTGCTCCCACCATATGCTGTCTAAATCTGAAATTCTTCCAAACTGGGCCGTGGTTCTTCATTCCAAAACAAAAGGCAAGTTGTCTCTTGCCCGTGCACTAAGTTCCCTTTATGGGGGTAAAATGCCGATGGGACAGAGTGGTGCCCTGTGCAGGCAGGGGCGAGGAGCCAGTGCAGAGGCCAAGAGGGAGTGGTCACCACAGTGGGGAGGGGGGTCTGACCGGACCGGTGGGGTCAGGCCAAGCTCTCCCACACACCTGTGCTAAAGGCCTCCCTTCTGACTTTTAAGCAGATGGTCTCATCACGCAGTATTCAAAGGGCACCTTATTTCTGTGGTTTTAAGGAATGAGTGAAACTCCAGGAAATGCTAACAGGCACCTGGGTTTTTGAAGGCAAGACTGGCCAAAGGAAAGATTTTTCTGGAGTATTTACAATGGGCTGAGCTAGAACAGGAGGAACAGAATCAAGAATTGAGCTTTTTTTTTTTTTTTAATGAAGTTTGTTTCCCCCTAAATAAAGGTTTTTTTAAAAAAAGATTTATTTATTTGAGAGAGAGAGAGAGAGTGTGTGTGTGTGTGTGAAGGGAGGGGGGCAGAGGGAGGGAGAGAGAGAGACTCTCAAGCAGACTCCCCTGCTGAACATGGAGCCCAATGCAGGGCTCAATGTCACGATCCTAAGTTCACGACCTGAGCTGAAATCATCAGGACATTCAACTGACTGAGCCACCCAGGCGCCCCAGTTATATTTTTAACGAAGTATACCTTGCCTACACGGTTTTTAGGTATACCTTTTCTTCTTTTAGAGAGAGCATGGGATGTTTCTAAGGTCACAAAGTAAGACATCCTATCCCCAGCTGTCCAGGAAGGAAGAGTAGACCGGGTCTCTGGGTATGTCCATCCCTGGCCTCTCAGTGCGAAATCCATCTCATAGCAGGGGCGGCTGGGTGGCTCAGTGGGTAAGCATCTGCCTTCTTGCTCAGGTCATGATCTCAGGGTCCTGGAATCGAATCCCGAATTGGGCTCCCCGCTCAGCGTGGGGTCTGCTTCTCCCTCTGCCTCTGTTCTCACTCGCTCGCTCTCTCTCTCAAGTAAATAAATAAAATCTTAAAAACAAAACAGGGCACCTGGGTGTCTCAGTCATTACGTGTCTGCCTTCAGCTCAGGTCATGATCGCAGGGTCCTGGGATCGAGCCCCGCATCGGGCTCCCTGCCTGGCAGGAAGCCTGTTTCTCCCTCTCCCACTTCCCCTGCCTGTGTTCCCTCTCTCGCTGTCTCTCTCTCTCTGTCCAATAAATAAATAAAATCTTAAAAAAAAAAAAAAAGGCAAAACAAAACAACAACATAAAAGAAACCCGTCTCTCAGCAGGGCCACAAGGCCCTTCGTCGCCAGCTCATGCCTCCCCAGTGACTCCCTCTCACCATGTGGACGTGGCGCCCGGCGGCTGCACGCGCATCTCCTGATGACGCAGGTGCTTCCCGCTGCTTCGACTGCTTCCCTCCACTTTCTACCCAACTCAGGGGCCAAAACTTTGCCTTTCTTTTATCTCTGAGTCCTCGGTGTCTTGGAACTTAGTACTCACCAGATGGGAGAATGGGTGTGTAGGTGAACGGACAGGCGGGTGAGGCGTGGGTGTTTGGAAGGGGGAAGGGTGGACTAGACGAGGAATGGGCGGGGTGTGGTTACAGGGGGGATGGATAGGCAGGTGGAAGGGAGAATGAATGGGGAGATGAATGGGCTGTCGGGTTAACACGGGGCTCTGCATTCTGCTGGGGTGTCTCTCAAGAACATCACTTCCACTGCCGGTGTCTTCCGGACAGAAGGAAAACCACCCCTGAGTAGATGGCAGGGAGTCTAGGAGACAAATCTGGAGTGACGAGGCATTTCGGACCAGGGCTTCATAAAGAGCTTACGGACTAGGCATAACATGGTGGAGGGGGTGAGTTAACATCAGAAATCAGAGCTTCATTTTTAAAGCTTAAAAGTAGTTTGGGGGGGGGGGCGGGGAAGCCTGTAACATTGATCGTGGTAACTCACAACAGTCCAGGTCAGGAAGCCCATCGATGTTGGGAAAGTTGACTTGGGTTGGGAGCCCACTTCTCGGGCAGGAGCTCAAAGGAGCATAGGCAATTGCTTTGTGGTGAGCAGATGGGGTAGGCTGTCACCAGAGCCGGCAGAACCCTTGAAGGTGCCCCTCGTGTGTTTGTCTCTGTCTCTTTCCCTCTGATCCTGGTAGCCTTCCTCTCCTGTGCTTAGTAAAATTGACATCGGCTAAAATGCACGGGTCGGGACGCCTGGGTGGCTCAGCTGGTTAAGCAGGTCATGATCCCAGCATCCTGGGATCGAGTCCCACATCGGGCTCCTTGCTCGGCAGGGAGCCTGCTTCTCCCTCTGCCTCTGCCTGCCATTCTGTCTGCCTGTGCTCTCTCTCTCCCTCTCTCTGACAAATAAATAAAATCTTAAAAAAAAAAAAAAGTTTAAAAAAGATAAAATAAAATAAAATGCACGGGTCAACGTACTAGAATACGTTCTTTGAATATTTACTGTCTAGATTCATTCTGAAGCAGTGAAAACAGCTGCACCCAGGAACAGGCCTCTAAGTGACTGTTTGCAGACGCCAGGGGGCACGTGCCCAGGCCTGGGTCCTTGCTAATTCCATACCCGGGGCCTGGGCGCGGGGGATGTTCCTCTACAGGACGATCTGAAGACGGAGGCGATCTACCTCTCACCCTTCCTTGTTCTTTGTGTCCCCTGCTTTTTTTTTTTTTTTGGTAAACAGTAGCCCTACTCAGGGTGTCATCCAGGACACGTGGGATTCAGGGTGTTTGGTTTATTTCTTTAAAAAGAGAGGATTTTCAAACAAGAGTGAAGTCTCAGTTCTCCTGACTTGACTAAAGATTCACTCACCCACGGGGGCTGTAAGGAAAGGCCTGGAATTCAACTCAAGCATTTGCTTTTAGGCAAGGGCCCCAGCCTCCCAGGAAGAGGAGACATAGTGACAGGCAGGGAGACCTCTGTGACTTTCCGCCCCGTGAAGGAAAGGCTGTCCCCTGACCGGGCACAGGTGCTCAGGTCCTGCCCCAAGTCTGGTCTCCCCACCTCTCTGCTCCCCGGGGCAAAATTCATCCTGAATATAGGTGCAGGTCCTAAAATAGTCTGGCACCCTTCAGAGCCAGGGGGAGCCCGGCTGCTCCCACCTTCCAGGAGGTTCCTTGCCTGGCCCTCCTTCTGGAGCCTCTTTAGGGGACAGTCCCCTTGAGCTGGAGTGCAGGGACCTGAGGACGGGGATCGTCCCCCTGAGCGGTGAGAGAGCGCCGGCTGTGGCCTCCTGAGCCACATCCCGGAGCAGCAGGCCTCCACCCTGGGGGGCACATTGCTCTGAGAACCCCTCCCTTCCCCCAGGACAAGGATAAGCAGATGCCAGTCGGAGGGGGGGAGCTGGGGGGAGCCACCTGGAATGATTAACTCTGATGGCGGAGGCCCTGGTGAGTGACTGTCGCCCCCCAAATGGGCTTTCCCCACAGGAACACGCACCGGCCCCCCCTACGATGATCCTCCCGGCGAGCAGCACCCCTCCGGGAGAGGCCCCGTTCCCCAGCTTGGCTCCTCAGGACTTCTGGAGGTCTCAGATCTCGGGCTACTCGGGGTCCGTGACCCGGCATATCAGCCACCGGGCCAACAACTTCAAACGACACCCCAAGAGGAGGAAGTGCATTCGCCCTTCCCCACCCCCACCCCCCAACACCCCGTGTCCGATCGATTTGGTGGACTTTGGGGACCTGCACCCACAGAGGTCCTTCCGGGAGCTGCTGTTCAACGGCTGCATTCTCTTTGGCATCGAGTTCAGCTATGCCATGGAGACGGCGTACGTGACCCCAGTGCTCCTGCAGATGGGCCTGCCCGACCAGCTCTACAGCCTGGTGTGGTTCATCAGCCCCATCCTCGGTGAGCCCCAGCTCAGCCCCGATGGCGGACGGCCTCCGGACACCTTTGGAAGCTTCCAGAATCCTGAGTTGAAGCAGCTAGAGGGTCCCAAGGGGACGAGGGGGAGCAAGAGAGAAGCAATGCTCATGGTCTGGGGCTGTGGGAGAACACCGTGGGGTCACCACACCCCGTAGTTTACGTGACTTTGTCTAAACCAAACCACAGAATGGGCATTTCACAGACCCCAGGGATTCCTGGAGGATCCAAGCCCCAAAGCTTGACGTGGTTTGGGTCTGGGGAGGTCCTGGAAGTTTGCGGATTCCCAAGGAAGGTCATGGCCACTTAGTGTTTTCCAGGGGCCTGAGTGGAAAATATGAGCAGAAGCCGAGCTATTCCAAGAGTCTGTCTTCCGTGTTTCTAGCCCGGGGCTGTGTGCCCCGAGTGCTTTATTCGCTTGACGCCCTGGGACGTTTGGGGGCAAGTGTCTGAGGGCTGTGACGGGGCTGTCTCTGTCCAGCGCGGCGTGCGGGGTGGGTTGGGGGGGACCCTGGCCGTGACCCCGGCCCGCTCTGTTTCAGGATTCCTACTGCAGCCACTGCTGGGTGCTTGGAGTGACCGATGTACCTCAAGGTTTGGAAGGAGACGCCCTTTCATTCTTGTCCTGGCTATAGGTCTGTTGTTTTGGAACTGAAATAAAGTGGAAAAAAAAAAAAAAAACAGTCCCCAACTGCTTCCTCTTAGAAAAATCTAAAATAGCGTTGACCAAAGCAGCAACACAGATAAAATTCCACAGGTGGGGTGGCAGCGAGCGCCCTGGCACCAGCCCGAGTTAACTGTGGCCATCTAGCACCTTGGCTTTCCAAGAACGAGTTAAGATTTAGGTCATTCCCACTCAGCTGGACCGAATAAAGACCCCAATGCAAGCAAAATCGAGAACAAAACCAAAAAACCAAAAACCGTGATGATTCTGGAGGGGACTTTTCCCATGGGCTCTGCTTAAAGTTTGGTGGAAAAGGAACTCTCGGGGCCAGCCTGGGGGGCTGGGGGAGGACAGAGCTGCTCCGTGGTCCCCGGGCGTGACTTTGTTTCTCCATCCGCAGGGGCCTTGCTGGGCCTCTCGCTCCTGCTCAACGGCAGGGACCTGGGCACGGCGCTGGCTGACTCATCCGACAACCACGAGTGGGGCCTCCTCCTGACCGTGTGTGGGGTGGTGCTCATGGACTTCAGCGCCGACTCCGCCGACAACCCCAGCCACGCCTACATGATGGACGTGTGCAGCCCCGCCGACCAGGACCGCGGCCTCAACATCCACGCGCTCCTGGCAGGTAGGTCTCCGGTTGGCGCAGCGGCACCTTTCCTGTGGGCATTGCTGATCGCCTCAGTGCAAAACCCAAGTTGTAAAACTCAAATGTGGGGGACACCTGGGTGTCTCGGTCGGTGAAGTGTCAGCCTTCAGCTCAGGTCATTGTCCCGGGGTCCTGGGATCAAGCTCCACGTTGGGCTCCCTGCTCAGTGGAGAGCCTGCTTCTCCCTCTCCCTCTGCAGCTCCCCCTGCTTGTGCAAACTCTCTCTGTGTCCAATAAATAAATAAAATCTTAAAAAAAAAAAAAAAACCTCAACTAAATGGATGAACAATGAGCTGATTGAAAATACCTATTTCCAACGATCTAGTTCAGCAGGATTCCGTGTGTTGGCCTGCGCGCCGGCGTGCACGAGCTACGCGTGTGCGTGGGTAGGTCTCCGAGTGCACGCGCCTGCGGGCACCTGACTCCCGCCGTTCGAGGACTTGCTGTCTACAAAGTTGCTGCAAGCCCTGAGTTCGCCGGCTCGGAGTCCCTGCCCAGGAAGGGGACAGGGTTGGGTCTCACTCTCACCAACCACGTCGGCACTTCAACCTGTTTTCTGCGTTTCTGTCTAAAAACACTTTCTGAACGTGGATCACAGATCCACAAACACGGGTGTGTGGCCGACAGCGCCGGAACGTGTGCCTGAGCAAAGCTGACCTCACGCATGTGTTGGCCCCCCAAGACCCAGCACCTCCTCCTGGATGAGCGCGACCCGCGGGGCGTTTTAAACGTTGATGTCACCCTCCCCAAAAAAGGCAAAAAGTCCACAGAAAAGTGGCATCGTGTCGACAATAAAAAGTTTGGCTGTTCACACCCTTGAGGACCGAAATAAGGAGGCAGAGCGTCGCCTTGTAGGGCCTCTGTGGACCTGGTGTGTCAGGGAACCGGCCAGGGCTCGCCGCCCTGCCGCACCCGGTGTGATCGCGTGTGGCCTGGGTACTGACCGACCGGTCACATTGGAGAGAACAGGGAAATTGTCACATACAGAGTCTGCCTCTGATGAGGAGTCGAGCACACGTGAGTGCCACGCACTCACATGCACGTGCCACGGACACACACACGTACACCCGAGCTGCATGTGCGGCCAATGGGAGAAACGAGCCTCGGGAGGTAAGACTCGAGGCAGGAATGACCGTCGAGCCGCAGAGCCTGTGCGGTTAGCAGAAGGGAGGGGTGCGGAGGGCGAGCCTTACCCTCCGTGACCCCACACGAGAGCGGAGAGCGCTTCGAGAGAACTGACTGCGAAAGGATTCAGTACGATGTTTGCTTATCACGGTATCCCCGGAAAAGCAGTTCGTCCGGCTTTCTTCTACGAAACACGGACTAAAACGGTCCCGTTTAAGAAAGCGTCGGGAAGTGTTTCTAAAGGTCAAGGGGAAGACGTAACAAGACATGCTTGCGCAGGACCTGGGTGAACACGGGGGTGAGGCCAGCGGCTCCAGGATCGGGAAGGCTGAATCAGTTCTGGGCTTTTCCTCCTGTTCAGCGCGGCGACGTTGGGCAAACTGCTCAGTCTGTCCAATCCCAGCTGTTTCTTCTAGAAAATGCCACGCTGTCTCTGTTTGCACACAGGTGTGGATGGGGGCAGGGAATTTCTTCAGGGGTCTCGGCTGGGCCAGTGCTGGAGTGTGGGAGGGAGCAAGGCGAACCCCGTTTTTTACCTGAAAATCTTCCGAATTGTTGCTATTCTTTGTAAAAAGATCTATTTATTTATTTTGGAGAGAGAGAGAGAGAAAGAGAGAGAGCGCGCACATGCACAGATGCACGAGTGGGGGGAGGGGCAGAAGCAGAAAGAGAGATTCTCGAGCAGACTCCACGCCGAGTACGGATCCTGACCCTGGGCTCAATCTCCCCACCCCGAGATCATGACCTGAGCCAAAATCAAGAGCCGGATGCTTAACTGACTGAGCCACCCGCGTGTCCCTTTTTTCTTTTTTTTGTTGTGTTAGAATACACATCATTAAAAAAAAAATCACCATCTTAACCGATTTTAAGTGAACAGTTTGGTGGCATCGAACACACTCCCGTTGTGGTGGGGCCATCACCACCGCCCACCCCCATCACACACACACACACAACTTTCTCATCTTATAAAACTGAAACTCTGTCCCCACTGAGCACTAACTGCCCCCACGCCCAGAACCCCAGGCTCTCCGTCTGCTCTCTCTGTCTCTGCCATCTCGACAGCTCTGAGTCCCTCCTGTGGGTGGCCTTATGCGGTGCTTGTCTTTTTGTGACTGGCTGATTTCACTTCGGACAGTGGTTGTCCCTGTTGTGGCAAGTGTCAGAATGTCCCTCCCGTGTGTGCTGGAGTAACGCACCGTTGTGCCCGTTGTGCGCAGAGATCGCCTCCGGCTTCTCCATTCCCCTCTTGCTGGACACTAGGCGGCTGCCACATTGCAGCTCTTGTGACTCACGCTGCTACAGACTTGGGGGGCTTACGGTTCTTTGGGCTTTAAACCGAGACGGGAAGGTGCTGGATCGTACAGTAATTCGATTCTAAATTTTCTGAGGAGCCCCCCAGCAACACCGTTGGGTTACGATTTCCCCCACGTCTCCACCAACACTTACTATTGTCTTGTCGTTTTGATACAACCCATCCTGATGGGTGCGAGGTGGGCTCTATTGTGGCTTCGGTTTGCATTTCCCTGGTGGCTCCGGACGCTGAGGCCCCTCCGAGCGCCTCCCGGCCATCGGCGTGTCTTCCTGGGAGAAATAGCTGGGAAACAGATCTGTGAGTCCTTTGCCCATGTTTGAATCGGGTTGTCTCTGTTTTCGAGGCTGAACGATGTCCCGTTTCTTTCCCGCTTCAGTCATTGTTTTTTTTTTTTTTTTTAAAAAGGTCAATAGAGGTCATCTCAAATCTGACCTTATTTAAGGGCCACAAAATAGCCATTGTGTCTTGGAGAGAGGTGGGATGCTCGTGGGGACCACGAAGGTGGGGAGTTAGGAATACCAAGAGGAGGGTGACGTGAAATTCCAAGGCTTGTAGGGACAGTCGGGGACAGATGAGGGCGCTCGGGCGGTGGGGGGGAGAACCGTGAAGTGATGGGTTTCAGGGCCACGTGGCAGCTTGAGGGGCCCGTGCAAGGCTGAGCTGCGTGTGTCTGAGCCCAGGCCTTGCCGCAGAAGTCCCGCTTCACAAGAGGCCGGTTCTCCCCGAGGCGGAGGGCGGCCGGATGGCACGGGCGGTTGGCATTCGGCAGCAGCAGGAGGAAACGGAGGAAGCTCACCTCCCAACCAGCTGGAAATGTTGCTGGACTCGAGATAAGATAAGGCCGCAGTTCCTGGGGTGTAGCAGCGGGGTGGGCCAGGGGTCCTGGGGACGTGGGAGCGGGCGACGGAGAAACAGAACTTTCTGGAGCGAAGTGCTGCTGGCTGGGCACAACATGGCATCGCCCACCTTTTTACGCCATGCTGCGTGAATCAGCTTGACGTGCACCTGTTCCCCGAGGCCGTGGGGTGCCGCGAGCAGGAGCAGAGGACCGGATCCCCGCAGCCTCGTTGTTTCCTGCCGGCTTGCTGAGCCGGAGGGCGAGGGCGGCCGTCCTTGGTCATCATTGGGGGTGACCCCTAGTGGTGGCCGCACATGAGGACGCGGGCCTCAGGCGAGCACCACCAGGGCGGCCACGTGAATCCCACCCCGCACCTGCGTGTGTGGTCTGTGTGTTGGAGAAGAGATATTCCCTGTTTGCCCGGCACTGACCCTGGGGGCTGGGCCTCCTGGAAGGGGACTGTGAGCCAGTGTAGACATTCAGTAATCGGCAAGGCCACGGGTAATTGGGACAGATGTGGACGGGTGGGCACCATGCTGTTTGCTCTGGGGCCAGGCAGCCCCGGGGGGTGGCCCTTGACCAGGAGAGGCCCCCCAGGGGAATCCCATTCTCCTTCACAGTCTCTCTGGGGCTGAGGAGGGACCGATGCCGGATGTGTGTCCTCGCAGCGGATTTGGCCACTGAGTCAGACGCGGAACCACGACTCGCGAGGGCCCTCCCCCACCCCCCTGGCTGCCCGGGGGTACTTAACTCCGCTTCTCTCCCCAGGCCTCGGAGGAGGATTCGGTTACGTGGTCGGGGGCATCCACTGGGACAGAACCAGCTTCGGGAGAGCCCTGGGCGGGCAGCTGAGGGTCATCTACATCTTCACCGCGGTCACCCTGAGCGTCACCACCGTCCTGACCCTGGTCAGCATCCCCGAGAGACCCCTGCGGCCGCCTGGCGAGAAGAAGGCCGCCATGAAGAGCCCCAGCCTCCCGCTGCCGCCTTCGCCGCCGCTGCTGTGCGAGGACGGGGCGGGCGAGCCCCTGCCGTGCCCCGCGGCCGCCGGGCCCTGCGCCAGCTTCTCCAGCCCCATCTCGCCGCTCAGCCCGCTCACGCCCAAGTACGGCAGCTTCAGCAGCAGGGACGGCTCCCTGACGGGCCTCAGCGAGTTCGCCTCGTCCTTCGCCACCTCCAACATCGACAGCGTGCTCATCGACTGCTTCCCGGCCGGCGCCGACCCCTACCTGGCCCTCCCGGGCAGCGCCCCGCGGCCGGCCCTCAGCGTCAGCTTCCCCCGGGCCCCCGACGGCTTCTACTGCCGGGACCGCGGCCTCGGGGACGGGCGGGAGGGGGCCCTGGCCGCGGGCCCCGACGGGGACGTGCTGAGGGTGGGCTCCCTGGACGCGCCCAAGCCGCGGTCGGCCGGGATCCTGAAGAGACCCCAGACCCTGGCCATCCCGGACGCGGCCGGAGGGGGCGGCGGTCCCGAAAGCAGCCGGAGGAGGAACGTGACCTTCAGTCAGCAGGTAGAGGTGAAGGGGGGAGGGCAGAGGTCAGAGGGCGCCGGGGCTGCACCCCGTCGGGAGTTCGTAGGAAAGAGGGGCGGTCGCTCCGGGAAGCCCACCCAAACCCTGCCCCGGCCAGAGGCCTCGGGAAGTCGGTGGGTCGAAGCCCACGAGGACTGCGCGCGGCGGGGGAGAGGCTGGGCCCGCACCAGGGGGCTCCGAGGGTCTGTCGGGGGTCTGGCAGCGGCTTACCGTGCCGGTCCCCGTCCAAGGGACGCTGCTTTGAAACGCGGCCACATTGGCCCCAAGATAGTTTGGGCGCAGAGGGCCCTGGGGTGCGTTTGTCAGAAGCACCCGCAGTGTTTCTCCCAGGGCCCGCCACGCGCGTGGGCTGCGCGACTGTGGGCCCCACAGAGCTCAGTGTCCCCCCGGGATGGACACCCCACGGAGGGCCTGGCGGACGAGTGGGGCCCTCCCGGTGTCCATCCTCAGCCGGCCCCGAGGCTGTCAGAACTCTGGATTCTAAAAGGCAGCGGGAGGCATGGACTGGCCGGTGAAGAACTTTCCAGAAAGCTGTTTGTGTGGTATTTCGTATTCGTCAGATGGGCGGGGAGGCCACCAGCTGACACGTGAGACTCGCCGCCGTCAGAGTCCGTGGTCACCTCCAGTGAAAGAAGGGCTCTGCTGCTCGCTTGAAGCAGACGTAACAGTTCTGGGCCCGCCTGCCCCCAGCGGGGTCACAGGGTGAGGGAAGGTTCTGGTGAGGACCTGGAGCTTCTGTGAAACTGTGCGGCCCTGAGGGCAGCAGGCGGTCACTCGGGGGCACCCCTGCTGCCCTGCCCGGCGTGTCCCTGAGACCCGAAGCCCCCTCAGGCCCCGGAGGGTTTGCTCCTCAGCCAGGCAGCCCCCACCCCCACGCTGGGCCAGGCTGACGGACGCCCCAGTTCGGAGACGCATTTTGAGGTTGTTGTTCCTTTTCTCTTGGGTTAAAGGTCAAGGGCGTCCGTATGTCTGGTTCACTCTTCTTTGGGCCCGTGCAGCCTTCTTCGTCTTGAGAGTGACTGTCCCTTGCTGTGAGGATGGGTCCTTGTGGCGAAGTCCCGAGGGCACCTCCTGGGCTCAGGTCCGGAAAAGGTCTGAAGAACCGAAACCCACTAGAGGGTTAGGCAGTCCCGTTACCGTCGGAAGAAAGAAGTCTAACGGCTCGAGGGTGTTAGCTTCATCTGGTCCCTTGATGACCTCAGAGCACTCCACAGGAGGTCTTGTCAATGGCGGGTCACCCGAGGCCACTTCCGGCAGTTCAGATGGGCGTCAGATACAGTTCCTTAGTTACGGTTGAAACTCCCGTGCGAATTCTTTCTTCTAGGTCCATTCTCAGTACAGCATCATTTATGAGCCTGCTTTTAAAAATTACTTATTTATTTATTTATTTATTTATTTGAGAAAAAGAGAGAGGTGGGGGGGAAGAACGAGCACCAGCAGGAGGAGTGGGAGAGAGAAGCAGGTCCTCCGCTGAGCAGGGAGCCCGAGGCTGGGTTCGATCGCAGGACCCTGAGACCATGACCTGAGCCCCCAGCTCTTTGAGGAAAGGAAAGGTCGCGAGTTACCTACGAACGCATCTAGCCTCAGGTGGGCACGCAGGTGTCATTCCAGCGGTCTTCCTCCGGCAGCGTGGTGACAAGCCCCGTGGACGTGACTGCCCGTGGACCTGGTATCCTGGGCTCTTAGCTTCCTCTGGGTCTCCCCACTTGGCCGACAGCAGCACGGGCTCCCTCGGCCCCGGAGTTGGGGCAGCGCCCCTTCCTCACCCCTGCTGCGTGCAGAACGGTTGCCTCCGCAGCTGGTGTCTGGCCAGACCCAGGCAGGGCGACCGAGGAGTGACGCCTTTCCGTGCCAGGAAGGGTTGGCAAAGCGAATCAGGGAGCGGGTTTGCCGCGGGCCTGGTGCTCCTGGGCCCCAGAGAGAGACCCATCCGCGCCGAGGGCCAGGGGACGTGTGTTTGCTCCCTGCCCCTGCTCCCTCGGCCGCCCCAGCCTCCGTGTAGGCGGGAGTCACACCAGCCCGAGAGAACAGGGGACAGATTCCCCAGGCCCCTTGCAATAAGTCCCTTTTATGCCCTGCTGTTCCAAAAAAGAAGGGACACTTGTAACATCTGGATTTGAACCGACCCATAGTTCGCTTTTCCATGGCGATCGGCATGCCAGGGCTCGTGGGCTCAAGGCCAGTGTGTCCCCCATTGGGCTCGGTATCCACTCCCTCTCCGTGGCACAGACGGCTCACCCTGTGGCCACAGTGCAGGCGCTCCCCCCCCCACCACGCCTTGTTCGTGGCCGCTGCGGGTGTGACGAGACGACCTAATGCTGGCTGTCCTGTTCAGGTGGTGCTGCACAGCGTGCGTGTGTGCGTGTGTGTGTGTGCATGAGTGCATGTGTACATGCTGTGGGCGTAAGAGCACAAGTGTATGCACGCGTGTGTGTGCACGCACATGCGCGCCCTGTGTATGTGCCCATACGAGTGTGTGCCCGTGTGCGTACATATGTGTGTGCACGCGTGTGTGCGGGTGCATGTGTGTGTGCGTGTGCACAAGTGCGTGTGAACACACGCGTCCCCGGACGGCCGGAGCCCGGTGCCCTGACAAGCGGCCTGTGCGCCCTTCCTCTCCCTCCTCCCCAGGTGGCAAACATCTTGCTGAACGGCGTCAAGTATGAGAGCGAGCTAGCGGGCTCTGGCGAGCCGGCGGGGCAGCCCCTGTCCGTGCGGCACCTCTGCGTCACCATCTGCCACATGCCCAAGGCCCTGCGCAACCTCTGCGTCAACCACTTCCTGGGTGAGCCCCTGGCCAACCTCCCCGTGCGTCCGCGTCCCGGCCTGGGGCTCGCTGCGGGGAACGCGGCTGCCTGACCTGGGGCTCCGGCCCCCGCCAGCCTCCCAGGGCACCCCAGAGCCCCGTGTCCTGTCCCGAGGGGACACTTTCCATGCGTGTGGACTCCCCAGATGCCACCCAGGGTGGGGCCTGGGAAGGGCCAGAGAGATGCCTCCTCCAGGCAGCCCCAAAGTAAGCCAGGTTGTCCAGAGAGAGGCACAGCTCTGCCCCCGTGCCGGACACCTGGTCTCCTCTGAGTTCAGGTTCCCGTTATCAAAAGCTTTTCGGACCACTCGCAGTTAAGTGACGGACGCTACTGATGGAGCTTGGGTCTTAAGCCCGTCTGGGCCTCACTGCTGTCTTCCTCCTCAAGCCAAGACAGACACACACAGACACTCCCACGTGCCCACGGGGGCCCGGCACTGGCCTTGAGCCCACGAGCCCTGGCGTGCCGATCGCCATGGAAAAGCCCAAGCTCGCATCTCATTCTGTTCGGGATCTCCTTGCCGTCAGGCTGTCGAGCCTCTGAGGATGATTACAAATTTGAGATGCTCCGGGGCTCTCGAACACTGTGGGATGTAAATCAGGATGTCTCTCTAGAAGGCAATTTAGCAACAGGCAAGAATCTTAAAAATGCCCATAGCCTTTATCCCAGTGACCCTCCCTGGTATTCTTTGCAAGAAGGCAATCGGAGCTGTTACCGGGCATCAACGTCCCAGGGATCCGCCGGCACGATTCCTAAGAGCCAGACGCTGGGGGGCCGGGGCGGGGAGGAGGGGTGCGGGGGGGGGGGGGGGGGGGGGGGGGGCGGGAAGCAGAATGCCAGCAGTGCAGGGAGGGGTTACATGGAGGCGGGGTGGGTCTGCCTCGTGCAATACTTTGCTGCCATTGAAAGGGGCTGTTTAGGAACACGAAATGGCCAGGGAGGTGTATATGATAGTTACTGGGGTTCAGGGGGTCCAGCAAACCCCACCCCTTCCTCTACCAAAGACACTGACACGGGCGTCAGAGGAACGGAGCCCCGCGGTGTCTGCGGGGAGGGGCCCCAGCGGACCTCCATCCGCGTCCGCGGTCACGTGCCACCCCCTCGTGCCCGTGGCGACAGCTCCCCCCCACCTTCTTGTCCCCCTTGCGGAGAGGCGAGTGAGGGGCAGGAGACGGCGTGAGGGGTTCGCTCTCCTCGTGACGATCGTGCTTAGGCAAAGGACAGAATATGACCTCTCACGCCACAGAGCCTGTGTTTATAAGACGATTTGCTTAAAAAACAAAAAAAGAACACGACGACGTCGACCGGTGGGGGACCTGCGCGAGCTTAGCAGAGGTCGCGTGGTCTCCGGGTAGTGAGGCTGCAGGAACTTTCTCGGTCAGGTTCCGGTCCGCACCCACCGTGAATCACCCTGAGCCGCGGTCGAAGCCCCTGTGGGCGGAGGCGGGGCCGCAGGGCCGCCGGTCACCAGCCCTTCCCCCCGCCAGGGTGGCTCTCGTTTGAGGGGCTGCTGCTGTTCTACACGGACTTCATGGGTGAGGTGGTGTTTCAGGGAGACCCCAAGGCCCCGCACACGTCGGAGGAGTATCAGAAGTACAACAGCGGGGTCACCGTGGGCTGCTGGGGGATGTGTATTTACGCCTTCAGTGCTGCCTTCTACTCAGGTACCCGCCGCCCTGGGGGGGTGCGGAGGGGGCTCGGGGGCCCCCGTGGGAAGGGGGGCTTTAGTGGGGTCGTGGGATGAAGGGAGGTCCGGGTCTTCCCCGTCGTGGGCGTCGCACCCCTGTCTGGGACAACCTGGTTGGGGCCAGCGGGCCGAAAGGCCAGGCCCGGGGTGGGGAGGGCGAAGTGGGGGCATCGGGAGGAACACGGAGGTCACCTCTAGGCGGTCGTCTGGCAGCCCCCCCGCCCCCATCCTTCCCGTGTGGATTCACGTGGCAGCTGGTCCAGAGGGAGGGAAGGGGCAGCTGAGAAGGGGAGCGGGGGGCGGGTATGTGGGGAGAGCCAAGCCCAGAGGCTGCGGGGACCCTGAGGTTGGCGGTGGGGGATCCAGGGGACACACAGGACGCAGAGCTGGGTCCCTAGGGGCGGGGAAGCCTGGGTGCTGGTGGGGCACCGGCCAATTTTCACCTCGGGGTCAGCCCCGGGGTTCCGTCAGGGGCCAGTGGGCGCTTTCGGCCTCGCGGGCCACGCAGCCTGCGGGGAAGCACCGGGCGCGCCCCGGGAGGCTCGGAAGCCGCCTCGGATGGACGAGATGCTTCTGTCTGAGGCGCGTGCGTGGCCGAGTCCCAGTGGGACCTCCTTTATGTTTGACGGGAACTGGGATTTCAGACAATTTTCACGTGTCACAAAATACTTGTCTCCTTCTGATTTTTTTTTAAACCATCTAAGAATATAAAAACCGTCCTTCACGCTAGGCCAGCTTGGTTTTGCCTCCCTGTCCTGCACCCCGAGCCCTTCTGCTATTTTGGCCCAAGACCCCTTCACCTGCACCCCCAAGCCCCCACCCCAGGGCCTGCCATCCCTCCAGACCCCCCTGGCCCAGGTGCCCCCAGAGCCGTCGCCCCAGGCTCCCCACCCCCAAGCAGGCCTTCTGGTCTGGGGCGAGCTGCCGGCCAGCAGTAGGGCCAGCCCCAGGGAAGTGGCCCTGGGACACGGAGGCCCCGGGGCCACCGGGCGGTGCGGCGGGCTGCTCATGTGCCTTTCCGGTCCACAGCGATTCTCGAGAAGCTAGAAGAATACCTCAGCATCCGCACGCTGTACTTCATTGCCTACCTGGCCTTTGGCCTGGGGACCGGGCTCGCCACCCTGTCCAGGAACCTCTACGTGGTCCTGTCCCTCTGCATAACCTACGGGATTTTATTTTCCACCCTGTGCACCCTGCCCTACTCGCTGCTGTGTGACTACTACCAGAACAAAAAGGTAAGGGTCTCCGGTTTCTGCTTCGGGTCCCGAAGAGGCCTGCCTGGGCCTGGCGGCCTGGAGAAACCCCACCTGAGACGTGGCCCGGGGAGCAGCCCCGCACGGGAAATGGGGGGCCCGTTTGAACATTCAGGAAGTCGGCTGCTGAGCGCAGAGCATAAACGTGAGCAGGGAGCGGCCCAGGGAGGCCCCCACCGTCCGTGGGGGAGGATCGCGCAGCTGGGACAGTGGCAGGGGAGGCCCACCCCTTCGTGTCCCCTTCTGGCAGGTTTTGGGGTCGCCTGTTAGCACTGGGCCTCGGGTGAGGCAAGGGAGGCCCTCACCTGGGACACTAAACACCCAGTGGTCAAGGTCGACAGTAGGTTAACCCGGTATTTCTAAAGAAAGAATGAGTGCGGAGGCTTCAGCTGATCAGAGTGTCAGGACTTTGAAGACGGGAAGTTGCCGCCCCCGGAGTCTTGCTTGTAGAGTCTTCTAGAGGCTCACATTCCAGTCAGTCTCTGCCCAGTCGCAGGGCCGAGGCCTAGGCCAGAGGAAAAGCCAGGAGACTCGGTCCCGTCTTTATGTACGATTCTGACCTTTGGCTCAGTGTGGATTGTCCTTGAGCGGCCGGCGGAGCTGGGGGCCGCCGCACACCACCGTGCCGTCCGCCCACTCCTGGTGGGGGCAGTGTGTCCCCAGAGCTGGGTCATCGCGCCGCCATCAATTCAGAGCCCAAAGAAACCGCAGGCCCACGAGCCGGCCCCCTTCCCGTCCTTTTGCTCCCAGCCCCCGAGACCACGAAGCCCCTTTGTGCCTCTCTGCATTTGCTTGTCGGGACGTGTCACGGAGGCGAACCCGTGTCACACTCGGTGTCATGTTTTCAAGATGCATCAAGTTGTGGCCTGGGGCACGGCTTCCTTCCTTCCTGCCCCGACGATGCTCCCATCAAGGATTTTTTTGCTGTAACTTGGAGATTTGAAAATACTGCATTAAAAGATCACCCTGACCCCTGGGTTTCTCACACCCCCCCCCTTTTGATTTGGGGCTTTGTCGCCTCCCCCAGGCCTGGCCCAAGAGGCATCCTGAGTAGTTTTAGGGGCTTCCAAGTATCTGATGAGTTCAGCTGGGGCCGGCTCTGAGCACAGTGTGTTTTGGGAAGAGTCACATCTGCCTGGGACTCCAGGCGTGACAGTGAGCTGGCCTTTGGGCCCGAGGGTGGCAGCCGTGGCGGCCCCTCCCAGCCCCTTCCCTGCCAGCCGTGGGACTCCCGGACACGCTCACAGGCAGTGGCCACAAGGACAGCACCTCCCCCCGGGTCGGGAACGGTGGGGACAGAGACTGTGATGGCCGGAGAGTGAGCCCTGTGCTGCCAGCCCAAGCCTGCAGCAGCTACGAGACCCCGGCGGGGAGAGGACTTGAGTGACGCCACCCCTGCTAGCTGGGGCCTCTGCTTCCCCCAACCCCCCGTGGCCACCATCCCCTTGTCCGTTCCCTGCAGGCCCGAGACCCCCTTGACTGGGGAAAACAAACTGGGGAAAAAAGCCAGCTCTTGGCGGGAGGCTGCCCCACCCTGTGCGAAGGGACGCCCAGAGCCTCGGGTCGCCCTAACTGAATTTGGTCAGCACTCCTGGAAGCCTTGGGCCGCTTGCTTGTAGAGTCTTCTAGAGGCTCACATTCCGGTCAGTCTCTGCCCAGTCGCAGGCTCAGGGCTCACCTGTGATCGCCAGCCCCCCACCCCCCGCACGCCTGCTGAGGCCTTGCCGACTGTGCTTGGCCATGGGGGGAGGCCCACTTTCCCCAGGACACACGCGTGCGCATTCACACAGCACCTTGCGGGTGCCACAAGGACACGAAGGTCCGGATGCGGGAGGCCGGCCCCAGGCAGTGTCCACAGTGTCTCGGGGGTGGGGGGCACCCATCTGCTGCCTCATGGGGGGTGGTGGCCCGTGCGGGGAGCAGAGGGAGGGGACCCACCCCACCTCCAGCCACCATCACTCCAACAGCTCTGCTCAGAGGCATGTCTTCACCCTCAAGCCCCCATTTGGTGCCAGGGTGGCACGGAAGGAACGTGGCCTGTCCACCCTGGGGGCCACAAGGGGCTCGGCAAAGCAGCCCAAGGAGCAGGCACAGAGCCGTGAGAGGCTATTTCAGGGCGCGCAGCCGACAGAGGCTGGGAGAGGGGATGAGCCAGGACGCGGAGTGCCCCCCCAGCCCGGCAGGCCGCCTTTCTTTCAGGGGAGAGGAAGGCCAAGGCCAGGCCATCGGGGCCGGGGAGAGCCTCCGCGCCGCCTGGGCCTGCGGGAGCGTCCGCCGCCGTGAGTCGCGGATTCTTCTCGCTGGCGTCATCTCTCCGAGCACAGACGTTACTAAGCTCTTGGCTGAACTCCCGGCGCGCGTCGGCGCTGGAAAGTGTGAGCCGGTGGCGCGTGGACCGCGCGGGTGCCCGGGGCCTGCAGGCGACGCGGGGCCGGGTCCCGCCGCGGCCCAGGGCTCCCGCTGACGGTGTCTCCTTCTGGGTCAGTTCGCAGGGTCCGGCGCGGACGGCACCCGGCGGGGCATGGGCGTGGACATCTCCCTGCTCAGCTGCCAGTACTTCCTGGCCCAGATTCTGGTCTCCCTGGTGCTGGGGCCTCTGACCTCGGCCGTGGGCAGCGCCAACGGGGTCATGTATTTCTCGAGCCTGGTGTCCTTCCTGGGCTGCTTGTACTCCTCCCTGTTTGTCATTTATGAGATCCCTCCCAGCGACGCCGCCGAGGAGGAGCACCGACCCCTCCTGCTGAACGTCTGAGCCCCGAGCCCCAGCCTTGGCCCCGAGCCCGTGCCCGGGGGTCTGGAGCAGGCCGCCTGGGGAGAAGCCCGAGGCCCGGGTGGACGTGGGACTGGCCTCCTGCGGAATGTACATATGTGATAAAACAATAAACGGCGGCCGCGAAGCCTACGGTTTCTCGTCGTGGCTCTCCCAAGGGTGGAGAGGTGCCCTGGGGAGTGGGGTGCTCCCCGCGGGGGCTCGGGGAAGGGACTCCAAGGTGGGTGGAGCTCAGTGGCCTTCATCTGGCAGCACGTTGCCACCCCGGCCCCGCCGGGAAGACATCGGCGATGTCTGGAGATGGTTCTGGTTGTCACAACTCCGGTGCCTCCCATCCGGAGATGCCTCGGAACTCCCACCGTCACAGGACGGCCCCCACAACGAGGAATGCTCCAGCCCCAGAGGTCAATCGTGCCGAGGTGCAGAACCAATCTCCTGCCCACTGATCCCAGAATGGAGTCAGAGTGCGCAGTGCTTTTGGGTCAGAAGGCCTCGTGTCCATTCATTTAGCCATTCGTTCATTCATTCATTCTTTCATTCTCCCCCATCCATCCATCCATCCATCCGTCCGTCCGTCCATCCGTCCATCCCTCCCTTCCCCTACCCTACAGACAGCCATCCAGTGCCCTGGGGGTGCAGGCAAGGGTAGGTGCTGGGGTCCAGCTGTGAGCAAGTGTCCGCCCTCGTGGAGCTGGTGTAGGAGGAGGCAGACAATACACGGAGGTCTGTGCCCGAGGATGGCGGTGAGTGCTGTGAACACCAGCAGGGCAGGAGGATGCGGTGACAAGGTTGGGGAGTGGCCTGTGCTAGGGAGAAGGGCAGTGCCCTGGTGAAGAGAGGAAGACATCTGAGAATGGAGGTGGCAAACTGTTTGGTGTGTTTGAGGGATCATAGGCTCCAAAATGCTTGAGTCGCAGCACGTCTGGGAAGGTAGGAACCTCCAGGAGGAGGAGCAGACGCCCTGGTGAACGCGGATCTGTCCTCTAACTTGCCCCACCCACCTGCACCCACCATCTTCCAGTTGATGGACCTGCATGAATCTCAGACTTCTTGTGTCGAGGTCCTTTGCCATGTGTCTTCTGGTCATCTTCCATCAATCGACTCCCTGAGCTGGCCGAGGCCCCTTCCTGGTGCAGCCGGGCGGGCTCTTCTCCCCGAACTGTGAGTGCTGGCCGACTGTGCCGTGAGGGGGTGGGGTGTGGCGGGCCACTCGTGCACCTGCCCGCTGCACTGGTACTGGGCCTGGCTCCCAGCACCCCCACTGCGTTGTCCCTATATTCTGGGGACACATAGGAAACACTGATCACAAGTCCCCAAAAGCAATGGGGGTCCTGGGCCCACCGCCAGCCTCTAAGGAAAGTCTGAGGTTTATGGGCTGCTGACATGTCCTGTCGTCTTTCTGACAAATCAGGGACAGTAGGTGTAACCCCCCCGGACTCTACAGGGCACCTTACCCACCTCCCCACATGAGCCACAGCTTCCCCAGTGCCATTGCCTGCTGGGCTGCTGAGCCTATTGAGGTGGCTCCTGTGGGGTCCCTGGAGTCCAGGCGTCCCCTCTCTGTGCCCCCAGATCTGGCCCAGGATCTCTGCCCCCTTCCTTGCCCCCCTCAACTACCCTTCCTGTGCAACCTCCACCCCTTCCCTCTTAACACTTTCGGCGGGGGTGTTTCTCGGAGCCTAAGGAACAGGGTCTAAACTCTTCAAGCCCGATGTGGGCCCTGCCTGTCTTCCCAGCCCGTGCGGCCCCAGAGCCCCCTCTGCCACAGATGTGCTCATGCTCTTCCCACAGGTGAAGTCTTACTACCTCTTCGCCGCCCATCGACTTCTGAATCATCGACTTAGATCCATCTAAAACGCCACCTCCTCCGTGCAGCCCGCCCTGGTCGGAATCAGTGAGTCCTCTCTCTGTGCCTTTGTGTCATGCCATTCTACCCTTGGTGGTTACAAGCTAAGTGAAGCAGGTCTTATGCTCCCTGATCCATGTGTAGGTGAAGCAGAGAATTTGGGGGACTTTTCAGTCATCCAATTCCTTTGGGCCTCCTGTTTGTCGCATGGTTTTCCTCGGACTCCAGACTCCTCCTCCCTGGACTTACATTGCTTTCGAGAGCTTTAGATGTTTTAGAAAATGTGGTGTTGGATGGGTGTCCGCTGGTCTGGGATGCTTTTGCCCAGAATGGTCAAATCGTCGTGTGAGAGGGAACAGGGAGCTTTCACTCTCACTCCTGGCTTGCCAAACCTTGGGCTTTCTTCCTAGAACTTTCTAAGTAAACAGAGATCGCTCTTACACGTGGGCATCTGCACAGAGTCGGTGGGCGGAACACAGCACTGGTCGCTCAGGCCCGCACCCAAACGCCGCCCTTGACCTTCAGGTCTGTTCCCAGCAGATGGCAGTGGGAGCAACTGCAGGATCCAAACCATGAGGCCCAGGACTCGCTGAGGCCACCATCGCTTGATTTTCCCATCTCAGAGAATCACTCTCCGGACTTAACAGTGGAGCTGTGATGATGGTCAGGACACGGGACCTCTGCTCACGGGTCCTCAAGTCCTCCGCTGGGCCCTGCGGTGAGCGGCCTTCTGCAGTCTACTGGCTTCATCCTCCCCAGCGAGGGGGAGGAGCTGGCCTAACTCTGTTTGGTAGGCGGACCTGGGCCCCGAGATGGGCTCCTTAGGTGCTTGGCCCAGGTCACACAGGGTCACATGCTTGTACCAGGGGTTCTGACTCCAGACCTTATGCTGCTTAAAAAGTTTCTGGAGCAAAGGGTGAGCTGCCGTGGTCCTTCCCCGAAGTCTGTCTCTGTCTGGTCACGGTAAGAGGAAAGGGAAGGGAAGGGAAGCCTTTGCTCCACGGACCCGTGATGAGACTGACGCCCTCCAAGCCACTAAAACCGGGCACTCCTGACTGATGCCATTCCTGACTTTCCACTCAGCAAACTTGGAAAACGGGCACTCGCCCCTTGCTGCTGCGCGGGAATGCACACACCAGTGCGTCTGCCTGCGGCCCACAGCATCTACAGCAGACACTGAACGTGGGGCCAGGGGGCCAGTTGTGAAACCACAGGCTTCACCTGTCTGGTTTCTATCTTCCCAGACTGTTGGACTAACCCTAGATCCTGGGCTGGGATACGGGGACTGGTCAAGGTGCCCATCACACCGGGTCACAGGTTTTTATTTTTAAGGATTTTATTTACTTATTTGACAGAGAGACACAGAGAGCATAAGCAGGGGGAGTGGCAGGCAGAGGGAGAGGGAGAAGCAGGCTCCCCACAGAACAGGGAGCCCGATGTGGGACTCGATCCCAGGACCCCGGGATCACAACCTGAGCCGAAGGCAGTCGCCTAACCGACTGGGCCGCCCAGGTGCCTTGGGTCATAGGTTTTGAGGGAATGTGACAGAACTGACAATGGCCAGGGCCTGCTATGTAGTGGGGCGCTCAGCTTCAGGGACCTCCAGGTCACGCAGGCAGGGTCTGCGGATGCTGTGCCGTCGTCCTGGCCGTGAGCAGGTCGGAGGGCCTCTGAGGACCCTCTTCCTGAAAGACTCAGAGGAGAGGAGATGTCCTGAGATGGGGGCATACTTGCGGTACAGGACCCTTAGGGCAGTGGTGGCTTAGGGGAACTCTCGGGGAGCTTCGAGGGCCATCATGCTAGAAATCACCATGGCTGAGGTGATCATGGGGTGACCGTCACTCAGCCAGAGTTTGCTGAGCACCTACAGTGTATGGCCCAGCGTGGGGAATACAGCTGAACACCGCAGAGAGGCACCTCCTGGCCTCCCGACAGCCTTCCCTGCCGTAGCATCCATGCTGGGCCCAACCCGCGCCACCCGCAGCCCTCGGCCCCCTTTCCGGCCACCTGTCTCCCACGCTCCTGCGGTGACCTGTCCCTTCAGGCCCTGTGACGGGAAGAACGCCACCAGGGCTTGACGGACGCCGCCACCTGGTGGTCGGGACCAGGAGTGGCGTCTTCTGCGGCATGAAGCACAGCAGAGTCCGGGCAAAAGTAAGAGGAGCAGGGGCGACCTTGGACAGACAGCTGGGGGACAGGTACACAGACATCCGCTCTTAAACACCATGCCTGCCACAGGCTGGAAGGTCTACTAAGAAGGGCATTAAGGTTCTGCTTTTAGTCTAGTTCGCTACATTGGGTGTCCACACTGCAGGGTTGACCACGGTGAAGCAGATGCCCTCTCCCGACCCAAACATCGAATGGGGCAGACCAAGGCCAGAGCCAGAGGGGCTGGGAGATCTCAGAGCAGGCTCAGGTGGTCAGGGGATGGCAGGATTGAGAGAAACTTAAGAGGGTCACTTCAGGTGCCCCAGTAGTGACCAGCTTTGTGAATGGGGCCAAAGGCCCTTCTCTCTGGTCACCCAGGCCTACGACTCAACAGCACACCCGGTCGGTGCACTGAGGAGCCCTCCCCTGCAGGTGCCTGTTCATTCTCGGTCAGCAAACATTTGCAAAGCAAGTGCCTTCCACGCCTGGAACCCCGGTCGGGGTCGGGGGATGCAGGCGCAGCTTCTGCGGCCTGGGTCCCTAATATGCCAGAAGGAAACAATTACCCAAGACTTGCAAGCTGTTCTTGGCGAAGAGCCGCCCTGGGTCAGAGATTCGGAGTCTGGAAGGCAAGCTGCCAGAGCACCCTGGGGCAGCCCGGGACCCAGTGAGGGGACACCACAGATACGGAGACCTCCACGGACCGGAACTGCAGAACAGAGAACCAGGGATGTGGGCAAGCCCTGTGGTGAAGCACTTGCCGTTCCCGGGCCACGGGCTTCAGCCACAAGAGACACTGCAGCTCCGACAGCCTGCCTCCCGCAGGGCCCCTGCCCGCCGCGAGTCCCAGGCCTCCAGAGCTCACTTTCTCCAGCAGCCCGAGGCAGCCCGTTGGACAGCCAGCCCCACGGCCACCTCCCCCCGCAGACTGGTCTGCGGAGTCGCTCTGGGAAGGAGACAGGGAGGCCCAGGGTCCCTCTGTCCCTTGAGGTCTCCACAGCTCGGAGGTCTAGTGCAGGACAGATACTTCTACTGGTCCTGGGGCCTGTGGCTTGACCCCAGCTGTCTGGTATAACTGGTCTTGTTGGGATTCCACAGCTTTTGAGTCCAGGAGCTGAGTGGGTTGTCCGGGAGAGGCCGAGGGCAGCCGCTAAGGTCTGCGTTGGCACTGGATCACACCGCTCAGGCTCCCACAAGCTTCTGGCCAGAAGCACTCCAGCCCTGCCCGTCCCTTGTCAGCCACTGCACCTGCATGTGTTCGGCTCCGCGTTCCTGGCATTTGAAAGTCTTATAACTCCGTGTCGGCATGGGAGATCACTGCTGATGCTGTCATGCGTCCCTGCCCTATGCGTAAGTGGCCTCAGGTCGCCCAGGTGGTGCCTCGCTGAGCTGCCCCGTTCCCCTGGACTTACCGTAGGCATTTGTCAACACAGTGACCGCGCACCCAGCCCTGCCGAGTGCCATTTCATAGCTCACGCTTCTCAGCTCCCTAACCAGAGGGGCTGTGGAGCCACCAGGACCTCAGCCCAAGCCGAGGGTCCATCCACGGGGACACCAATGCCCGTTCATCCAGGTGGCGAGAGGCGAGGGCAGAGCCAGGGCCCCAGTGGCTTCGTCCTCCCCATGGATCCAGCAGCAGACGGTCACTGCCGCAGGCTCTCTGCCTCAGAAGGCGGCAGGGCAGGGCAGGGACAATGGCCACAGCTGTCCACACCTGACAACTATGGCCTGAGCAGCTCTGATCCAAGGGTCTTTCTGCAGCATCAATCTAAGTACCCATTCACAGACACCACAGCCTGATACTTCAACCTGTCTGGAACTTGTAGTTCGTAGGTCTAGCTAGGCCTGACGCTACGGTCAGAGAGTGCGCGCTCTAGGTAAGAAACCGGCAAAGGCGGCTCTGGCCGCTCCCCCTTCCCTCTGCACCCCCTGCCACTCCCGCCTTCTCATCCATGATCCAGAATGACCGTCACTTGTGCCCCCTATGCCTACTCTGGCAGACCCCTCAACTCTATCCCCCCGACCACCCAAGTTGCTGAGCAGGATGCCTGCCATCAGAGAACACAGACCTGCCTCTAGGGCCATCAGTGGGTATGCCCCTCAGGGTCCTCTGCTTGGCAGAACTGTCCCGCCCTCAACTAGGCAGTGACATGAGCCACTCCCCAAGCCTTTGCCACCACCAGGCAGTCAGCCCCATTGGAAGGCAGTTCATCAACAGGGTCGCTCTTGCTCCGTCTCCCAGGGCATCTGGAAGCCCATACTCCAGACGGAAAGGCAATAGTCTTGCAGTGATAGTCTTGAAGCTTTAGGAAAAAGCCCTTGACAGTCTCCGAAAGCTGAGCCGGAATCCGTTCCGATGCCTGCTTCTCCCCACAGCCACATCCACACCCTCCCAGCCATCAGCTGCCTCGCTCCGCTCTCGGGCGCTAGACTGCATCGGGACACTGGAGGGCAGCTCTGAGGGTGGGCTGACGCGCTGGCAGGGCAGAGAGGGGATGGCTGGAGGAGGCCACTGCACCGGTGGTTAGCTTCAGACCTGTCCTCCAAGCAGGGAAGGAGCTGTATGCCCATTCACCATAGAGGGTCACAAATTAGAAGTGTGGGCAAGTGGCAGGGGGAGAAAGAGATCTGAGTGAGGAGAGATGTCCCCGGCGCTAGTGTCCTCCTCCCCCAGGCCCGTTCTGCTGCGTGGGTATGCTCACTGTGGGCGCCGACAATCTCCAACTGGAGGTCGGAGCACTCCTGAGAGCACTGAGAGAAACCCTTCCTACCAGACACGGCAGAGAATCATCTTTCTGGAAGCCACTTTAAGGGTAGGCAAACATTGAGCCGGAAACAGCAGAGACCCCAACTCTCCCCTCTGCCCCATCCCCAGCCTGGGGGACCTAGGCAGGGGCAGCTGCCAAGATCTCCCCCCCGCCCCAGGAATGAGACACAGGCCACTGGTCCACACCCAGCTGCTGCGGTGTAGCTTGGTTTTATTTATGTCCACAAATATCTCAAAAAAATTACAAAATACTCAAATGGAGAGAACACAGAAGTCACGATTTCTGGGTGTCTACTCTGTTTACACTGTGTTATCTCATGGCAAACTACTCATATATACATTTAGCTTCAAGATATATATAAACGTCGCGAACCAGAATGTACACTCCGCTCTGCTGCCACAGCGAAGCGCGAAGATCAATCCCAACAACATTCGACAAGACGCGTACAGGACACGGAGAAGCCAAACCAAACTTCAAACAAAAGGAAGGAAAATCCAAAAGGAAACCAAGGGGTCGGGCTTCAAAGACACCGTGAAGGTCTGGGGCCTCCTGAACACACCGTAGCTGAGCCAGTGAGGGTCTCGGGTCGAAGGTTCTCAAACGGCGGAATCTCGGTGCTTCACCTTGGGATGTGGGGGAGAACCGAAACCTAACGAGAAAACACCTTCAGACAGTCTTCAAGTAGAGACCGGCAAGTACTTCACTCTGTCTCTTCTTTGGAAAAACGGGTGACACAGAGAGGCGGTCAGGAAGGTCTGAGTGGCAGGCACCGTGTTCCACCGAAAGGAAAACAAAGATGCGGAGGAGGTGGGGGCCTCGGGCCGGCCCTGTCCCCGGAGGAAACAAGCGCCTCTGGACCGCGCACACCGGGTCTGGGCACACAGGGCTCCTTTGAGCTTGCCTCCCTCTAAGGAGCTGAAGTTAAGGCAGAAATGGAACGGGAGAAAATGAAAGAGGAAAACGACAAACATTTCCAGAATATTCCCAGCAGACAAAACAATCCTGTCTGTCCCAACTGAAACCAAACAGTTTAAGTAGAAACTGGAAATGCCCCCGATGCAGGTTTGAGTCCAGAACCCGAAATCTGCCTGCTGGCTTCTGGGTCAACGCGCCAGCCTCTGGCGCGTCTGACCCCTGAACTGAGTTCCAGTCCTGGCCACACCCCACACCCCACACCCCACACTCCCGAGCCCCGGGCGCTCTGTCTTGTCGAGCAGTTCTCCGCTGGGACTACCACACGCAATGGCAGAAGCAGCCCTCAAGAGTCTGAAGGGGGAGGAACAGAGAAGATCGCACCCAGATGGGAGGCCGAATCCCCGGGTGCAGACATCCCCAGGTCCCCCGCCCTGGAGAAAGCACACCATGCCCGTGACTCAGAAAGGAGAGGTGGGCGCTCCGCAGACCGGCCGGAGCCCTCAGGCTGGCAGCTCCCAGGTGGAAGGAAGCCTGCCTTCTCATTCCACATCGGCAGCTGCGACTCCTGCTCCTGCCCCCAGGAGGAACGGTGGGACTCAACATGGTGTCCCCATGTGATGTGGGTCACCGTGCATGGACCGCCTCCTGGGGGAGGTGCGCAGGCCGCCACCCACAACTGTGCCAACTCCGAGGCCTCCAGCTGCATGGCCAGAGGACCTGGCCTCCCCACAGGAGGACCCTAATGATGACACACACAGGGCAGGGTTTTTTCTCAAACAGATTCCTTTGGCAAGCATGTGTGAGGAGTTCTTTGCAGGGAATCGTGTTTTCTTGAATTTTCTAGAATGTTTATGAAATTGTCAGAGTATTTAAAAAGGCAGTTGATCCAGAACAACCAAACGTGTGTGCACAGAAACCTATAAGGGATTCTACAATCAGACACACAGAAACATGTGCTTTCTATCCTGCAGAGACAGAACAAGGTGGACACTTAACTCCTGCACTCCCGGGACAGAAGAAGAACGGTTTCATCTAACAGATACCTGCACTTCTGGCAAAGCCCAAGCTAGAAACAGACGAAGTGAAAATCAAGGCAGCAAAACAAAGCGACGGTCTGTCACACTGTCCCTGCGGATCCCCGGGTGCTCCCTGCTGTGACGGCCCCACGTCCCAAGCCTCTGCCCGTTTGCAATTAGTAACGCCCACCTGTTCCCTTTAATTAAAGGGATAATTATATATAACTTTTTATTAAAAAATCAACTCTGTATTCTGTCAATAGCTGGTAGGAATTCACAATTAGTGACATGGCTGGAAAAAATAGATCAGAATAGTTTGTGGAAGAAAAAAAAGGCCATTCTAAAATTATTTATTTACAGACATAAAAAGCCATGCTGCAGAACTTTCTCAAATTATGAAGATCTCCTACAATGTATTAAAATAAAAGTTTTTTTTAAAAATTATAGCTCTTGGATTCCAAACTCATATGCCACCTATCTGCAAACCTCGTGGGTTCTGGAACACACGTAACTGAGTGTGTCTGCACGCACAGTGAAGGGTGTGTACTGGATTCTAGCACCTACCAAGAAATCAAGGAAGGAAAAGAAAACTAAAGCCAAACCCCAAGATTGCAGGGAAAGTTTTCTGAATGTTCAGTCCAGTCCAGGACTCACTAAGTTTCTGGGGGACTGTCATGCAGGAGCACCCAAACCAGTCTCGAGGAATCCTCTCTACAAACAAACACTATTATGCTGATAACATTTTTAGTTGTGGGGTTTTTAAATATATAAAGAAATCTTTAGAAGATATTCTTTTTGCTTTTGTAGCTCATATTGTATGTAAAAAGTCCTGTTTCTCCCCCCAAGAATTGGGGTTTCCACAGCCAGCGCTAACAAATAAATAACTTATAACTGCTTGTCACCTTCTTTCTTCAGTCGACTAGAAAGCAAACAGAAAGAGAAAGTATTCAGCACCAAGCCCGGGCAGGTGGGTTAGGCGTGCATGACGACCCTCCTCTGCCCCTCCCTCCCACCAAGATGGCTCTGTCCGAGTCCCCAGAGACCAGAGGCCAGAGGCCTGGGCCCGCAGAGCCACTGGGAGGGGGTCTGGCACTTGCTGATATGGAAGGAGCGCCGTGGGCACCGCCAGGAGGGGTGATGGTTAGGCTGGGCCGGTGGCCCCCAGGTGGGGTATGTGGGAGCCCCCAGGTGGGGCATGGGGGAGCCTGGGCTCAGACGGAGAGCACCCCCCACCCCACCACGCCGGCCCCTCCCCACCTCACCTGTAATAGTCCTCCTGACTTGGTAGGTGGCCGCCATGCATGTGGGGGTGTCCGTGCAGCCACTGCTGCTCCATGGCCAGTCTCTGCAGCTCTGCTGACTGGGCGTGCATGGCCTGCAGCTGGTGGGCTGCAGACATGGGGGGTGGGATGGCCCCGGGCAGGTCTCGGGGATAGGGGGTACCTGCCAAACACAGAAGAGCCTTCGATCCAGAAAGGCCACGGAGGCGGCCAGGGAGCGAGGGGCCAGCAAGGCTGTCAGGTCAGGAGCCAGGCTCCTGAGGGGAGGGGCGAGGGGCCTGTGCAGCAGAGCCCCCCACCCCCGACCCGAGAGAGGAGGCCCAAAGCGCCCCCCCACCCGGATCCCTGACCCTGGGGGCGGAGGGGAGGAGAAGACGGAATATACACCGCCTGGTCCTCAAGGTTTCAGGACTCGGCCTCTCACTGCTTCAGGAGCCCCACCCCGAGCCCTCAGCTGGGCTCCAGTGCCTCCGTCCCTCCTTCACATCACACTGTCCTTGTCCTGGCTCCGGGGACGCCCTTACACTGCTCCACCCCAGCTCTCTGGGCTGGGTCTGCCTGCCTGGCTCCCGGGAGGTGATTTGTTGAATAGGCGGACGAACGACTGACCGAAGGGGACATCAGACACCCACCCAGCTCTCACACTGCCCCCTCCTCTCCCAGGCGCGTTCTTACCAAAAACTGGATGACGAAGCATCTCGTGCTCATGGGGGGGCTGTCCAAGCAGAGGGTTGGGGAGAGTGCCGGGGGGGTAGGGAAAGCGAGCCAGGTGAGGACCAGCGGTCAGGGGGTCAACCAGCGGGTGCACTGGGCCTGCTGAGCCTGGAAGAGAGGCAGAAGTCCAGATTGCAAGGCGGAGCAGGGCTCTGGGGCTCCCTCCCTGTCCGCCCTCCTCGGCCGTAATTACCAGTGACCTCCTCCTCAACCACAGCCAGCTCCTGGCCACCAGGGCCACCAAGTGCTGACCCAGAGTGGCTGCCCCCTCCCCAACCTGCAGCAAAGTTCCAGAACGTAACACGGAGATAAACTGATACACGATATTCTCTGCTCTTTCCCGAGCACCCCTAAGGCAGTCTCCCCCACGCTGTTTTGTTGAGGACTTTGCTCATCAGAGCCTACTTGGCTGAACACCTGAGGCCTGCCGTGCACCTGCCAGGTCTGCAGGGGACCCGGGGTCACTCTAGTCGTGCTACAGCCAGCGTGTCTGACCCCAGCTGTCGGCTGGACTGGCAACACTGCCCAGAGCCTCCTCCCTGGCCCTTCACCCACAGAACCCACAGGGGTCAGCAGAGTGGGAGCGGCCAGATACCCTGCGCCGTGAGCAGGGAGGCGGCGCACGAAGCCCCACTTTCTCCTCCTAGGCCCGGGGCCCCATTGCCCTGTCAAGCCTGCTCCACAGTTACCTTCTTGACCAGGCTTTCTCGTGGCTTTCTCACAGCAGCCTTGCTCCCAGCTCCCGTTCCCTCCCCCGGTTAGCTGTCCTCCAGAACCCTGACTGCTCTCCACATCCCGAGATGCACTGGCTGACTGCCTCTGCGTTGGGACGCAAAAGCAGACAGGCTTGTTGTCAGCATCTACAACTGTGCCGGACGTACCCCAGGTGCTCTGTGACTACCTGTCAAGTGGATGAATGTCGTATGGACGGATGACTGCCTACTCTCAAATAGCTGGTTGAGACACACCCACTGGTGACACCAGGGCTCACACGGCCCATGCCGGGTGGCCTCAAGGCTCCAGGTGTCAGGACTGTAGAGTGAAAGTGACAGCTCCCAGGCTTCTCCAGAACCATCTGCCTGAACAGAGTCCAGGCTCCCGAATCGGGGTTGGGTATGCAGAGAGCCAGGGGTCGCCCTAGCAGTCACCCTCCTCCTCAGCACGGGGGCAGGTCTGCCCACTCAGAAGTCCTACATGTGGGCTGTGCCCTGTGGACGCCATGGCAGGCCTTGGGTGCAGGGCACAGGCCGAGCTCCTCCCGCCCCATCCAGCAGGTCTGCAGAGCTGTAGACGGAGCAGGGACTCCGGCTGTGCCGGTCTCTGCCTTCGGCCCAGCTGGCCAGTTGGCAGACCTTTGGGAGCTCATTCCCAGAGTGGAGAGCACTGGGTGGCCTTCACCAGATGAGCCAGGAAAAGCCCAGGCCCTGTACCCCAAGAGGGAACAGGAGGGCTGTTCTTTAAGTTCTCACTGAAAGATACCCCAGGGCCTCCACCTGGGCTCCAATGCCCTTGCCCCGCTCCTCAGGCCCCAGCTCCCACCGTTAACGGGACTCAGTGAGCACAGGTCGCTTCCCACTCTCCCTGGCATGGAAGCCCAGGGCCAAAAACCCCAGCTTCCTCCAGGAGACCAGAAGCAAAGGGCCCCAGGGTGACTCCGTGTTCTGGAGAACTGAGGGGCTGGGCGGAGGCCAAGGCTGCGGGGGAGGGAGGCGGCGAGAGGACCCCGCACCGAGGCCGACTGCCCCCAGCTCCGGCAGGAAGGAAGGATTCCTTTCGGAAAGAACTGCCTCTGCGTGCAGACAGCGGCTCCATCTCTGGCCTGCGCCCTGTCCCCCCAGAACTCAACCCACAGCACCCTCCCAGCCCAGCCCCAGGGGCACCCACCTTGGTGGAGGGGGTCCTGCTGGTGGAGGTGGAGGTGCGAGTGGATGTGGGAGTGCTGGTGGTGGTGCGGAGTCACGTTGAACATCTGCAGGCGGGCCAGAGGGTCGCTGGTCAGCGACGCCATGCGCTCTGCGTGGATCCGCTCGGCCGCCAGTCTATCAGGGTAGCTCATCTCGGGCCGCAGCTGGGGGCCCGCCAGGGCCAGTCTCTCCCTCTCCAGGGGGTTCAGGCCCGGGTGGAAAGAAGCGAAAGGGTGGGGGCCCGCCGTGGGGGGGATGGTGAGGGCGCTGTGCCGGGCGAAGTGCTCCATGGGGTTGGTGGCTGGGTGCAAGGGGTCCAGCTCCGGGGGCTTCACCTCGAAGCCTGGCTTCATCCGCTCCCGCAGCTCCCGCTCCCGCAGCTCCCGCTCCCGCAGCTCCCGCTCCCGGAGCTCCCGCTCCCGGATGGTGGGGTCCACATTGTAGAGGCCGGGCATGTGGTAGGCCAGCAGAGGGTCAGTGGGGTTGAGGGGCATGTAGAAGGGGTGGTTGCGGTTGGTGGGTGACATGACGTGAGGCCGAGCGTACTCGCTCAGAGTCCGAAGGGCAGGTGTGTCGGGCCCGATATACGGAGGCACCGCGGCAATGGTGGTTGGTGGCGGCTCGAAGGATGGCCGCAGGTGGCCAGGACCACTGAGCTGGGGGTCGCTGAGGCGGCCTTCGTGGGCCGAGCTGGACGCCTTCTGCTGAAGGAAGGGAAGGCTGTGAGGGGCAGGCACTCACTCTGCAGAGCCGGGCCCAGCCCTGCTGCTCTCCCGCACCCGCCAGCCAAGGTGGTCCGTCCGCCCCAACAAGAGCAAGCCCCGACCACAGCCAGGGACAAGCTTGGGCCGCGAGGACACGGTCCAGCCCCTGCTGAACGGTCTGCTTTGTGCCGGCAGCTTCCCTCGTGCCCTGGATGGGGCTGGGCTGTGCACCGGAGAAAGGGAGCCGCAGAGCAGAGCTGGGGCGGGACCCCCCCCCCCCCCCCTGGCCCGGTGGCTCCCCGACTCACGGCTGATCTCTCCGCCTCCCGCTCCCGCTCCCGCTCCCGCTCGCGCTCTTTCTCCTTCTCCTTCTCGCGCTCCCGCTCCTCTCGTGCTTTCTGCTCAGCCTCCCGTTTGGCCTTTTCGATGGCCTCCTCCCTCTTCTTGGCCAGTTTGGATCCCGCCAGAGGCATGAAATACAGGTCTGTCCGCGCACACGAGTTGTAACCACGGTCCAGATGTTTGTAGAACCTAAAGAAGGCCACATCTCTCGCTGGGGCCCTGCCAAGGCCTCCGCCTGCCCCAGCTGTCCAGCCTGTCCCTGCCCTGGCTGTGCCCGCATTCCTGGGAAGCTAGTACCTGGCGGACTGGCTGGCATGGCTGGGGGTGTCCACCACAGTGGGCTCGGGGGACGGGCTCCTCGGCGGGGGAGGCGGGCTCTCGGGCTCCTCAGCATCATCCAGAGCCTCTTCCTTGATCTGGACGGTGGGGAGTGGGCAGGCTGCCCCCCCGGGGCCGCTGCCTCCTGAAGACACAGCAGCAGAGCAGGGCGGCTGGGCCGAGGGGCCAGGTCCCGCAGGAGGGGTGGCGGTGGAGGAGCAGGTCGGAGGGGTGATGGAAGGAGGTCCCCCGGGGACAAAGGGGTGCTGGGCAAATGGGGGCTGGGGGGGCACCTGGTGGAGGCCCGCTGGGGGGTGAGTGGCAGCAGCAGGAGGCAGGCTCTGGCTCTGGGTCAGCACCGGGGGCTGTGCAGGGGAGGAGGGCAGGGGCTGGCTCTGAGGCATGAGCTGCAGGGGAGGGGGATGGGCTGAGGGGGGATGGTGCGTGGACAGGGAGCTCAGAGGCTTCAGTGCTGGAGGGGGTGGGAGGTTGGCATTCATGGAGAAGGGCGAGGGCCCTGAGAGGTGAGGTGGGTGCTTGTGAGCTTGGGGGGCCGGCAGCTGGGGGATGGGCGTGGTGGGTGGGGGCTTGATGTGGGGCATGGCCAGGGGGGCCGGTGGCAGGGGTTGCTCCCGTGGGGGCTGCTGGGGCTGCAGGGCTGACTGCGAGGCTGTGGGCTGCAGGGAGGCATGAGGAAGAGCAGATGCTTGAGAGGCCTGGGGAGGGAGGCCAAAGGGCTGAGGGGGGCCTGGGTGCTGCAGCAGGGGCCCGGCCTGGAGGCTGTGAGGGCCACCTGGGCCCTGACTATGCAGCGGGGGCTGGCTGTGAGGTGGGGCAGAGGTCTGGCCAGCTGTCATGGTCAGAGGCTGGAGCGGGGGGTGTGGTGAGGGCAGCCGCTGTGGGTGCAGGGCAGGTGCCTGCTGGATATGAGCATGGGGAGCAGAAGCCACCGGAGCCTGTGGCTGGCTAGGGGGCTGGGAGGCTGAGGGCGAGCCCTGTGGAGGGCCTGCGGTGGCAGAGGGCGTGGGCCCTGGTGTGGGGAGCTGCGGGGCTCCCGGTGGGACAGTGGAGGGAACTGGAGGGGCCGCACTGGGGGCCCCTTGCAAGGCTGGGGGCTGGGCCTGCAGCATCTGCTGCTGGGCCGAAGAGTCTGAGTCGCTCTCGTTGTCCTGGGGGCTGGGGATGCTGGGGGACGTGCTGCGATTGTCCTGGTCGATGTCTTTGGGGTCACTGCTGCCCTCATCGTTGACACTGCGGCTGTCCGAACTCTCTCCCTCACCTTCTGATGGCGAGTTGGGCCGGCTGATCTCCTAGGGCCAGAGATGGGAAGGATGGCTCTAGGACAGCAAAGGCTCTCACTGCCCTGCGGTGCTAGCACCTGGCACACAACACAGGTCTGTGCACACAAGGTGGCAAGCCTGCCCCCAGGGAGCATAGGTACCCTCTGACCCGGCCACTCTCGGAAACCACTCTAGTCTCTCCCTAGGAGACGGGGCACTGCTAGGTCCCAGGGAGATCTGGGCTCAAGGCCTCTCAAGGGATGTTAGCTGCCAGCTACAGTCCTAGTGGCTCAGCTGCGCATCTCACCTGGGTTTTCGTCTTCTTGGAGCTGGTCCTGTCGGCTTCCTCCGTATCAGAGGCCGCCTTCTCCCGCTGGCGCTTGCTGCTCTTAAGGGGCGATGAGGCTTCCTCCTTCACCTTCTGCAGTGGGAAAGCCCAAGAGGGGCATCAGGACAAGGGAGGATGTCCCATCAGCCCCAAGGGGTAAATGATAATGACTCGCTGACACATTGCTCTGGAATTCGGAGCTCCATCTCCAGAAGCAAGAATGTTCTGGAAGGGACTAGTTGAGGTCAGGAGAAACAAGTACCTGGGGGTGGAAATAATTTGGCTTTAGGGGGAAGGGACCTTTCCAATCACACCTTATCCTTTGCCCCTGAGGCCTTGGGAAACTCAAGGCAGAGACAGTCCTCAAAGGTCAGTGCTGGGACCTGCAATGGACCCCGTTTCTCCAGACCCTAGACCCTAAGCTGCAATCTGTGGCCCTAGTCTAGGGCAATGCTGATGCCCAGGGAGGCTCCAGGAACGACCTGCAGCCCCATAGCTGAGGAATCTGAACATCAACCCCAGCAACCTGGGCTTTAATGAGAGGGCAGGGCCGAGCTGGCCCAATGTCCTGGGGGATAGGCACCTCACCTTGGCTGACTTCTTCACGGTCTCTGCTTTGCTATCGTTGCTGGAGGTGCTGGCAGCGCTGGGTGAGTTCCGGCCACTGGAGCGGATATCTTCATTGATGGGTGAGGCGCGACCATCAGGGCTGGCTGGCTGCTTCTTCCGACCACTGCGCAGTGTAGACATCTGCCCACCCAAATCGGAGGCTGGTGAGACTAGAGCCCAGCACACACACAGCATCCCCAGGAACAGAGCCTGCCACCAGCACGATGGCAGACCCCAGGCTCTGGTGAGCAACAGGCGCCTCTGGCTGCCCCTTGCTGTGTGGGGGTCAATATGGAACTAAGGGAGGGGCTGACTGGGTGGGTTCACCCAAAGCACCCCTCTCCGGAGATGGTCCTGGCTGTGGGGCAGAAACAAGCTAGATCTTCTAAGGGGGCAGAAGTCCACGAGGGCCTCTACTCTGCCAAGTTCTCCAGAATGATCACATACTCTGCTTCCTATCACCTCGCTCTGTTCATTCCATAGAACTGCCCACTTCCTCACCCAAACCAAACCAAACACCTGCCGATTTTGTCTGATAGTATGACCCAAAGGGAGAAGGTGTCAAATAACATAGCTCAGCTCCTAAAACCACCAAGCACTTGAGCACGTTTCTGCAAAGCTATGGCACGCAGAAGAGACGGGGGGACAATGATTCACATCAGTCCATCTGCCAGGCAGCCTGGGCACCAGCAGCCTTGACAAGATGGCAGGGTCAGAGGAAGGTGGACGGTGCCATCTACATGCCTACAAGAGTCACTGGGGAGACCAGTTACAGGGAAGACCCTTGGGCATCCCCAACTCCCAAGCTGGGAAAACCCTTGTTCCCAAAGGTCCCTGCTGCCACATTTCCTACCTGGAAAACAGAATCTCTACACAAGTGAGAAGAAAAATGTGCCAGAAGTTTTGAAAACTGAATCAAATATTGTGGGGGGAGAAAAAAGAGCAAGCTCCTGCAAGTTTTAAGTAGACAAGAGAATCCACACTACAGGTGGTGGGCCCAGGGGCCAGAGGAAAGTTGGGGGACTCGGAGAGCCTGCACTGAACAAGACACTGATGAGTTCTCTGTAAAAGTAAGCTCAAGACATGCACCCCACTGACAGTGCAAGGGAGGGAGAGAGCAGAGGCTCTTTCCAGACCCACAGACAAAACTAATAATACCTTCAAGCCAAGCACTCCTTAAAGGAGGATGGTTCTCTACCTGAAACCAATCGCTTCCCAGCCTCCCGGGAGGGACAAGCCCCAGCATCCTAGTAACCTGAAGTGGCCGGGTCATCTGCCCTGAGGACTCACCGAGCCACGACTGCGCCTCGTCCTCATGCTATGCTTCCCACTGAGCCCATCCTCTTCCTCTTTGACAGGTTTGAACATGAATGGGGGAGGGTCCACGGGCTTCTCAATGGGCGGGAGCTCGCCGTATTTCTTGAAGTGGATGCGGCAGTCTGTACACAGTAGGATGTTCTCCCGGCCCCCGTGGTGCCAGTCTTTGGAGGCTGCAGTAGGGCAGATAGGTGCAGGTGAGGGCCCTTCCGTGGCCTCAGGCAGACGCCCGTCACTTGCTTGGCTGCTGCTTGCTCTCTCCCAGGGTGGGAGAGGATTTCAGGAATATCCGTTCCCTCCCAGTTCTCACGGTGCCCAAGAGGAGCTGAAAGCAGGCTTCCCAGAAACACAGGTACCCCCCGCCCCCCCAACCACACTGACTATAAACGGGGGAGGGACAAAAGCTACAGATTTCTGCTTTCTCAGGTAACCCTGAAGCACAATGCAAATGTCAAGCCAGTGACACTCTGGCAGGTCTTGAACTAGATTCATGAAATGTTCAGAACAAGAACATGCCTGAGCCTGGCCTGTCTCAGTGAATGCTCCCAACACTCCCCGCCCCCCCGATCCCCACTTACTGGTGGTAAAGCAGTGGCGGCAGGCGTACCCCTTCAATTCCTGCTCGCTGTCCTCACTGTCAAAGTCATCCTCGCTGGCTGAACTCAGGTCCACTGGGCATGGCAGGAATACAACAGGGGTGGGGGAGACACCATCATGCTTGGCCAAGACCAGGACCACCTGTGACCTGTGGCCTGCCCCAGGCTCCAAGCCACCAGTCAGAGCGGCGTGGAAGGCTGAGGTGGGGCAGTGTTCACGAAGGACCACTCTGAATTCCTCAGGGCCAGTGAACAGAACGAAGAACTCATATGAAGGGTGGTACCCAAGGGTCTGCCCTACCCTGTATTTGGAGACTGATGTCACATCTGAATCCTGATGTGGCAAACACTGATGCCCACAACTGGGAATGGGGGCAGCGAAGCACAGCCATACGAATTCCCTGACACATCCAGGCATCCTGAGGAGCTCCCTCCCCACCGAGTCCTACACCTCCCCCCACAACCCCAGCACCAGTGGACTAGTTCCTGTTTGCATGTGCAACATAAGCAACCCGCAGGCTGAGTGCCCCAGGCCAGGACAGAACCGCAAGGCCCACTGCTGTTTGCGGACAGCTAGGAAGACTTAGGAAGGTATCATATCACACTGCACATCATACTGGGACCAAGAGGAGGGTCTTGATAAAGCAGGAGGAAAAAGAAGGAAGTATTAATCTGATCTTATTCCTAACACAATACCAACAGAACTCAAACAGTACCTCTTCCACTAAGTGGACAACCTCTGAAGTTACCGAAAACACCCCAAGACAGGGTCAAGCCTTACATTTTCATAAAAAAATTAAAATGATGTTGAGATTATTTTAAAAATATAAATGCATGAATAATTACTGAAACTCTCCTACCAAATCCCCAAGTCAGCGCTCACCCGGTGCAGGCTCTGCTATGTCCCTCACACTATGCTGCATAGTAGGCAGCACACACTGCTGTCCCCAACCTGTACCCTGACAGGGGTGCCTGTGTGGGCAGGCCCAGAGAGGGGGCAAGGCGCTGCGGCTCGTGGGTGAAGACCCTCACTTACGGAACTCGCTGGAGGGGGGTCTGGAGGGCGTGCTGACGGGTGTGGACGCCGTGCGGGTCTTGATCCTCCTGAACACGGCCTGCCTGCGGTGCCTTCGATGGGCCCTGGAGCTGGCTGCCTCAGGGGTTTTCTTCCAGTAGTAATAGAAGGTGATCAGCTCCCCCTGCAGGAGAGAAGCCTGGCTTCAGAGGGGCTTTCCTTCTCCAGGTCACCCAGTCGGCCTGCCCTCTGCCACCAGGAGCAGGAGCTGGTTCCTAACAGCTGTGCTGGAGATGAGGGGAATGGTGCTTGCTCTAGGCACACCTGTGAGCTGCCCACTAACTGGCGAAATGGGATGTTCCCCTCAGCCCAGCAGAGCAGAATTTCTAGATCTCAAGAACATTCGTTCATTCAACAAGTACCTGCTGAGCGCCTACCATGTGCCAGATGCCATGGAGAAAAACCAATGAACAATCGAAAAGAAGGAAAATGCTTGCCTTCCAACAGAGTGTATGTACAGATGTTTTCTTCACAGCATTCCACTGAAATCACACAGGTATGACAAGGAAATCCTGGCCACTTAGGTTATTCCAGGAACAAGAAAAGGAAAAAACTGAGATGGTGGTGAGCTGGGGTTAGGAAAAACAGAGACCCCAGATCCAGGAAAACTGCTCCACAGCCTCTACCCCAATCTGAGTGCGCACATCGGGACAAGCTAACACAACGTCCTGAAGGTGAAGACTGAGGCCTGACAATGGAAGGCCCTGAGGGACAGACACCGTGGTGCTGATGCAGAGGGGCAGTGCTGTACGTCACAAGGCCAGCCTTTAGGGCAGAAGGAGCTATTCTTTCCATGGCCCAGCAGAAAGGAAGACAAGAAATCCAAGAACAAACGAACAAAAGAAAGAAAGGAAGGAAGGAAGAAAGGAAGGAAGAAATATAGCAAGGGGGTATGAGCCCAAATGCAACTTTGAGACCCAGCCCCTCCTCCAGCTCTGCGCTCAGCGGGGAGTCTGTCTGAAATTCTCTCCCTCTGCCACGGTCCCCCATGCATCCACGTGTGTGCTCTCTCTTTAAAACAAATCAATAAACCTTTCTAAGAGAGGGGCTTTTTGCCTCCCACCCCAGGAGCCCAGCAGACACACCACACACACCAACAGGAGAATGGCATGTTCCGCTAAGCCTGGTTGACACAACATCAATTGCTTAAAACGAAGATCCCAAGATAAAGTATCTTTACCAGGAATTAAAAAAAGACAGAAAGGGGTGCCTGGGTGGCTCAGTGGGTTAAGCCTTCGGCTCAGGTCATGATCTCAGGGTCCTGGGATCAAGCCCCAAATCGGGCTCTCTGCTCTGCAGGGAGCCTGCTTCCCCTCCCCCACCCCGCCTGCCTGCCTCTCTGCCTACTTGTGATCTCTCTCTTTCTCTCTCTCTGTGTCAAATAAATAAATAAATCTTTAAAAATAAAATAAATAAAAAAGGCCAAAAAACCCCACTTAAAACAGCAAAAGTGTGTAATTCACATTGATTTTCTCTAACTGAATCAATCTTGTGGACAATCAGTGTGGCTGACTACTATATCCTGGGAAGCCCCCCTGTGGGAACCTCGTACCCCCAGGTGGGAGCCAGGTGGCCAGAGCACCGCACTGCCTCATGGAAGGGAAGGCTCAGTGCCCTGTGAAGGGAGGAGCCGAGAGAGACATGAAGCTTCTGTTCTCTGGTGACCTGGGATCTGGCTGGAAAGACCAGTGCCAGTGAGACGGCGGTGGACAAAGAGCACAGACACCAGGCGACAGACAGACGCTGGTGATGGCTAGAGCCTTAGAATGATGAGAAGTGAGTTTGTAGAGAAGAGGACAGATTTTAAGTGGGGAAATGGCTTTTGCAAAGCAGGTAGCACGTGCGTGTTGAATGTTCACTGCTCAGAGTCGGAGTCTATGCCTGTGCATTTTCTAAGAAGTGGGACCACAGCTGTCGTCAGATCCTTAAAGGAGCCTGTGATCCCAGAGGAGCTTCCGACTGGCTTCCAGAAGCCTACATACACCATGTATCTCTTGGAGCCGTGAGTATGTTTCAGTCTTTCCAAGGGCTACTTAAGAGAATGCTAGTGACTGCCAATACCGAACAGATGAAGTATGACCCCAGGCCCAGAAGGCCAGGAGCCGCCACCAGAGAAGAGCCTGCAAACTCACCCGGCCCTTTTCAGATCCACGAGACAGAAACAGTAAGAAGTGACAATGCAGGAATGCCTGCCCTTGGATTTCTGAGCTGTTGGCTATCACGTGCTGTTCTACAAGCACAGGCTACCTTTGTCCCTGTGGTGACTGAAGCACTCTGAGCCCCTAGGTCATGAACTGAAAACCTCCTGGCTCCTGCCTCTTTCCTTCCTATTTTCCTGACTTGGAAAGTCACTTACCTCTACTGATCTTTTGGTGTTGGCTGGCTAGAGGGAACAAATTCCTAAATCCACTGGGGATTAAGAGACCTGTGCTGATATAAAACTGATCTGACTCTGGTTTTCCTATGAGAAAATACAGAACAGAAGCCAAGAGAAGTCACTGTCAGTCTTCAACACTTTGTTAAAGTGACATGCTCTATCAGTTCAAAAAGACAACCAGTACAGTAAATCATGGTCCAATCCCAAACCTGGAAGGAAGTGGTACCTCCCACTGCCTCCTCTAGCTGAAGTCATTTTAGGGGCCAGCAGATGAGAGGCCTGGGATGTAGGAGGAAATGTGAAGCTACAGGAGACAGAAGGAATAAAAAATGGGAGAGAAAGTGAGGTGGAAGGCGCTACCAGGGTCTCTGCCAAAATCTCAGCGCCAGCGGGTGGCACTGGCACAGCTGCCCACACGTCTCTACGCGGCACTAGGCTGCAGCACAGCAGTGCCTCCTGCAGTTACGAGGGACCTGCGCCCCCCTGCTGCCGCCCACAGCCAAAGTGCAGGTGCAACTTCTGACTCCCCTAAAACTAAGAGTCTACTGTTTACCAGAAACCTTTCCAATGATATAAGCGGTCGATTAACACACACTGCATATGTTTTATGTATTATTTCTGTATTCTTACAATACAGTAAACTAAAGACAATCATAAAAATTACTAAAAAAATCATAAAAAGGAAAAATATATATACAGTACTGGACGACATAAAATAAATCTGTTTGTAAGTGAGCCTGAGCCATTTAACCTGTGTTGTTTAAGGTCAAAAGTATTTCAATGTCTCAAATAGGAATGTTTGAAAGAGTTTCAAATGGCTTTAAAAGATGGCATAGCTGGCAGATGAAAAGCGGGGAAGCCAGAGTTCACTGAGGCTATGGTACTGGCCCAAAGCGAGATGCCAGACAGAGAAAGGCTCAGGAAAAAAGCATAGGTTCTCAACCTTAACTTCCACTCCTGCACTGTGTACTCCCGGACTGTGTGAGAGAACTAGAAAACAAAAGAAACAAAACAAAGAAACCTAATATTGAAATAAACATCAGCATTTTGTCAGCAATTAAGAAATAACATCTTTTAGGGATGCCTGGGTACCTCATGTGGTTACTCGTCTGCCTTCAACGCAGGTTGAATCAGGTTCAATCTCGGGTTCCTGGGAATAAGCCCTGAGTTGGGCTCCCTGCTCAGCGCAGAGTCTGCTTCTCCCTCTGCTCCTCCCCCCAAACTCATGAACTCCTCCGCATGCACTCTCTCAAATTTAAAAAAACAAAACCACCACAACAAAACCTTTTAAACAAGGAAAAGGAGGGGACACCTGGGTGGCTCAGTTGGTTGAATGTCTGTGTTTGGCTCAGGTCAGGATCCCAGGGTCCTGGGACTGAGTTCCGCAATGGGCTCCTTGCTTAGCGGGGAGCCTGCTTCTCCCTCTGCCTAGTTACTGCTCCCCTGCCTGTGCTCATTCTCTCACAGAATAAAGGAAATCTTACAAACAAAACAAAATAAGGAAAAGGAGTCCAGAGCAGGTTCTATTAGAGGACTACAAAGGATCAAACAACCAAGCCAGAAGGAGTTCCACTACAAGCCTATAAACTAGTTTGGAAAATGAAAACATAAGTTTCAAATATAGGAAGATGGGGTAGTGACTAGAACTTTCATACGCTGACGGTGGGGCTATAAAATGGTTCAACCACTTTTTAAACTTTGGCAGTTCTTACAAAGCTAAACAAACATCTACCATATGACCCAGCAACTGATCCCACTCCTAGGTGTTTACCCAAAAGAATTAAAAACATATGCTCACACGAAGACTTTCATCCAGATGCTCACAGAAACTTTACTCTTTGCAGACAAAAGCTGGAAACACTCCCACACCCCTCAGTGGGAGAAGGGATAAACGGTGACCGTGCGCCCAACTACTAGGTGCTAGTTGGCAATAAAAATGCACCAACTGCTGATCAACCTGGTAATAGGGATGAGTCTCAGAACATCACACTGGATAGAAGCAGCCAGATACAAAGGGGTATGGACCGTTTGATTCCATTCTAGAAAAGGCAAATCTAAAAAAAGAGAGAGAGAGAGAAGGCAAATCTACAATCCCAAAAAGCAAACGAGTTTGCTGGGATTGCCTAGTCTGGAGGACGAGGAAGTAGAAAACTACCTGCTGAAGAACATGAGGAAACCTTTTGCGTAGAAGGGAGCATCGTACGAACGGATAGTGGTGCTATCTGCACGGAGGCACGGTTATCGAACTCCCTGAACTGTGCCCTTACTGCACGTAACGTGGGTATATTTTTATGGTATAAATGGTGTGCACACCAACTACACATCAGTGAAGTTGACTTAAAAAAATCCAGGCCAGGTTTTATTAGCTGCCTCTCAACCACCGCAATGTCTACGAAAGGATTAAACACTGGAATGGAGCGGATCTAGGAGGATTAGAAACAGCATACTGGTGACTGCATGGGTGGCTAGGTCTTGAGCACAAACAAAAGAACATGTCGGGAAAAGCTTTGGTTCTACAAATAGGGAATGAGGCAGCCAGAGGCCTCACCAGGAACGAAGTCAATTGAACTTTAATCAAACATGCATAGTGTGTGCTGCAGAGACCCGCTGCACATAAATTCAGGGAACAAAAGCTGTTGCAGAAATCAATAGCTTGCTGAAACATTAACACAGGCAATCATTGATCAAAAGGCAGCTCTACAAAGGCAGCCTTGCAAATTAGCTCCCGCCTTTGCTTGCAAGCAAACACAGAGGCAGCAACGTGGACATGAATGGCCGGACCCTATCGTTTTGTTCCCGGGGCTCTCACCCACCGCACAACAAGGCCTCCCAGCCAGCACACCTCACGTCTCCGTGCTGTAATTGCACGCAGCACGAGCGACTAAACTGGGTTAGTGCCTGGGCAAAAAAGGAAAGGAGAGGGGGCGAAGTCCTCTCCAATTGACAGCATTATGGGCTGCAGTGCTTGCCAAGAGAAGCGTTTAAACCCACTGGTCTATATTTAGCAGATTCTCTCTCACACACAGCCCCCCTCCCCACCCCAAGCTCTTCGCCTTTCCTTTGGTGTAAGGGGGCAGTGGTGGCTGAAGCCCATGATCTGCTCCTGGGTTTAGGCACCAGCTCCCCGCCCTGAGGCAGGATCTCTGCACAGCAGGTCTTCTCCCTAGGCAAATCACTCAGGGGTAGAGAACCAGGACCCATGAAGTTTCTCTGATTTTCCATCAAAATGAAAACATGGGGTGGGGAATGCCAGGCACAGGAGGAGGATGGAGCTAAAGATGCTCGGCAATCGGGGTGGGTGGGGGCCGGGACGAGAGAGTCAGGTTGACCAAAGGCTCCAGGCACCAGCAGACAGCTCAATCACGGCCACTCCTGTAATCCAGAAGCTTCTAGGGCTCAGCCACTTGGAATTAGTAGGAGGATTGGTTCCTTCTCTGCAGTCACCATTGTAGTTCTGTGCTTCCTCATGTCGGATTGTGAGGCCATCAAGTTTACTCCACATAAAACATCAGCGCAATGTCCTCCATGCCCGCCCTCCCCACACCATCTGAACTGAAGCAACTGAGTGGGGGTGGGCTCACGCTGTTCACCACTTACCAAGAGCCTCCTGGTATAAACTCATTTCAGGTAAGTTCTGCTGGCATGGCTGGGCCCAGCTCTGCTTCACCCTGGGTGAACCACAGACTGGCGACACGTTTCAGGGAGCAGGGTAAGCAAGCATCCCACTGCACGCGTGTGCGCAAGAGCAGAAGCGGGGTGGGGTACTACGGTGGCAGCTGGCAGCCTGACCAGGTTTCCCTCCCGTCTTACTAACAGGTCAATCTACCTACAGCCACTCGCTGAGTTAAAACAATGTCCACAAACCTGATTATTATTTAATTTCCCACAGGCACTGCACTGCAAAGGGAGGGGAGCCTGTAACCCCTCCTGCCTGATAAACACACACACACATACAACACACACAATATTTTTAAAGTAAGATAAGCTACATGTCTTGGGACCCTGGGAAGAGGAAGGCACAGAGGCACGAGCCGCGCAGGTGGGCAGCGAGCGAGCAGGCACTGGAAGGCAAGTGTCAAGGGCTTGCCAGGGGAGCGGGGCGAGCACTGCAGCCAAGTCCCCCGCCCCCAAGGCTCTCTTACGCCTCAGCCTGCCATCACCTCCAGAAACGAGCTCTCTGGGAGGCTGATACGGAGGCAGGAAAAGAAGTCAATTATTTTTGTCCCACGGGAGAAACCTAAGGGTACAACCTAGGACTAAGTCCCAATTCTTGTGACGACAACATATTATTCCTGCCACAACCACACAAAAAAGGCATGACATCCAGGGGTGGGGAAGGCGGTGCAGGGGTGGGGGGTGTGAGGCAGAAGATGAAGTCTAGTGACCCCAGCATGCAGACCATGGGGTACCTGCAGCCCGCCCGCTACTGTGAGGCCAAGGCAGGCCTCAGTCTTTCGGCAAGAACTCTCTTCTCACACGCTCCTCTCAACTCGGTGGACACAGTCACGCTCTGTTACCTTCCATTCTCACAGTGGTTCTGTGACCAGCGGGAAAAATGGAGAACTGCTGACTTCAGTTATGTCAAGGAAGGCCTTGAGAACCCAGTCCTGGTCTGTGCGAGGAGGGGCAGGGAGCGAGGGAGGCAGGAAGGACTCGGGTCCGGGCCCCGCTCCACAGCGAAGGTCCCCAGGAGAGAAATGCTTCCCCCACTGGGGAGGGGAGCTGCCGCTCACTTTCTCTTCTGCACCAAACCTTCAACAGGCGTCCTCAGAGAAAGGCGGTGGGGTAGAGCAGGGTGGGGGCTGGGGGAGGAGGCCTGGGAAGCCGCTCTCGGATAAGGGCAGTAGAAACAGAGCTTCTCTCCAAAGCTACTACTTCACAGCTCCTCAAGCCCACATGCCCCGGCTAGCCAATGTGATGGGACAGGGCCCACCGCGTGGGTGAGAAAGTAAGCATTTAGAAGAAATTATGTGAATTCTTTAAGACCTATTATTAACTGTTCTGACGCCAAATAAATATTTTACCATGAATATGCAGAAAGAGTACACTAACTGTTCTCCTCCCAATGCCCTATTCTGCACGCTCAAGTGCAGCTGGTGAGAATCAGGGCATCACTGCCCTGCAAAACCTCTGCTGAAGGAGACCCTTCAGTTTCCATCCGGCCCCTTGGGGGCCGAGGTACAAAGGAGTGTAGAATCCCACCACTTGGCTGGCTGGAATGGAGAAATCTAAAGCTTCCTTTTTCTTTTCATTCTTTCCTTTTTTTTAAGGTGTGTTTTTCCAGAGAGAAGTTCCAGCGAGCAATGAAAAGTTACAGAACAAGGTCCCCAACCCAGCAGGGGCAGGAGGGAGAAGGAAACATGGCACAAGGCTGCTTCTCAGACTTCACTCCCCAACCCGGGGCCCCAAAAGTGGTCATGGTCCCAGGCGAATGCGAATGCGGCTCTGGCTCTGGGAGCGGGTCGGGAGAGCCTGCATGGGCCACATCCCCCAGGAAGCCCTCTAATAGGAGTGCTCTGACCCTGCAGCTGAGCCTGGCCACCCTGACCTCCACGACCACCCCTGCCTGGGAATTACAGCTGCATTTCTTGGCAAAAACTACTAACTCAGGGCAGTGAAGTAAGGCAGTCAAATTTCCTGGCAGAGACTCCTATGCAAGTCATTCTTTCCTTTCACTCCCTGAGGATTCAAGGGCTGGTGCTGACGGCTGTTCCGAACATCTGAGGTGAGAAGCTGGGCACTGGGCAGAACCACCAGCTATGTTTAGGAACAGCCACCTTTACAGATCTTTTTCCAGCAGGCAACTGGTTGTCTTCCAGCGTCAACTCTGATAATTAAAGCAGTGCTCTCCTGGGCTCCTCCTTTTGTTAACCAACCGAATGCCCTAATCCCTGAAGGAGCCCTGACACCAGTCAACTGCTCTGCTGCTTAATCGTTAACTAGCAACTCTGTGGTCTCAGAGAGCATCTGACAGAATGACGATCTGCTTGAAGGCACACAGCAGGATCACTGCCTTCTTCGTGCAAGAAGCCGCAAGGGCACCTATCTAGCGTGGCCACAAGGGGAAGCCCGAGGGTGAGGCGGCAGCCAGTTTCTAGGCAAGGCAACAGCCCCACCTCCAGCTCCTCTTCTGGGGCAAGGTAAGGGAAAGGGAGGAAGATGATGACTTGGGAAGTGCGTGAAGGTCTCCTGGGCTTAACAGGGTATAAGAAGAGGCCACACTAACATGCCCACAGAGATGTTCCAGAACCTGGCACTCCCCCAACATCTCTTTAAAAAATCCCAGTTGACAGGCAAACTGGGTGGCTCATTCGGCTGAGCATCCAGCTCTTGGTTTCGGATCAGATCATGATCTTGGGGTCACGGGATCAAGCCCGGGGTTAGGCTCCACACTTGGTGGGGAGCCTGCTTGTGATTCTCTCTCTCCCTCTGCACTCAACTGACATTCTCTTGCTCTCAAATAAATAAATAAATAAATATTAAAAATGAAATCCTAGTTGAGAGGTTAAATAATTTTTAAAATGATGATTACCACTATTTATACACTGGGGAAGAATGAATAAAGTTTTGTAGAGGTTTTTCTTTTTTGTTGGCGATGGGTTTTTTTTTTTTTTTGGTGTTTGTTTTTTTTGCCAAAATTGTAATGAGATTTCCTAAACTCTATGTTGCTTTCATTGTTGACCTCAGCCACTTGTGGGTTCTCTCTCTGGTCCTACACCGCCATTCACATGTCCAGACTGGAGGTCCTAGGCTGGCCTGTCCTCTCCCAGAGAGACACGCTCAAGTCTTCCCACAGACCAGCTCTGACCTTGTCACTTTCCGCTGCAAGTCAATGAAGGCGCCACAAGGCCAACAAAACAAAGGTCCAGTTGCTCTGCTGTCTCTCCCAGGACTTTCCCTCTGTCCGAAGAAGACCCTTCTCCTGCGTTGCCCACCTCCCACAGCCCCTGGCTAATGCCAAACGCCGCAGCCAGTTTGCCGTCCCTCGGCGCGTCCCTTCTGCTTGTGGGCTACAGCCCTGCAAACCCCTCACCACTGTCTCCTCAGTGTCTGTATCGGAGTCCTCACCACCCTGGGTTCAGGTCACCACAGATCCCACGTTCTCCCTGAAGTCTTACTTACCCTCTCCTCTAACCCCTGAGGTCATCACAACATCTGCACGTCTACAGTTTTCTGCACTTGCCTCTTTCCTGGTATACCTAGGCTCCCCCTTGGATCATAACCATGAATGAACCTGTCCAACATCCCCAGGACTGTGTCTACTTCTTTTGAGTACCCCAGAGATCTTATTATTATCAAGACAACATCTTGAATATAATGAGTATTCAGTAAACATTTGATGGAATGAATATTTCTTGAGCATTAAAATTCACCTGAAATTAATTCTAAGAAATTAACTTCTGAGAAAGAGATATCAGACTACTGACTTTGTTCTCAAGTAAGGTCATTAAAAATAACTGCTTCCTGGAGGCACCTGGGTGGCTCAGTCAGTTAAACATCTGCCTTCGGCTAGTCATGATCCGGGGGTCCTGGGATTGAGTCCCACATCGGGCTCCTGGCTTAGTGGGGAGCCTGCTGCTCCCTCTCCCTCTGTTCCTCTCCCTTGCTTGTGCGCGCGCTCTCTCTCTCTGAAATAAACGAAATCTTTAAAAAAAGACAAATAAGTAATTGCTTCCTGATCGTACCATTATTTCATAAAAGAAATGACATTTTATCTCTAAAAAACGTAAAAAGGACAGACAATACCCAAATAAGAAGAGTTCCTTAATCTGGTATTTAGTGTTAAGAAAAATGACTACATTGCTCTTATTTTTGTTTTATTTTCCAGGGACCAGTGTGTGTGGTGCTTGGAAGCAGTGCTCTGAAGATGGGTGCCAGGGGCTGACAGCAGGGGGTGTGGCTGAGGAATCCACTTCCTCTTTAGCAGACCTACAAACCAACAATCACTGTTACTGGGCTATGACATCTACGATGAGAGCTAAGCACTATAAATAAGTGTCCTCTAATAACTTAATATATTCAGTCTTCATAGCTACCCTAGTAGATAAATATCTTCATTATCCTTGCTTTACAATGAGACAATCAAGGCACAGGGAGACAAAGCCACATGTCCAAGCTCATAGAGCTTCAAGCGGTAGCCCCGAGGGTCTGGTTCCAGTCCTATGCTCTTAACCGTCCCACTATGAATTGAGAAGTGTGTGTGTGTGTGTGTGTGTGTGTGTGTGTGTGTGTGTGTGTGTGTGTGTATATATATATATATATATATATATATATATATAGGTTTTAAAGCCAGAGGCTCAAATTTGGGTTATCTTTCATCTACAAAGTATCTTAAACCTCTTCCATGGACCTTGAATAGGCAGAGGAGCAAAAAAAGGGCACTGTGCATCCCCGACAATGAGCAGCCAGCCTTCCCACCTCAGGGTGGAGCCAGCCCCCCATGCTGCACCCAAGAATGACAGAGCCGCACCTGGCCAAAGCAAGGGTACCAGGTTCAGAAACACATTTGGTAGACTCAAGGGCACAATCAGAATTACACATAAGCCTAGACAAATATGTTCTACTTCCCATACCAAGAACAAACTCCAAGGACTATATCGCACAGACCCTAGGAGCCCACAAGCACCCTCACAACCTGCTCACCGCGCCTCAAGCCATCCAATGGCTTATGCTATGGGCGAAGCCCTCTTGGCCACATTTGGCTCTAAGCCACATATGCCAAAGAGACGTGCCACGCAGATGAGCTTCACAGGCGTCCTGACCTGAGAGCCTGACCAGGCCGGGCCCCTTAAGAAATGCTACAATGTCTCTTTCCCAAGTTACCTCTCCCAGGAAGCATCTATTTAAAATGGTAGCTCTGAAGCGTGCTCAAACCCGTGGAGATGACTCGAGGGCCACGGGATGGGTCTCCTGCACCTCTTCCTACTACCACTTCTCCAAGCAGCTCCACTAAAAACCTATCGATTGAGCAACATAGAAGATTCTTCCTTTAACCAAGAATAACCACCACAGTAAAAAATGAACAAGAGATTTGGAAATGACTTATTTGAAGACAAAGGTCACAGCCACCACAAAGCAGTCTAGACCAGCCTGGAACAAAGGACCCCCGCCCCATGTGGGGCCTGAACCCACCTGTGGCACAGAAGCCTGGGCAGTCCTGACGCAGCCACAAGAGTGGCCGTCACTTAACTCGGACCCCGACACGGGGGCCAACTCAGGCAGGGGCCTTTGTCTCTGGTTTTACTGAGCTGTTGAAGACTTACTATCTTAAGTACAATTATACCAACAGTGGGAATCTTGTGTTCTCTGTAGGGGCCCCCCAAACTCCCAAGAATTCATTCACTGAAATCAGTTTTCTTTCCTATAAGCTGAATACTTCGTTATTTCCTGAATTCATTTTATTGGAGTTCAGCAACAGGGCAAGTGGGATTTCACCGCCGTCAGTTCTATTACCACATCACCCTTCTTAATGTTTTCTTGTTCCTGTAACAAAACCACAATTCTACCAGCAAAGGGGGAGAAGAGAAGAGAGGAAAAGAGAAAGCCATAAAACTGTTAAAAGCGCTATTCTCCATCTCGTAAACATTTTTCTATTTATCGGCCTTTCATTATATGTGCAATCTTATTATCCCTGCACAGAATCAAAGTGACACTGTCAGGGTCACACTATAAAATATACATTGGCAATGTAACATTTACTGACGGGAACAGGACAAAAGATGAAGGATGAGAGAGGGTGGTATGCCGCAGGACGTCTTAAAGGGATCATCAGTTAGATCTCTATGCATTTCCCGAGGTGATAATTGAATGACAGAGGCTAGAGGGAAATCCATTTTTGAGCTCAGAACGGACAGTTAGGAGAAAAATGTTTTTGTATTGGGAGCATGTAATGACTGCCAGGAAATGAGAACAGCTACTCCAGCAACATCGCTTCTTCTATTTTATGGTTTTTATGGATGCATAGCAAATTATCAAGTACAATCCATTTCTGCAAGTTGAATTTTAAAATAAAGGAAAGGCTTCCTCATCTCAAAGAAAGGAGGGAAAAGAGTATTTAATTTTGTTATCATATCACATTTGTTTAATAAAAAGAGCAGAAGCAAAGATTACCCTTCAAGCCACACAGACACAATTACAATTCCACACCCTCCTTAGATGCAGACATGAAACATGTCCTCTCTTTTCCCTGAATTTTGGATTCAACATAAGGCAAAGATCTTAGAAAAATCCAAACAAGCTCTCACACTAAATCTGTACTCAGGTCTCAACACACGTGGCTAGCAGTCGTTTCATCATGGCTTTTAGCCGTAAAGAAATCCAGGAGGGAGGGTGAGGGGGCAGCAGGTGCCTTCACAGAAGCCGTTAAGGGCTGAGTTGGGTGTCTCTGCCCTCCCCTCAAATCATATGCTCAAGTCCTAAGCCCCGCACCTCAGACTTTCGGCCCCCAGAACTGTGAAAGAACAAGTATCTACTGCTTAAGGCCCCTGGTCTGGGGGACGCTGTTATTGCAGCCCTAGCGCACAAATACCATGCCCAAGGACAGGGCTTCCCCGACAGCCCGCAGGAAAGGAGGCGCAGGGGAGAGATGCCCACCAGCCGACAGCTCTGGGCTTTGAGAAGAGCTTACAAAGCTGACGGGGGGGGGGGGGGGGGGGGGGGGGTTGGTGGGGGGGGAAAGAACAGGTGCCAAAGAGGCGCCGCAGAGTGGGCAAGCGATCAAGTAAGCGGCCACTGTACAGGCACTCGGGCCCCTCCAGGTGGGGGCTGAGTGTCCCGGCGGATCCGAGCTGCTCTGGGCAGATTTCCATACAGGTCTCTCACCACGGCTTCACCATGGCCTGGGAGAAGCTGCCCACCTCCACTGACACCTCGGATGTCAGCCAGCCAGCTCCCCGGAGGAGCTCAGTGCAAAGGAAGAAGAGCGGAAGATGGGACCGTCAGGTGTCAGAAGAACACAAAGCACGAACTTCCCCCGACTTGGTATTTAAACCACTGAATCCTTCTGGTCCAGCTACGACGGGACGGATGGAACATCAAGCAGCCCGTATTTCAGGAACGAGCACATGTCTGAGGCACTCTGACCGCAGCGGCCTGGTGGTCCTGGGGGTCTCCAGGAAGTGGTTCCAGGTTACTCATACCAACACGCACACTGTAGTTTGTTCAGAAAACACACAGGCTGGGAGCCCCCAGGGGTCTGGGTGGTAGTTTATGAAAACCACCGCCAATCCCCTCATCACAGCCCATGATATGGGCGCGGAGGGCGCGCTCCTCCCGGCTGGTGTCTGGGTCTCGTCAAGGGTTCTTGTCCGAGGCGGCCATGCCCTTCAGCCCCCGGCCCAGGAGGCCCAACGTGGGCTGGCACAAGTGTGCAGCCTGTAAAGTGCACGGTCGGTTGCTCTCTGGGGACTCCTTCCTTAACTCAGCTGCTTGGCGAAGCTACTCCTGCAGTGGCACCCTCACCCTCAAGGGACCTGAGGAAGGCTCTGCTCCCCCTGTGGGGCTGGTTATCCGGAGGAGAGCTGGGAGTGTCCTTGGTCATTTACTACACAGCTTGAAAAAGCTAGATGGATCTAGATCTCTGAAACAAACTACGTGGCAGGGAAGGCGCTCTAGGGCTGACTGCGACAGCTTTCCTCCAGCGCCACAGGGCTCAAAATTCTGATCAGCATGCCCTGGGTTTCCATCAAAATCCCAGTAACTCAAAAAAAAAAAAAAAAAAATTCCTGGTAACTCTTGTTCTGGAAACAAACTAATGTTGTCATCATGAACTTCACTCATCCCACTGTATCCACCCCCTTCTCCCTCAGGCCAACATGTGGTACGTATGGCAGGAAGAGGTAAGGGGAAGCTCGCCCCGGGGGACAGCTTAACCACCCCCGAGTTAATGCTGAGTTGGTTGGTTGGGGACATGAGTGTGTTCCTAGCTCGCTGTAGGAAAAGATTTTCTCTGTGTGCCCCATGTGTCCTTAAAAGGTCACCCACAAACGTCCACCATCTCTAACAAAAAGCGACACAAAGGGAGGGACGCTGACGGAAGAGCTCTGCATTCTTAGTACTCAAACCTGAGATCCCAGAAACAACTCTTAAAAAGTCAACAAACTCTTCATTAATTCAAGAGCTTTAAAAAGCTTGAGTTTCCAGTTGTAGGAAGCCTCAGAAACTGGACTTTACCCAGTTCTGCTTTACTTCCCCAAAGAAGCCCAAACCGTTTGCAGTAGAGGAGAACACAAAGATAGAGGTTCCTCTGTGGGGTGACTTCAGACTCGGGCCTGTGCCCAAGGCGCCCTCCTGTGCTAACAGAGGAGCCCAGGTCAGGGCACAGAGCAGGATTCTCAAAAAGAGATGTCCCTCAGGGGCCTGGTCCTGAAAAGGCTGCTCTGCCATCTGCCAGGACCTTGGAAGTTTCTCCCTCCTACTGCATGTATCCTCAGAAAGGGGACCGGAGGCTCTCCCCTGTGCACTGCCTTCTGGCCTGCTGCAGGCTCATGCGACGCCCCCCCCCCCCCCGGCTGCTGCCAGCTAACCCCACCAGTTCCTGCAACCCCAGCCATCTTTTGGGGCACCTAGTCTATATGCCACCTCATATACACTCTCTTTGCTGACCCCACAGAGCCGATTTCTTAGGAGCCTCTTCCACGCATACCATCTCTCTCTTGTTTTAGCTGTGACCCTTTTATGGCGCCTATGTCACTGACTCTGGGAGAACGGGAATTCAACATCTATTTGTTTGATCCCCTATTTCTCCCCTCCCCAGCTGGTCTGTAAACTACATGTGAACAGGGATGTGCTCGCTCCACAATCTGTATCCCCAGCAACAACCAACACCGTGGTCGGCACGGAACAGGTGCTCAATAAGTGCTCATGGATTTGCACGGAGTTCTACCACAGCCTACACACACGTGAGAATTACACTTTCACACGGAAGATACAAGACAAAAAAATCATCAATGTTCATAAAAATTACATACTCTCAATCTTAGAAATGAGAAATTCCATCATCTTTCAGTGAAGGTTTTCAGACTTAAGATAAACATGAACACATGGGAAACTAGTTAGGATGATTTAAACTCGAGATTATCAAGGATTTCCACACAACTGTGTATATTAAAGTAACAATAACAACAAACCACAGCCTCAGAAGAGTCCCTTAATCCAAAAAATGAAACTTATTTTCCTGTCCCAAGGGATGTGCACATGTGAAATGAGAACTGTGACTCACAGGCGGCGCTGCTCCCTGGGCACACCGACGTGCACCCCAAATTCCTGGGCCACAACCCCTCACGTGAGGAGCCGCACAAGCCTGGCCGATCACACCTATACTCTGGTCCAACAGAACATTCTGACTGACACTAAAACTGTAACTTCCATTTTCTAAAGGCTGGCTGTTTCCTTGTTTCACAGTGTGAAGAGTATTTGGGGCTGGTCTTAAGTGCACTGAAGACGGTTCTAGTTAAATCTTCCTCTCAGAGTTAGTGAAAGAAGGCTCCAAACTCCGTCTCAGGAGCAAACGAGCCCCATGGGGCGCTACGGTGCACGCGGGCTGCTAGCAGTCACCGAAAGGCCCTGGGGTTGTGCTTTCAAACCAGAGGGCCCGATGGACCCTTCCGAGAGCAGCAGCAGGGAAGCGCAGCGTGCAGGGCGGCGGCAGGACGCACCCCTGCTGGCCCTCCCGGCCGGGGCCGGCGCCAGCCTGGCTGCTTGGCTGCGATGATCCAAGCCCCGCTCTGCGCCCACGAGGATCCCAACGTCGGCAGACCTGGCGGCACACAAAAGCGCCCACTGCGCGGACGAAAAATTCACATTCCAGCCTGGGCCCTGGCTTGGTCATTCTGGTCCAGTGGTAAACGTGAGCGCAGGGGGCCGGGCGTGCGCCAGAACAGAGTTCACTGAAATGTTTAGTTCCTTGCTAACTTACAAGTAGAATCTGAGCGTCTACAACATGCCATGTGTACACTGTGGCTGGACAGAGAGTTAAACAGAGCAAAAACTGAAATGAGCAGCATGAGGGTTCCCCTTGCTTTTACCTGATAATGTTGTTCGATACGGTGGCGGAGGGAGAGGTGGCTGTGGAGGAAGAACAGGTTCTCACCTGGAGTTCCACACCTGAGCCACAGAAATCACCACCACGGTGGCATCCCCGGCACCTGAGCCCTCCGGGCCTCTGCTGCTTCGTTTTCGAAACCGAGGAGAGTGACAGCCCCCACTCGCTGAATCGCCATCATAAGGAGACGGCCGGGACGCGCTGGCCCCGTGGCTGGCGCACCGTCACCGAGCCGCGCACGCGGGAGCTCCCGAGTCCCCGGTGTCTAAGCACGGGCGGACCGGAAAGCGGCAGCGGCAGCGGCTGTGCGGCCTCTTCTGCCCGCCAGGAAGACAACTGTGGCCCAGTCACAAATCAAGCACCAAGTCCCAAGCTGTAGAAAGCAAACCAACCCAGTGTTTCTCGAAATAGCAAATGCATTAAATATTTTAAAACTCTGACTTAAAAAGCAGATCTGAGCCGCACTGGGTGAACAAACAGAATACAACTGTATTTAAGAAGGAGCGAGGATCTGAAGAGTTCGGCCGCTTGTGCTGGCCTCAGGGATGAGTAGGCCGTCCTTCTGGGTTGGCAACATCCATCCCCAGGAGTCATAAGCTCACAGCTGAGCCTTGGCAATGCCAGGAGCAGCGTGGCCAAAGGAGACCTACACGTCTCAGGTCCGCTGCTACAAATTACTGCTTCTCATCTGTACCCATTAACCTATGTCCACCACAAACTGACACACTACAGGGAGCCAGAATCCACCTCCGGAGTCCGGAGGGCAACATGTGGGGATTGTACTATTCCTGTACTGCCTTCTTTCCAGTCCTCTCCTTGCTAGCTGTGTGTCCAAGGGAAGGTGAACTAACCTCTCTGAGACTCCAGTTCCTCCTGTGTAAACTAGGGATGGTTTACAGGGTTGGGGGTAGGATCAAAGTATTTAATAAGGACCTGGCACATGTGCTGAATAAATGACTACTATTTTTATTCTGCTTCCATTTGGGAAAAGGACTAGAAACTCAAAACTAAGTTCAACTCAAGGAACCATTTTAATTAATTGAATTTAAAAAAAGAAATCTCTCCAAGAATAGTAGTCTCTGTAACGGACTTCGTCTATCATGTCTACAGGCACTTCACACAGTCAGAGATCAAGGGAATGCTAGGCATCGTGAGTGATAATGGTGTTTGGGGCAAATTCACAGGACAAAGGCAGCACAGTTCAAAGCGGTCAGCATTCTCCAGAATATCCCTAAACAGAACCATAAGGACAACATACACCTATCTAATGGCCTCACGGAGGCAACTTAGAAATCCTCTCTGTGCAGCCTTTGCTTCCACTCTTAGGTAATCAGCCAGAGAATCAGAACAGATAGTATCAGTAACCCCTTCAGCAGGAATTAGAACAAAACCAAAACAATGTACCTGCTCATCTTCAGCAGACTACCGTGGGTTTCCCTGCTATCTCTATACTTCAATATCGAATTAGGTCTGATGAACAGATTGGAAAGGTCCAGCCAGGGGACGTGCAACATCCCATTATTTAAGTTCAAGACACCATAAATCTACTTTTTTTGCTGGGGGGAGGGGGGTTGGGAGAAGGGGGGTGGGGTTATGGACATTGGGGAGGGTATGTGCTTTGGTGAGTGCTGTGAAGTGTGTAAACCTGGCGATTCACAGACCTGTACCCCTGGGGATAAAAATATATGTTTATAAAAAATAAAATATTAAAAAAATACTTTTTAAAAAGCATCAAAGAACATTTACTTATGTTAAAAATTATACCTAATTAAAATAAACTCTATTACTGAACTTTAAAAATATTCTCTTAGGACAATGTGGAATATACCAGAGCATCACAAACCCCAGACTGAAAATCACTAGCTTATAACACAAACTCTTCAAGCAGAAAGAAAATGCAGAAGATTCTTGAAGAGTTTAAGCTATAGAGAATCTGCATTTCGGATGCTGAGCTGAGGATGGCGAAAAATGTCGTACAACTCACTGAAATCACCCCAAAACATCCTGGCGCCCAGTGGCTCAAGGCACCTGGGTTCTAGAGTCTAGTCCACTATGTGGTTATCCCTCTGCCCCTCTGTACCATGCGGCCAGGGGATGGTGTAAGACTGGACCGGACATTTGTAAAGTTCAGCCTGTCCCTGAGTTACATGTGTCCTTACCTGCAGTCCTAACTTTCCCCTCAGGGACTGTGCTGACGGGTCCAGAAAATTAATGTGCTACTCTGGATGCACAGGGGGGGCAGTACTAAAGCACCTACGTCCGACACAGTGTTAATAAGAGGAGTAGGGGTCCTCCCCTGGGAATTCCAGCCATCACTTCAACAGCAACTCACACATGGCAGCAAATCAAGAGACAAGTGTTAGCTGCTTAAGGCAAGAGCAGAGATAAGAGGTTGCATACTAACCCCAGATAAAAGGAAAATTGGTCTGATGAGTAGCACTTAAAAATTCTTGTCACATACGATCTGGATCAAAGACTCCAATGCCACAAGCAGATGCCTTGAAGGTGTCTCCCATGCTCCCTCTGGCCACAGGAAGCACTTCTGTAGGCTCTGACTCAAATGTTCCAGAAAGTAATTCCAGATTGCTAATACAGAAGTCAAGCTGCATGTTTTTTAGTCTCATGACTTTAATTCTAAAAAGCCCCAGCTAACCCTGTCTCACTCCTGTGGGTGGAACCGAGAACTGAAAGTGACAAGTGCCCCCGTGAAACGGGTGCAAGCAACTGGCCACCAACATGCCGGTCACGGGTGCGTTTTTCAACCAACGACACGACCATGATCACTTCAACAACGATCTAAAAGTGAATCCAAAGCAGTCTCTGACAAGTCGGTCCCTCCAGCCCACATTCCCCTCCAGGGCCCACCTGCCCAAGAGCAGTTCTGCGAGGCTATCTCTGCCAGCCACTGGGATATTAGGTCCTCCGATCTTCTGTTCCTGGCATTCTTAGCAAGACCAGATCAAGAGTGGCCTTGGACCCATGCTACTCTTTAGAAGTATGGGGGTGGGGGTCGCGCAGGGGGGCACAGTCGCAGCCTCTGATTGTTCTAATTGCACTTTAAAATTTAACGTGTTCACTGTTTAAAATCAAATCAAAATGGATTATACATATAAATTAATAGTTCAATGAATAATACCAATACCTACCACTGCATAATGACTAAGTTGACTATTAATGTCTTTAATGACGCCTCACAGCCCCTCCTTCCAGAGTCTCTGGCTGTCTCCTGCCTCCTTGCTCTTTGCCTGGATAGAGGGTCAGGGCTACTTAGGGAGTCTTGAGTAAAGCACAGCCCTTGATAAGTCACAAACTGAGGAAGAGCTGGTCTAATTCCTAAAGACTAATAGTGGGGTAGGCTATAGCAGAGTTTTAAATTCTGCTTTATGTTAATTCACAAAGGAATTCCCGGTGCCAAAGGACCTTAAAGAATATCAGATAATGTCATCCTTCTGGTTCCTGGTGTCAAAATAAAACAACACAGTACAAAACAAACCCCAGGCCTAAGAAGGCCTGATCAGCTACTTGGTGAGCTTTTATCTCCTGAAGGGAAGGAAGACTTTTACACCCACCCCCACCTCCCCACTGGGCTTAAAGGAGTCAAAAGAAATGCAAAGGAGAACCAGTTTCCAAGCTTGTATGGAAAGGAATTTTCATCAATTTAATTGTGTACTTCTGTTCCAACCAGACAAAATACCAGTATATTTAAGAAAAGTTGTGACACTATGGTTAACTGATCTCTGCTTAAAAATTATCCTTGAGTCAGAAAGACACACACAAACACACACACAAGAATAGCCACTGCGTCCTATATAAATCTTAAGGGGAAAAGAGAGCCAAGAAAACTTCCCAGGAACCTCTCTCATTCGAAGCCAAGATACACCTCCCGCATTTGGGCATTACTAATAATAAGAGCATTCAGGAGCTCCTGTTAGCCCATGTGGCACCATCCCATAAAGACAGCAAAGTCACACAAGGAAGGTTTCCCACTCTAAAGAACCAGGCTCTCAAATGCAGTCAAGGCAGAATCCCAAAGAGCCAGAGTTTCCTTTCTGGAGGCAGCAAAGCGAACAGCAGCCCCAAATTCTTAAGGTTGAATTTTTTCAAACAAAGTTTATCTCAAAGATATAACATAGAAGACAAAGGTTTTTAAATCTATTCTATATTCTCTCAAGGGAAGGCTGCAACTTGGGATGCAGGAAACAGTGTAGAGAAGTATTTCATAATGTGACTTGGAGAGACCATCCAGAAACTCCATGGATAGGATCTAGAGGTGCAATGTAATGCAATTTCATTTAAGATCCCAAATGGTTACTTTGTGGAGCGAGAAATTCTAAAACTTTTAAGAAGAGCACGGGGCCAATAACCAACATATTACTGAAAAAGAGGAACCGGTGGGAAAGTGCCGCACCAAATGTCAACAGTTACTCGAATGCTAGACAGTACGATACTGACCCGGGGCAGACAAACAGACCGATGGAAAAAGCCCAGATGTAGATTCAAACATTTCTGGAAATTTCATTTTTGACATATCTGGCTGGTAATACAAATTAGTCAAAGAAAGGCTGGATCTCTCAAAAGATGGTATTGGGACACTTGGTTATCCCAATTAAACCGATTCCAACAAAAGCAAAAATTCTAAAACTCTTAAAAGACAAATAGAAGGGACTACCTTTACATCCATGAAAAAAGATTCCTTAAACAATACAGACTCAAATCATAAAGACTAATAAAACTAACTACATCAAAATTAAGAAAATGCTAATTCTACTATAAAGAACACAAAAGATAAGCCACAAATCAGAAGTAGGTATTCGCAACACACAATATTTAAAATAAGGAGCACCTAGAATTTTTACAAATCAAAAAGAAAAAACAGTTCAACTGAAGAATGAGCAAAAGATTTACATAAATCCGTCACAGAAGAGGAAACACGGGCAATAAAGGCATTACAAGATGACCGATGTCCACTGTAGTCAGGGAAATACAAATTAAAACTACTGTGAGAAACTTCAAACTTACAATACTGGCGAACATTTTCATGTGTGACTCTATCAAGTGTTGACAAGGATATAAAAACACGGAACTCTTATATGCGTCTGGAAATAACTGCCTTCATTTATTAACAAGATATGCATGCCTATAACGCGGGAATGGTATTCCTAGGTACACCCTAAAGAATTACCTTTACACATGCACCAGGAGACAGGTACAGAAACATTCACAGAACCGTATGCAATAGCAAAACAAAACAAAAAGCAAAAAAACCTGAAGCAAACGGAAAATGTCCATCAACGGCAGAAAAGAGAAGTAAAATGTATTATACTCCTACCATACTGTGAAATAGTGGGAACTACACGACATGGTTGAATCTTGGGATAAAGATAAGTAAAAAGGTATCTATTCTTCCTCCGTGATTCCATTTCCATGAAGTTCAAAAACATGAAGTAAACAATACATTGTGGAAGGATACAAATATTTGAGGCAAAACCATGAAGAAAAGGAAAGGGATTATAACACAGTATTCAGGACAGTGGAGAAGGCAAGGAACTGGACCGGGGAGGGAACACTGCATGCGATCTCAAACTTGTGGTATTACACAGGAATTCACTAAGTTATTTTTATACCAAACACATATTTTATAAAGATTCTTTCAGGGGCGCCTGGGTGGCTCAGTGGGTTAAAGCCTCTGCCTTTCACTCAGGTCATGATCTCAGGGTCCTGGGATCGAGCCCTGCATCCAGCTCTCTGCTCAGTGGGGAGCCTGCTTCCTCCTCTCTCTCTGCCTGCCTCTCTGCCTACTTGTGATCTCTGTCTGTCAAATAAATAAAATCTTTTAAAAAACAAGATTCTTTCATAATTTCTCAATATTTACCAAAACAACAACAACAAACCGGAAGATTGTCAAACATTCCAATTCTGCCATTGAAAAAAGGGTTATCATCTTTACTGAGAACTGGACAGTTACAGGCAAGTACTTCCTGTTCAACAGCCCACAGGATAAGGGTTTCCTTTGCCCCGAACTGTTGATGCAGCCCAGATAGTTCCTCTTCTACTTGCCCTCACTCTTCCAGATCGCCAGCCGCCCAAGTGCCCAGCACAGCCACTGCAGGGCTGCTCACATTTTGGTGTCCTGCATCTACCTGTGTCCGTGCTCCTTGAATCCAAACATGGGCCTCGGGTCTGAGACCCTGCCTTCTCTCGCCGGCCCAGTGTTAGGATCCCCTTCTCCTGGATGTTGTGGTATCTTAAAGGAAGTTGTGCTTATAAATCGGCAACCCCTTAGAAACCACCTGTTTCTGAGAGGGGTGACAAGAAGTGCATCCTCCGGTAGTCTCCAAAATTATCTGAATGAGCTGAAAATAAGCAGGGCTGTGCTTCCAGATAAGGCGAAAAATGACTGTTCTATAGATGTCAACAGTTTCCAAATTAATCTACAGGACAAGCAGGGTTAAGTGATACAAAGAATGATGTTATAAGTGATAAGTGATAAGTTAAGTGACACATGTCACACCGACCCACTTGCATGTTTGTGTGAAACCTGAAGAACGAAGCATGCACACGGAGACAAGGTGAAGCCCTGACCCCGCAGCCCTGCTGGGTGTGCCACGCCACCGGCCTGCTCTTCACTCACAGCTACTTCCGAAAACCCCTTGCCGTCTCACTCATATGCTTAAGACTCTTCCCCTTGTCTGACCCAGTGGAGGCAGCTACTGTATGGAGTCCAAGGGGACAAACAAGCACACAAGGGCCAAGGCTGCCGCCTGATTTCCCAACTCGGCACTCCGGACCTCCAACCCATACCGCATGGGTATGTATGTATGTGCACGCATATATACATATGTGTACGTATAAATTTGTTATGTATATTGTAATATAGTGTAAATACATACCTTCATATATATTTATAAAACAAATCTGATATAGCTTATCCTGTTCAAAAATTCTTTAATGGCTTATCATGTTTCTCCACATAAAAACATAATGAGGTGTTTAAGAATATGGATTCTAGGGGCTCCTGGGTGGCTCAGCCCGCGAAGCTTCTGCCTTTGGCTCAGGTCATGATTCCAGGGTCCTGGGATCAAGTCCCACATCGGGCTCCCTGCTCAGCAGGGAGTCGGCTTCTCCCTCTGCCTCCTAGCTTGTGCTCTCTGTCACTCGCTCTCTCACTCAAATAAATAAATGAAATTTTTTTAAAAGAAGGGTATGGATTCTAAAGCCAAGCTGTCTGCGATCAAATCCTGGCTATGCTACTTTATAAACCTGGGCAAATACACAGCCTCTTATATGAGGCCAACGCATCAACGCACGTAAAGGCCCCAGGACAGAGCTTGACCCAGCTGAGGCCTCCAGACAGGTTATCACTACTGCTGGCTCCTTCAAGGTCACCCCGATGGGGCTGACTGGTCCCCATCACCTCTACCTCAGTGCTCACTAGTCTCCTTTTGCTCTGTACAGCTCCACACACTTATTTTCTTTAAGTTCCACCTGAGTTTCAAGGTCATCCTATTCCAGGGCCTCCGTATACACTGGTCCCGGCGTGGCCTGGGTGTTCTCCTGAGTCCACCTTCCCTCATCTCTGGGGTCGTAATTTAAACAAAACATCTTCAGACTTCTTTATTGCAGTTAAGTCCCTGTTATACATGCAGTACTTTTCTTTTATAGCACTTAGCAAGATTTATAACTACATACTTGAGGGATTATTCACTTACTCTGTCTTCCTCATAGATTTAAATTTTCCATGAACCAGGAAATCTATTTCTTGTGGAATGATACACACTTCTAGCATTTCACACCACGTTCAGCATTATGTAGCCTATCAATAAATATTTATGAATGATTATAGGAGAATCCAACACCAACTTGACTTATCTTTTAGGAAATTACCTTAAAAACCATTTATATGTTTCAAAGATTACAAGTTAAACATAATGCCTCATTCTTTTGAGATTAAAAAAATCTTACAGAGGAGATTGTAAAAAACAGCAATCAGCAAAATAGCATTCAAATGAAAAATCAAAAAAGTCTACTCTAACCAAATTCTTTTCTCTTTCTAGCCCAATATTTTTACCTAACCTGGATACTGAATATATGTAACAAGCTTAAGGAGCACCCGTTCTCCTCTCCTGGGTCTCATTTTTCATTTCCAGCTTTCTAAAAACTCAACAGCAAAGATAAAACATTTGCTCTTCCCTGTCAACACTGAACACCTGCTTTGCACACAGTCCACATCACCCCATCCTCCTTCAGCAGCTCTAATTATGGTAACAGAGTAGTCATGATTCACACGAGTGCTGGAGTCCATCTACAAGGGATTCGGAGACCCTACCGAGGTCGGCCAGCATCTGTGAGGCCAGTGCACAAGTAAACATCTGCTGCAGGAATGTCGTGAAAACACTCCCATCGGCTGGGCAATCTGGTCTGGAAAATTACAAAGCCTGCAGGGATCAGCGAAGCAGCACTCTGATCCATGCAAGTGACCTGCACAGAAATGCAGCTGCTGCGGGCGCAACTTGCCATCTCTGCGATCATTTTCAAGGGCTTCCCTTTCAGAGAAATAATGTAAACTTCTCAACCACGTAGAGCCTGGTCAAGAACACAGTTTGTACCACCCAATGAAGATGTGCACTACAGAAGATAACGACAAGTGGGGAGCATGAGGAGCGGTGTGCGGTCAGCTCGTGGATAAGAAGGAACAGGGACAGACTCAGACACGACTTCCACATGACTAGTCCCTAAGGGACAGGACATTCAACTTACCCAAGACGATACTGCTTTGCTACCTATTATCCTATGCTTTGCATTACTTTGTATCTTACCTTTCCAGACATTTCTGAGGTTTTCAGGCTTCAAGTTCCTCTGGAAGGACACAAACGTAATGCTTCTTACCTCCAACCCCACTAAAGAAATAAATGCCAAGGAGGAGGCAGTGTCCTGTTTGGTGAGGCCTGAGCCACAGCATCTGCAACTCTGGGGCTCTTCCAACGGGAACCACAGAAGGAGAACAGCAAGCCCTGGCAAGCTTCCTGTGTCTTGGTGACACAATCTAAAAACCTGCTGAATTGCTCTAGGTGAATATTTCCCCTTCCCCATGTCTCATTTAGTTGTACTCATGAAATGGGGTTGATTTCTGTCTCTAACAGGTCCACATGCTTTGATAATGATACAGAAGGTTCTGTGTTATTGGCATCCCGGGTCCCTCTCAACAAAGGGACCAACTAAGCTCAACTAAGCACAAACAAGACATTACTTCTGTTATGAACATCACCTGAATAGCACAGGCCACAGAAAACAATAACCCTCAAGTCTGATGCAGCCAGAACCAGGCAACTGAGTAAACCAGAGACCATTTAATCAAAGTTTGGTGGCATCAAATTACTTACAGATTTACTGGTAGTGTCCTGGTAAAAATGAAGACTATGTAAACTAGAGTTTAAAATATCTCAAGAAAATGTACTAAAATTTAAGAATATCTTTTTAAATCCCCTTCATTTGCTCTGTTTATAATCTGGAGTGCTATCAGAAGCTTCAGCTAACAGGCGCTGAAGGCCCAGTCTTTCACACATGTCCACCTGGTGACTCACACAGCAGGAATCCTCTGCAGCACAGGCCAAGGAAAGCCCCTGTTTTCTCTAATAAAAAACCCTAACAGCTTGAAAACAGCAAGATGGAGAGATGGGACTGATACTTTGGGAAGACCAAATCAATTGCATTTTTTTAACATTCTAAATTCCAAATTTCAACTTCTAATTTCAGCACTCTAACCTCACAAGCAAGACAGACCATAAATTCACACGATTCATTTTTGGGCGGTTATACAGTTATATGGAGTTTCCCCAGCTGGTATTATTTGAGGAGTGTAACAGAAATCTGGATTGTAAGTAACACCGCCACCCCCCCAAAATTAGCCAAACATACTGTATACAATTTCAAGCTGTAAAATTTTGACTAAGATTGTTTTTTGCTTTTCAGGCCCACAAAATATTTTAGGTTTCACAACTACGTATACGTAAGACTGTTCTGACCATCAAGTAGAGGCATAACTCAGATATGACGGGTTCAGTTCCAGACCACCACAATAAAGTGAGTATCACGATAATGAACTGCCTGGTTTCTAAGTTACATTTCATTTCATTCCCATGAAGTTACATTTACACTACATTCCTCTATTAAGTGTGCAAAAGCACGATGTCTAAAACACCACCACATATATACCGTCCTTAAAAATACTTCATTCCTTGAAAGTGCTAACCATCACTGGAGCTTTCAGCGAGTCATAACCTTTCTGCTGGTGGAGGGTCTTGTCTTGATGCAGTGGCCGCGGACTGCTCAGGGTGGTGGGTGCTGAAGGCTGACGTGGCCATGGCGATCTCCTCACAATAAGACAACAATGAAGTTTGCTGCATTGATGGACTCTTCCTTTCATGAACAATTTCTCTGTAGCACGCAGTGCCGTCTGACAGCTTTGTAGCCACAGCAGAATTGCTTTCACAGTCAGAGTTAATCCTCTCAAACCCTGCTGCGCTAAGTTCTCAATCCTTTGTTGTCATTTCAACAGTCTTCACAGCATCTTCATCAGGAGTACATTCCATCTCAAGAAACCACTTCTTTTTACATGTCCCTAAGAAGTTCAAGTCTTACCCCGGGGACTGCAGCGATTCAGCCCCATCTCCAGGCTCCGCCTCTAACTCTAGTTCTCCCGCTGGATCCACCACACCTGCAGTTCCTTCCTGCACTCATCAAGACTTGAACCTTCAATCTGTAAAAAACTACAGTGTCTGCAAAGCACGGTAGCACAAGGTACGCCCGTACTCAATTAATCCTCACGAATATCCTAGGATTAGGTCATAGTATCCCCACATTACAGATGAGAAGACTAAAAACATGGCAACAGAGTAACTTGTCCAAGGACAGGGGAGAACAGAGCAAGAACTCGTGCACATGTCCTTTTGCCAGCAATTTTATGTGAGAAGGAAGAAGGGGCTACTGCGAAGCTCACAAACCCATCACTCATGAGCTCTCATGAGGGAAGAGAAAGGTTCAGCAGCACAGTGCTTACAGGAGGGCTGAGCAAGGAAGAGTGATGACAAACCACCCACATCCCAGCACTGGGCCACTGTCACCTAACTGCTTCAGAGATGGTCATGAAGAAGAAAGAGAATAAAATGTGAGATACTGCCCTGTAAACTGGAAAACCCATTACAGGGGCCTTTGGTATATCCTCAGCATCTACCTGAAAAGTCTTCCACACCAGGAACTCAAACGTCTGCTGAGTGACCAGCCATTAGATTAAACACACACACATAAACACACACACACACACGCACGCACGCACTCATGCATGCACGCGCCGGTCAAAAAGCACTCATCATGAGAAGTTTATTAACTTAGTAATAATGTTTCAGATACAGTATCCAGTATTTCCCTTAGTAAGATTCTGCATTTTATCCCTCTTCTTTCTTCAAAATAAATCAAGTACTAGGACACTAAAAATAAACTTAATAATACTAAAGAATGAGCAATTTCCTCTTTGGCCTTGTTTGCAAGACTAGTTTAGGGAAAAAAGGAACCTTATTTCCTGCTCAGCTGTGAAGGCATTTGAGGACACTTGAGGCTGAAGGAAGAGAAAGGTGGAGGGTTATGTGACTCAGAAGAGCAGTGTATCTGCTAAGGACTGAGAACAAGGTGCTTTGAGGAAACAATGTCAAACTTGCATGGATCTTTCTGTAAATAGTTTTATTTCCAAAATTCTTCCATGTAGATGTAAGATATCTGTGTTTCTAAACAGGGAGAGTAAAAACCCAACAACCTTCACAAGGAAGCTTGCATGAGCACAGCAAGAAGGATGAGGGGCTCAACTGGTTTAGAGCTGATGAGGTGTAGCCAAAAGCAGGTGGTGAGAGCCAGAGAAAACAGGGACCCAACTGAGGAAGGAGTGCTCAAAGTGGTAAATAATATGTACCACTTCAGTATATATTATTCTGCTCCCCAACGGCACCAGGGACAACTTCCCCTCTCTCTGTGTGCCTAAAGGAAGGCCATTCCATTAGCTACTCAGTTAGCAAATGCCTTTAAGCCAGTCCTAAGAGCCAGAATGATACTCGAGAAGGCACAGAACTACCGGCAGAGAGAAGCTGAGTGACCCTCGACACCCCTGACTTCTGTTCTCAGGAATGCAGCTCCCATCACATCCCCTTGGTGGGAGCCTGGGAAGTCAGCTCTGCAATGGCACAAACTCCGATTTCAGCTTCTGGACCTGAATTCAACATCAGATCCACTGTCTATGCCCATATTCAAAACAGAGTTTTAAAAGCTCACTGCACCTCCTCACCCCCGCCAGTAGCGTACCAGAGCCCATGTCTCAACAGCTCTTGGACACAGAAGAGTTACATGTACTTATACTTCTTCACGGTATGTTAGCCAAGGAGTCCTACTGTGAATAAAGAATTTCTACAATAATAAAATCTCACTCTCCTCCTATAAAAAGCAAGAATGGCCCCAAACCCAAGCACCCATACTAATTAGGCTCTGCTCTTGCCTCACTCCCACTCCCGACCTAGATGATGCCTGTGACCAAGGGCCCCTTTAGTGTCACTGTGCCTCAGTTTGCCCCCTGAGCTTGTGCAAGAACCCCAGTACCCACACAGGGTATCAGGAGAACTTATGAAATGTCTGCAGAGTGTTCTCATCTACAAGGATGAAAAGGGCTATAAATACAAAGTCAAAGCAGTATTAGAAAACTTTTTTAAGCTGCAACCACTTCTTTTGAAATGGAGAACCACAAGAAAGATCAAAGGAGTGTCACTGTTTGCTCACTGCTGCTCTGCAGGCAACCCCCTGTCCCCTCCACCAGGCAGAAACCCCAGAGAGAAAGAGAGGTCTACCATGATTTCTAACTTCAAAATCTCAAGACATGCCGTACAAGGGTTTCCTGGAATGCCCTGAGTAGAAGACACAGGGACAAGCCACACAGCCTACAGGGCTGGTCGCTGCCTTCCACAAGCAGGCATGATCAGGAACGATCAGGAGAAGGCAGCCTTCGCAAGAAGAAATACAAGGATGTGAGGGAAGTGGCTTCCCCGCGTCTTTCTGCCATGAAGGCCCAGTGCAGTGGCTCCATAAGGTCGCAGCAGCTTGCGTAATAAAATATATAACCTTGGCTCAGCGAACCTCTTGAGCCATAAAAAGGAGGGGGGGGGTGCAAAATTAAGCTTACGGGAAATAAACCTAATCAAAGCTGAACAGTAACAAAGGGCACCAGAAACATTTCTACTGTATCACATCCCACGGGCTGGCGAAGAGCCCGGAATTCTCATTACAACTTTTCAAAGAGAGGGAGAGGAGAAAAAAATATTTCACAAAACCATTATCAAGGCCCCAACCCTGGATGCCCTGCTGTACAACCAAAATTTGTGAGAGGTCAGCCTGTCAGGGAGTCAAAAACCCAGCATGTGGAAACTGGCAGGCCTTTTATATAGTAGGAGGGGTTCTTAAAACGACTACTGTTTTGCACTGAAGTCTCAGAGCTTCACAGACCATTAAAGGTTTCTGAACCACAGAGAAAGGAGGGCAGAGTTAAGGAAATAAATCAAAAGTTCCTCTGGGATGCACAAATGCCTACTTGGAACAGGCTTTCAGCACGAATATCCTCCACATTAAACAACAAGGAGGACTTTTCAAAATAAAAGCAGAAAAGAGATTCATTTTGTTATAAGCAATGTACTTTCTTTTTGGTTTAAAGGTTATGTGTGCTATAAAAAATGCCCCTGGCCGTGAGCACTGGGGGGAGGTGGAGGCTGAGCCGAAGGCAGGGGCCGGTGGGGAAAGAAATCCAGTGTAAGGACGACAATCAAGCAGGGAAATGCTGGACTTGGGGGCACCCCGAACGCGTTAAAATGTCTTGGAATATTTTAGGGGCAGGATGTGAGGTAGGGGAATGGCACTAGAAGGGACCTCCACCACATGCACTCCTTGCCACCCCTGCCCAAGAACTGAAATCGTTTTTCCACAGGCAGGAAGAGTTCTTGTTTTTCTGTGCAACATACACAGCGGAAGGCTTGGGGAACCAGACCGCGTCCTCCTGAATGCAGAGCCACGTGGTCTGAAGGAAGTTCCAGTGGCCTCGAGCCCAGCAGAGGGAGTCTAGCATCTGAGAACAGGAAACGGACAGCCTGACGCAAGGCCAAGTGCTTATGCAAGACAGCGGTTGTGAAGCGCAGTTCCCGAGCTTCTGACCATGCCCCGGGCTGTCCAGCACTGTAAGCAGGACGAAAAGCTGGACATCCTACTCTGGACCGGACCGTTACAGCCACCAGGTGCGGCCACGGGGACACGAGGGAACCGCCACACTCCTGTCAGGACACTCTCGGGCAGAGGGCGTTGCTGGGGTCCTCTCCCACCAACGTGCAAGGAGCGGGAGAGGAAAGGCTCCGTGAAAGGCAGAAGATCCGACGTGGAAAAGTGACAGCAAGCACCAGAGCAACGATTTCCCTTAAAATCCAGCGCTTCCAGTTTCGCCCACGAGTGGCCCATCTCCCACCTTCGGTTCGCGAGTGGAGAGGACTCCGCCGTGGGGCTCCGGCGCGTCCAGGAGCCGCGGGCGCAGACGGGCGGGGGGACGGGGGACGCGGCGCGTCTGCGGAACCCTGCGGGCTTCACCCCTGCCGCGGCTCGCCGAAAAGCAAGGAGGCGAGGGCTTCGGGGCTGCCCGGTGTCAAGATGACAAGCGCGGACACGACTCCTGGGAGGTTCGGGGGAGGGGCGACCGCGAAGGGTCTGGGCCGCAAGGGAAGAGCCCGCGGGTTCGCACGGGGTCACGCCGCAGTTCGGCGCCGAAGTCCTTGCTGGGGCGCTCCAGGGCGGCGCGGCCTCGCGGACGGTCAGTCGGCGCGCGCGACCGCACGGGGGACGCCTCTGACTACACCCTGACGGCAGCTCTGCTCGCTGCGGGAAAAGATGTGCTAAACTCAAGAAAATAAACAAAACCTAAATGTGACTTTGGGTTATGCCAGGAAGCGTGCACCGGGTTAGCACACGTGCCCGCCGGCGGGTGCAGGAGAAGGCCGGGGCGACGGCCAGGCGCTACCGCGGGCGCCTGAGGCCGCTGGCAGGAGCGCCCCGCGGGGGACGCGGACCGCCAGGCGGGGGGCGCCGCCTACGCGGACCCGCCCGAAGAGCCTCTGCGAAGGGGGACACGGCCCAGATACCTTGTGTCATCGAGGGACTCAACCAGGACAACACACGGAGGACGAAGGGATTTGGATCCTGCCGTAATAAAAGGAGGACATCTGAAGCGAGGGAGCAGTCCCGAACCACCGTGGGCCCCTGGAATGAGTTCCGTGTCCCCAGGACCGCAGGAGCAGCAGGGCAGCCGCCTAGAAGGCGCACTGCCGAGGGGTCGGGGGAAGGGAGTTCCTCAGGACATTTTGCAGACGTTCCCTGGCAAGGCTTTCCTTTAAAGCACCCGACCCTTCACCTCACCTCCAGGCCCAACCACACATTTTCCAAGATGCTCCTTCAGCCCCCACCTCCAGGTCCTGGGGCTCCCATCGCTGCTCAGCGTCTGTGCCCCATACTTTCACATGCAGGTTCCTGCCGACACCCCCGTGGTAACCGAACAGCTGGAGAGACCCCCAGGGGTGCAGTCACACCTCATCTTCCCATCACACTCAGGCAGCTCTGCAAGTGCTCGCTGACAGACGGGCATTAGGAATAAACTGTAAATTTCTATATTCACACTATTTAACATCCTGTCACTGATTTCTAGGAAAATTTTGTAAGAAATATAAGTATTTATAGACATGGCTGGTAAGGTGCTTTACCATTTGGGCCATCAATAATGAGAACAGAATACAGCACCAAAGGACACAGTGCTTCAGCTTCAGTCCGAGACACACACACCGGACAAATGGATGCACAGTCCAAGGTATAAGCTTACAGTTTCATATAAATACAAGGTGACTACGTAAGAAGCATTCCGTGCTCTAACAGTATTATTCTGCCCAACCGTCTGATAAACCTCATATATAACTTGTTAGGGAAATGCACGGACTTTTCTCCTGAGTCACCTGATAGGCTGACATGCTCAGAAAAATAAAGAGCATCAATCTTTAAAAATTTTATTTATTTGAAAGAGAGAGAGAGAGACTGTAAGAGAGCGAGCACATGCACAAGCAGGGGGAGGAGGAGAGGGAGAGGGACAAGCAGGCTCAGTACTGAGCACAGAGCCCAATGTGGGGCTCGATCCCATGACCTTGAGATCATGACCTGAGCCGAAATCAAGAGCCAGACATCAACCAACTAAGCCACCCAAGCGCCCCAAGAACTTCAAGTTTTTTCTTTTAAAAAATATCCTATTTATTTATTTGGGAGAGAGGGAGAGCGCATGTGTCAGAGAGCACAAGCAATGGGAGAGGGAGAAGCCGGCTGCCCATAGAGCCCGGAGTCCGATGTGGGACTCCACCCCAAGACCCTGGGATCATGACCTGAATGGAAAGCAGCCGCTTAACCAAATGAGCCGCCCATGCACCCTGAGCTTCACACTTTGATAAGCAAATTCAATCCACAGGACAAAGCAAATTTAAAAATTTCTTTTTAAAAATTTTGTTTGGGCACCTAGGTGGCTCAGTTGGTTAAGCGACTGCCTTAGGCTCAGGTCATGATCCTGGAGTCCTGGGATGGAGACCCGCATCCATCATCAGGCTCCCTGCTCAGTGGGGAGTCTGCTTCTCCCTCTGACCCTCCCCCTTCTCGTGCTCTCTCTCAAATAAAATCTTAAAAAAAATTTTTTTTTTTTAGGGGCGCCTGGGTGGCTCAGAGGGTTAAGCCTCTGCCTTTGCCTCTGGTCATGATCCCAGGGTCCTGGGATCAAGCCCCACATCGGCCTCTCTGCTCGAGGGGGACCCTGCTTCTCCCCCTTCTCTCTGCCTGCCTCTCTGCCTACTCGTGATCTCTGTCAAATAAATAAATGAAATCTTTAAAAAAAAATTTTTTTTAAGTTAAAAAGAAATAAAAGTTTTGTTTTGTTTTCTACCCCACCTTCTCCAGAATGCTGCAGAATTTGCCCACTTCTCTTGCTGCCTGCTTTGCTTTGCTGAAGTTGGCCATGTCTACAGACTCCATGGCCTGCTCCCTTTAGAATTCAGTGATTCCTCCTATTGTTCCACACATTCCAAATTCTCCCTCCAAAACTTAAACGCTTCCCTTGACAACTGACGGCCACAAACCTCTGACCTGCTTCCGTGTATTTCATTAGCACATTTCTAGAACAGCACCTTTGGAAAGGAGAACCAAGTTCTGAACATAGGGAGCGGGTGCCTAAACCAATAATCAAGGGGGTTGGATCTATGCTGTCCTAGTCCTCTAAAATAATCAAATACGTGAAAGTCACCATTTCTTGCCAAACTTGAGAAAAATCCTAACTCCTGCACATGGGGACAAAGAAACAACAGCAGCTGAAAATACAGAACCAAAGCATCACATGAGAAACTTTAACTTGCTATCGTTCCGAACATATCAGTGGGATTTCACTCACAGTGAAGACAAAGGAGAAAAATTCCAGACTGTTTTCAAGATAATAAAACGGCATATGACGGTGACTCACTAACTGACTAAAAGGGGGGAAAAATCCATGAACAGTCACAGGAACCTTGCAAAGCTGCAGAGATCTGGCAACCCTGAACTTCTTTCACCTTGCTTGGCTCTCACCTCCAGTACACACACACACACACACACACAGGCGCGCGCGCGCACACACACGATCATTCTGAAGCCAAGCTGCAATTGGCTAATGGCTTGCTCTACTGCTTAAGACAATATTTTATTCTTGACTTGCTCAATAAACCTGCTGAGAAAAATAAACAATGGGTTTCAATCTTATAAATAATCTAGGAAACAGAATTGCTGTGCAAACAGCAGAGTTGATTTACTGCCCATGATAAGCAGGAACAGGAAAGTCCACATGTGGCACAGTGACCCCCCCAGTCCTACTCTTACTGTCCCGAGATAGGAAAGTTTAACAAGGATTTTCTGTCTGCTACACAGTTCAAAGCCTAGGATGTGCAGGTTTCAATTGGTCTTTACGACAGCATAAAAGCAGATCATGAAAAATAACATGAAGAGCAAAAAAACCGAGAAAAACCTTTTCTTACAAACACTGAGAACTTTGAAACTTTTAGGACCAATAATTATATATCTATCCATGGTTAGAGTATACTTCTGTTCCATCATTCACAAGTATGAGAACATACAGGGCTGCACACCTCATTTTTAAGAAATATCAAGTAAGGGTCTGTTTTGGGCACTACAGGAGATATAAAGAAATATTACAGTGAAGTCCTTGCTCAGAAGGCTTTATAGTCTACATTAATACAAACACGCATGTACGTGTGCAGAAAAGAAATGCATAGAAGACAAAAGGAAGCAGTGTCCACAGTCCAGGACTAAATAAAGCAAAATAAAGAATAATTTTTCAAGGGCAGAACAAAATGCAATTCTTCTGAGAAAAGAGTTGGGCAATTTGTGTAATTTCCACGAGTGCACAGAGAGGAAGGGCTCATGTGGCTCTCATGAGTGTGCGGCGCTCACAAATGTATCGCCCAAGCCCTATAACTGGGCCCTGGACAGTCTCAGGGACTGTCACTCCGGCACCGTCCAGAAAAGAACACAAGCCCCACTGGCCTCTTCACTAGACTGTGGACTCCACAAGGGTGAGCACTCTCTCACCCACCACAGACACCTCAAAGAGAACACAGGCCTTGGGTACTAAAGGTTCCCCAAAACGATTCCCAACTTTGCCAATGGAGAATGATGATAATCGTGTAGACACCTGTAAGGCCAAATTCTGGGAATTATGATACCACAATTAGAGACTTCAGAAGAACTTAAGACATGTGAACAGAACAAGGAATCATAAAATCAGAAAATAATGAAGGTCATTACTATAGAAACTTAATTTAAAATGTAAACATCTCATAAAGAAAACTTAGCTTAACAGAATTCTGGCATCCCAAGACAGGCTTCTCTTGTTCGCTTTTCCTATTTTTAGTAACACAATAATGGTTTCAAATTACATGTAGAAAAACGGGGGGGGGGGGGACACAAACAAACAAACAAAAAAAACAAACAGAAGAAAAAAAGAAAGAAAGAAAACTTATGGTGGGGAGGGTAGGGGGCACCAGCTGGGGAGCAGCCATAAGACAGACTTGTGAAGGCCTTGCTTTACTTTTCAAAATAAGACAAGTAGGGGCGCCTGGGTGGCTCAGTGGGTTAAAGCCTCTGTCTTCGGCTCGGGTCATGATCCTGGGGTCCTGGGATTGAGCCCCGCGTCGGGCTCTCTGCCTGCCTCTCTGCCTACTTGTGATCTGCCTACTTGTGATCTCTGCCTGTCAAATAAATAAATAAAATCTTAAAAAAAAAAAATTAAATAAGACAAGTAATTTTTACTCTACTTTCCTAAGTATTACTAAAAAGCACAACTTCAAATATGATGGAAATGAACTCAAGGATTAAGACTTCAGATAATTTTAAAACTTATTCCTGAAACAACAGCAAACTGGATGTTCAAGTTAGGACGGGTTCACTGGTCTTATGAAGGCAAAATAAAATAAAATAAAATAAAATAAAATAAAAAATCCATGTATAAGATTTGAGTTCCAAGTGGATAAACACACTAAATGCAAGCACTGTAACCACAGCTTACAAGTCTTCTTAAAGACCACTTCAAACCTTCCACTTGTTTTACTAGCTAATAAAATGGGGGAGGTCTACTTAAGCTGAAAGGTCATAAATGTCTCCATCTAAAAAGTCACCAGGTAACCAAGACCAGTCATCATCAGAAATACGGGTTAGCAAATACCAACAGCAAATAAGTAACCAACCCTTGTAAGCAGCAGTGTGTTCAGTAAAGTCCAATCTGGAAGCAGTGTCCATAAGCAATATGTCATACACAACCGAAAATACTCGCATGCCATTCCCTCTAGTTCTGATACACAGGATAAGGCCAAGCATAGGCCTAAGACATTTACAGACAGAACAGCAAATATTCAAAGCCCTTGGTTTAAAAAGTCACCTAATTTTTAAAGATGTTCTTATTCCCTCAACATCAGCACCAAAAATTTCTTACATGCAAACTTCTTAACTGCTTCACTTACACAAGGGAATCAGCCAGTCTCATTTAGATTACCCTAGTTAAAACTGGACCACTGCCCAGCCAAATATTCACACAGCTTAGACTATCTGATGAAAAGATTCAAGCTTCTGCCCAATTTTAATGGGAACAAACCCCCTGCATGGCAATAACTATAGGACCACAATATTCACTGCCAAAACCTAGTGCCTTTTTCTATCAGGTAATCACTTCTTCTTGAATGGAAAATTTCAACTTCATATGCCCCTACTTGAGGACAAGTTATTAAGAAAAAAAGGTATGGCACATGTCTCTCCTTGGACCCAATCTTGCCAACCTCTCAAAATATGTATATTTCTTCTTCATTTTATATAAAGGGGTGCCCAGGGAAAGAGAGTAACACCTGGAAACACCATAGTATGTAAATATTGTATTAGTAAGAGAATGTCACCCCCCCCCTTTTTTTTAGATTTTATTTATTTGATAGAGACAGAGACAGAGATAGTAACAGAGATAGCTAGAGAGAGCACAAGCGGGTAAGAGAGGGAGAAGCAGGCTTCCCAGTGAGTAGGGAGCCCAGCACAGAGCTCAATCCCAGGACCTAGGAATGAGGTCTGAGCCAAAGGCAGACCCTTAACCAAATAAACCAGCCAGGTACCCCATGAATGTCATCCTTTCAAATAAAAAGATTTCTGTTAGAAACTTAAATTAAGGAGCGCCTGGGTGGCTGAGTGGGTTAAAGCCTCTGCCTTCAGCTCAGGTCATGATCCCAGGGTCGTGGGATCGACACCCACATTGGGCTCTCTGTTCAGCAGGGAGACTGCTTCCTCCTCTCTCTGTGCTGGCCTCTCTGCCTGGATCTCTGTCAAATAAATAAATAAAATCTTAAAAAAAAAAAAAAAAAAAGAAAGAAAGAAACTTAAATTAAGATCTAGGCTAGCCCAACTCACATACATGCCACAAGGAAAGAGGACAACAGTTTTTATATGAAATATGACAGGAGTTACAACTGTGTTCCTAGGAAAATATGAAAGCTAGGAAAAAGGAAGCTCTATTAAGAAATTCTATTACTGATAATGAAAATAAGCCCAGATACTGCTAGTAGGTTTGAGATACTTTGTAATAATCTGAAAAACAAAATTAAGCCCTAATAGTGAAGTAATTTACAACTTTAACAGAATAAAAGCAACACTGTTTTAAGAATGAATATGACTTATGTGTTTAGGATTCTGCAGTCTGCACCACTGTAAACAGCAGTGTTTCCTAAACTTAACCAAGTATTCAAATCACCTGGGGAGCTGATTAAAATGCAGATTATGGCTCAACCTGAGCAGCACAGAGAATCTGCAGCTGGACCAAGCTCCAGTGCGGCGAGAATGCGGGCCGAGGAGCACCCAGAGGGCAGCGAGGGCGCCCAGCATTCGCAGCAGAGGCCTCTGGTCATGTGGCTGTACCACAATTGTGTCCTCAATAGTATCAACCTATTCAGGAAGTCCACACTTTGTTATGTAACATTAGATTAAGTATTAATGAGGCTAGAAAATTGTTTATCTAAGGTTTTAATCTGAAGTTAAATAAAACCCCATGCTGAATGCTCATACGAAATGCTCCAGTCATTCTTAACCTCTTAATATTAACAGAATCTCGATTACTCAGACTTAAAACCTTTCTCAATAGTAGTTATTCTTTGCTGGGGGAATGTGCTTTTATGCAAAGGATATTTTGCCTAAAGAAATGAGCAATTAATATTCAACAGTTATGTACATATTTAAGCAGAATTCATTCCCAGAAATGGGGCTGAGAAAAGTGCTTGTTTTTCATATTACTTCTCAAATTAAAATTTTAAATCTCCAGTACTTCTTTTTCATACTATCTCCCCAAAGTTTAAAAACAAAACAAAACACCCAAAACATCAAAACCAGCTGCCCCTTGGTCCCACTAAAAAACAAACAAACAAACAACGACACATTTTCAATGGAGAAAATCAAGATAAAAGACAGACTTCCAGTTCCACGAATCACTTTCAATTCTCCATTTTTTGTCTTAAAATGAGACCAAATTCTTACAAGAATCCCCTCTCTGGTCCTCCACATCTTGTCTGCGCTGCTTAAGAACGCTCCCACAGCTCAGCCGAGACCACTCCTTTCTCTTCTTAGAAGCCTCAATGGGTCCCCGAACAACCTCTCTGGAGACCGCAGGGTCCCCCATGTCTCCCTCCAGGCCCTAATTTTGGCCTGAGTCCAACCGCATCAGCGCTGGCAACCTCCTCTCCACCAGGCTACTGTACGTACAGTTTGCAATTTCCTGTCTCCATGCCTTTGCTCATAATATTTCCTACAGCTGGAAAGCTGCTTTTCTTCCACTCTCCCAGCCATGGCCTGTCCAAAAACATATCCTTCCTTAGAGGTTCAAACACCACACCCTCCAATTAGCCTTCCAGCAGCACCCCCAGCCCCCAGGCTCTTGGGCACACTTTGTGGGGCCTGAGCCTCCACCAAGGGCCTTTGCACGGATTGCCAAACCTGGAAAGCATGCACATGATGTGCCTTTCCTGGGGCAACACAGGGCACGGATGGCCCCTTGGTTCTCATTACAGACATCCCACTCGTTACAGCGCTTGGTGGGTATACAAAACTTTTTAAAATGAAGCTAAATTGAATGTTTAGCTCTGAAAATGGAAAGTGGGTTAAAAAATGAATTTTTTAGTACAGTATATATTAAGGCACCAGTACCCAGGATTACAAACCACAAGAGTTTCATCCCTACTGGGCTAGGTGCTTAAAAATTGAACTACAGAGATGAGAAAAATTGTTAAGGCGCACACCTTTTCCACCTCCTCCCGAAGGGTAATAATAGCTGGAAGCACCTCTCGGCTCCGCCAAGCTAGGGCAGCTCACGCTGTCTTCTCGCCAACGTCAGCCGCACCTGAGGTCGCTGAGCAAGCACTTCCTGTCTACGGTCCGAGGCTGGCCCAAGCTGTCTGCATAACAGGACTTAGAGCTATAAACAAAGGCCAGCCACGATTCAAGGGACAATCATCCAGGTGTCAGACACAGAAAGCCTCTGATTCAAACACAGACATGTGCGCACTGTGAAAGAAGACATGGCACTGTCATCGGAGTAATCATCTCATGATTCTGAAGAAAACTGCAATGTGTGTAAAAATAAAACAACAAATTATTTTTGCAACGCCCATATTTTGCATTATTTACAACACGGGTTCCCTTCCTGGTGATTTAAGATTCAATTCTATTAGGTGTCCTATTTTCTCAAGCACTACACCTTAGCATCAGGAGGTCCTACAATTCATTGATCCAAAGACTGTGTGGCAGTGCTGAAAGCAGGAACCCAGAGGCCTGACTTGCCCTCATCTCAGAAGCTCAGCCACTGGGACACTTGCTCTGACTTACACAAACACACTAACCCTCAAGACTCTGATGTGGATTAGGCCAGTGTCTTGAGAGAGAAGAGGATACAGTCAAGGGGAATCTGAGATGCTCAGCAAAGATCCTTTGCCATAATCTTCCTACTTATTACACATCTTAGAAACATATTAAAGAAGGTAACCAGTTACAGAGAAAGGAAGAGAGGGAGAAAGGTAGTAACTCAGGATATCTGCACAACCATCACACTAAAATATCTGACTTACAGTTATTCTCTTGGGCACCCTGAGGTTAACCTGTAATACCCACTCAACTAAACTTCTATAAATAGTTGGTTTTCCACAATCACAGCCACTGTTCTCAGAGAAAAGCCAGATTTAGCTCTTGTATAATAAACACCAGAAGCCAAAAGAACTAGGAAAGCTGTTTATGTCCATGCCCACCAGCAACCTCTGTCTGCAAAACTGCACTCAATGCTGGAGTGAGGATGCAAGTCTCCTCAACACGACTCCTGAGACAGAGGAAAGGCACCCTTTCAACCAGGCACCGCCCTTCACCCCTCCCAGCTTTTCAACAGATAGGAGTTTTCCCAAGACAGACTATAAGGGACAGGTCATTTCTTTTCATAAAGGATTGGTATGTTTCCAAGTGGAAAATAATTCTGTACCTTCCACAGCACCACTGAGCTACTTCAGGATAAAAGTATTCAGGGTGGATGGGAAGAACTGCCATCTTCAAGTGTTTTTATACACTCTGCAGACATTAACTTACTTAAATTCTCGAAACAATTCTAGAGGGTAGAAGGATCACCCTATTCTACACAACAGCCAAAGGTGTACAAACATTTCATAAAAAGACTGTGGCATCTATAAAATCCTAACACAAAGAAACACCATTTTATTTTTTGTTTATTTTATTCTTTTATTACTATGTTCAGTTAGCCACTGTATAGCAGTACATCGCCAGTTTTTGATGTAGTGTTCAAGGATTGTTACATATAACACCCAGTGCACATCACATGTGCCCTCAATTCCCATCACCCTGTTACCCACTCCCCCAACCCCCAGAAACACCATTCTAGAGTAGATAATTCTCCAGTCCTTGTCAGGATTTGACCTGAACTTCCCCATGAACAGCTCAAAGCACAGTGCACAGTTAGAAGAGTTCGTCAAGTACTATAGTTACTGGTAAGGCCAGGAATAGAACACAGGTCTGGTGACCCTCACGCCATGCCCAGTTGGGCGTGTTCTTTTGGATGCTGATACCCTTCTAAAGTTTCAAGTCAGTTGTGAATAGCAAATAAATGAGTTAATAATTGTGGTAAATAGAAGAGAATGTGGAAAGTATCCCGATTAGACGGATCTGATATAAAAAAAAAGCATGACCATACGAAGCTTTCCATCTACCAAGGAAATTCTGAACTAAGGGCACTAGTTCCTGCAAATTTTCTCATTTTCTGCAGCAAAAATGAAAAATAACCTTTGCCCTCCCCACCCTAGCAGTTGTGAATGATTAGCTCGGTTATGTTGATAACTAAGGAAAATATAAAATGACTGCCCCTCTCTCTCACAGGGTTAGAATACTACAGATTTACTCTCCCACCAAACTCCCCCAATTCTAGGCAAAAGACAGCAGGACACTAGGAATGTTTGGCCAGTGTCAGCCATAATAAAACCCCCACTGCTGCCAATAACTCTCCTGGTAGTGCCCATGATCGTGCCCTGATGGAAGAGGTTGGAAACAGGAAGGCTGCTGGGTGCCAGAGGAGAAGTGAAGAGAGAAACAATATGGCTGGAAAACAGGGATGGAAGTGATGGGGAAGGAAGGGTCTCAGGACAGAGATGCCTAGAAAAGACTGGAAAACCAGCTCAAATGGCTGGTAGAGCAGCAACTTCTCTGTGGGGGAGGAAACACTACTAATTGAGTCAGACATTATCAAGAGCAAGGGGAAAAAAAGGATTAAAAGGCCCTTCCCTAGGCTAAAAGTTATTCAGATCTGTTTTCCACTAAAGAGATAAAAACACTAGATAAAATTGCCTGGCACTTCCCAAATGCTGGACAGTAGATTTTAGATTTGATACTTAAATCTATTATCTAACTAAAAAATAAACTACTATAAGTTTATTTTTTAAAACTATAAATTTATTTTTTAAAACCATGTTTATTTTTTAAAACTTATAAACTACTATAAGTTTATTTTTTAAAACATAAAGATAAACAATTGTCAAGCCATATCTTGTATCAAATTCTTCATGGTTTGCAACTTCTAGCAGAGCACAGGGAGAGACCGCTGGAGCCGAGAGGTTGCATCAGACCGCATCTACTCATGGAGCTCACTTTCATTCCAACTTGGCCAAACCAAAATTCCTTCACTTGGGTAAAGCATTTTAGTTTTACAAAGGTACATATCAAACTTCAAATAACTAAAATTCTCAGAAAACTTAACAGTATTTCTTTCATGTTCCACATTAAATACCTCTTTCCAATGGGTTCTGGGAAGAACCCCCCCCACCCAAGAAAAAAAAGTAGATTATATAGATCGATCACAGCGTGTATTTTATCTTAATGTCTATCAACAGTTCCCTTTTTAACCATTCTCAAAATAATCTATCTCAGCATATTTAGATGTATAATAAATATTGAAAGTTTAATGTAAGTATGACTGGTTGATGCAAACCACTGATTTACATAAGGATGTACTTGAAATCTCAGAACCTTCCTTCTCTATTATGACTTACTGCTGTTCACATAAGGTACCACACGGAAAAGGTGTCTACAAACAAACAGTTCATTGAAAAGAGAAGAGAGAAAAAAGAACCAACTCAGAATAAAAGAATCAAAATTGAATGAGAGGAAATCAATCAACAACACCCAATTAGAAAATTAAAAACCAAACCAAACCAAAACCACCTAGCTCCTTCTATCATGGATATTCTCCATTTCCTCCTTCCAATCATGGCGGTTGGGGGTGGAGTGAAAGCAGCTCCATGTCTAGATATTCGCCCCCCATCCCCAAGGCCCAAGAAGCATTTCCAGTAACTAGGCTCTGCAGAGGCCAGAGACATTGGGACTTGGTCCGTCCCTCTCCATTCCTAGCCTCCACATTCCCCAGCTCAGTCAGAAGAACTCTCCACACCCCTCCAATTCCACCTGGAGGGAATTCAGGTAAATGTGACTGAATCCCCTGCTAGGATTCTCTTCATATAATCCTACCCTCAACTTTCCTCAGCAAACCCTTCTACCCCAAGTTTAGCAAAAGATGGGATTTCAGTTTTGTGAAATATCAAAGGAATTTGTAAAACACTCATTTAAGAAATTTATAAGAATCCTTATGTATCTGTCCAATGAAAAGTGCAAACTTTTATTTCAAATTATTTATTTATCTAGGTAATCTCTAAACCCAATGTAGGGCTTGAACTCATGACCCTGAGATCAAGAGTCTCATGGTCTTCCAACTCAAGACAACCAGACAGCCTGAGAAGTGTACACTTTTAAGGCTGAAAAATTAAAGAGTTAAAACTACTCTTCAAAATGAAGCAACATTAAAGAAAGAAAAAGTCCCCAGAGAATTCAAAGTCTAGTAAGCCACAGATCTCTTCATTCTATTGCTTGGTTGATGACTTCTGTCAATAACCAAATCCAATTGGTGGTAAATGACATTTCCTGTTTCAGCCACTATATTTACAATTAGATGTTAATGGCTCAACACCCCAGACAACCCTCAACTAACCCTCTGTTGTCAAAGACCTTTCTGTTCTTAACAAGGGAATTAACTTTCTTTGTGGGGGATAAGCATAATCTGTCACTTTGCTATCTAAAATCAGGAGATAAAATTAAAACTAAAGGAAGTAAAATGAAGAAGATCCTAGAGGCTAGCCAGAGTCTGAGCAAAGCACTGGGTTAAAGGAAACCATTTCATAAGATCAAGTGTAGAGAAGCAGCAGGGGCAAAGAGGGGGAAAAAAATCAAGTTACATAAAGTCCAATTGTACTCACTGTTTCCTTATTGGGAAGCAGCTCCTTTCTAATTCTGAAGAAGTTCTTGCCGTACTGCCTGAGCCCCTTAACGAAGCGTTTCTGTGATAAAAAGAAACAACAAATGGGATGTAAAAACCAAAAACAAAACAGGATGTCAGCAAAGCAAAGATATCTGCAATCAGCAGAATAACAACCACAAAAAAGTCTGAGCTAGGGAATACTGACTAGGCTGGGAGACAATTTCAGCAGGAGAGCTGGGACCCCCTGCCAGGGCAGGCCCTGGACAGCCGCCATCAGAACCCCAATGGCACACACCAGACAGGTTTGGGAGAAGGACATCCTGGGTCTGAGGCTAAGAAGCAATGCGAGCTCTCCCTGCCACAGTCTCAGCATTGGTCCACGAAGGTACAAACAAATATCCTCCGTGTTTCAATAAAACAGCACAACTGCTTTTCACCTGAGAACGAAGCTTCCCAGAGTGTTGAACAGAAAGGAGGGAAAAGGAATCAAACCTGGAGACTTTTCTCCAATAGGTCATCCTAGAGGGATTAAAAGGCCCTTTCGTTAATCTGAGGAATTCGCCAAGAAGACTGCGATATCCACGGAAGCCCACTGGGAGCCGGAACCCCAGCTGGCCTGACCAGCCATCGCCGTCATTAAAAGCCACTCCAAGGCACCAAATAATCATCAGCACCCCTTCCTCCTTCCCCACACTCCCCACCGTGCCCCCCCCACCCCGCCACCCCAGCAGTCCGGAGACTTTCACTTTGTCCCATTCCTCCCAGGCAGCCCCTCCCCAGCACCGTGGGGGCAGCTCCCAGGTCCTCGACCCCCACCTCTGAGCCCCCCGCGTTGGGCTCTCGGTTCGAAGCTTGGTCCCGCAAGACAAACCCCAGCCACACTTCCCGGCCAGGCGGCCTGGCAGCCACAGGTACGCCGCGACGGCCGCACTCAGGGTCCGGGCGGCGAGAGGCCGCGCCTGTCACTCGACTCCGGCTCCGGCTCCACAAAGCGCAGGGCGGAGGCGGCCGGGGCGGCTCGGCGTGTGACCGCGGCGGGGCCGCGCGGCGCGGGGCGCGGGGGGCGCGGGGCTGGGGCTGCCGCTGCCGGGGGAGGAGGCTGGAGCGCAGCGCGTAGAGCCCAGCGCGGCCGCGGGAGGCTGCAAAAGGCGGCCTGGATCTCCGTGCCCGCCCGTCGGCCCCGAGCTCTGTCCCCGCCCGGCCCCCAGCCTGAGGCTCCGCGGTCAGAGCCTCCGGCCCCCGGCGCTGGTATCTCGGTTTCCTCCCTCCGAACAGCAGGAGTAAATCCGAGCAGCAGAGCGCAGAAACTTCCTCTTACCGCGGTGAGCCCGAGCACAGGGCACCCGCGGGGCCCGAGCCGGCCCGAGCCGCCACTCGGGACTCTTCCCAGGCCGCTCCGTCTCCAGTCCTCCTTCCGGGCGGGCAGAGTCAGCAGCGCGACAGCCACACGCCCACCGCCCTTGGACTGCGAAATGGGGGGGTGGCCCCGACGACCCTCACGGTCCCTTCCGGCCCAGGATTGTGGCCGGCAGCTCCGCCGGGCCCAGGGATTAGCCTGCACCTCGCAGGGCGCCGTTTCACAACTAAATCACCGCGGAAGCTTCCCAGCCAATAAATCACCTGCCCACCGGGAGGAGAGTCCCTCCCACTCCCGATGTTTGTTTGAGACCAGTCGGGCAAATTCAGTGAATAGCCAGACTTGGCCTGCAAGACAGATCTGCAACCTCCTACTCCATTCCTGGAGGCTCTGCATTTTCAGCTTTCACCCCCTTTCTAAGATATGACTCATCATTGTCAGTTTCCAATACAATTTGTATAGTTCAAAGGAAAAATCTGTCAAGGCACAGGAAAGCAGCTCTCCTCTCATCTTAAGAAGAGTGACCTTTGTTACGTGCATGATCAACACGCAGCCTGAGCTCCGTGCAGAACGTGTCCTCTGGGAATGCCGCAAGGCAAGAAGACTGTCCTGCCCTCAAGGAGCTCCAGTTCCGCAGGCCGGCAAGTGAAGGGATCACTCTCTGGGCCCTTGGAAAGGCAGCGGAGGGACGAAGCGCTATGAATGAGACTAGAAGGAAGCAGCTTGATCTGCTGGTGTCTCAGAGGAAGGGACAAGGAAGAACGGGCCTGCCCGGTGGGCTCCGGCAGGGCTTCCAGCAGAGGAGTCACACAGCAAGGGCACAGAGAACATTCTAGGAACTGCAAGGAGGACAGGGTATACAGAAAGGAGTGCCAGCAGGTAAGACTGAAGAGGCAGGAGAGATCAGGTTGCAGACAGCCTTTAAGCCAGGCTTAAAGTGTCATGGTCCTAACCGCAGGCCAGTTAAAAAAGCACAAGCCATCCACGGAAAGACTGGATAAGGGTTGCTCCAGGGGCAGTGTGGCCTACGTCACGAATTAGGGACAGACTGGCTGCAATGCACAGAGACTAGTTAAGAAGGAGGCTGGTGAGATAACTAACCCAGGTGTGAGAAAAGGGCCAGAACTCTACCTCAGCTATCAGCTTAATTTGCTCTTTAAGTAATTACTGAGCATACAGCACTGGGAGGGATTTTTTTTAGGGGGCAGCCATAGACCTTTATTAAAACTGTGATTCATTTTCAGAAGGTAAGATAAATGCGTGTGAAGTTATTATAGAACAATCTGAGACTTCATTCAGCTGAGCATAAGTAGTGAAGTGTAAATCATCAGGGGAGCAGGGGAGCCAGGAAGAGGGATGGAGGGTCGTGGTCCAGGATACCTTCACCAAGGCAGCGAGACAGGCTAGACCACGAAGAACCAACAGCATTTACAGAGGTGGAGGGGAGTGGGAAGACCCTCCATGAAGCACAGAGGTGGAGAATGGGAAGCGGGTTCCGGGTGCGGGGGGCTATATAAAGTTGAGGTGGGTGATCTGGCATGACTCAGACGGTGGAATGCCAGGACTATGTAATCTGCATGTAAGCTTGATGCCAAAGGACATGCAATAGGCTCACGGCGGGGGGGGGGGGGGGGGGTGGGCTGGCACAATGAAGGGGGCAGCTTGGAGAGGAGAAGTCTGAAACATCAGGGTAATGTGTCAGATTGGGGAAAACCTAAGTTCACGTCCCGATTCTTCTACTTATTATGATGTAATCACCAAGTATAATCCATTCAACTAGTGGTTATTAAGGGCCTATTATATGCTAGGAACCTCACATACATTAATCCAAAACCCTTATAACCTAGAAGGAAGTACTACTAGTACTATCTGCATTTTCCAGACAAGAAAGCTAAGGCACAGATGGTTAAGCAGCCAGACCAAGGTCACCTAACTCTTCAGAGCAAGGACAGAATACAAACCCAGGGTCCAAATTCCAATTCCTGCAGTGCCACTCTCTCAGTAAAATGGAGATATGAGTCTATAGAGGGAGCTGTTTTCAGGCATTGTACCATTACCTGTGGCTCTGCCCTCTCCTGCTGGCCCTAACCACATCACCAATTCCTACTGGCCCCAACCACATCACCAAGCCCTCAGCATTCTTCCTAAGAAAGGTCTTTCAAAGCCCTCCTTTCTTACCCATTCTGATGCTAGTCCCAGGCCAAGCCCTTATCTCTCTCTCCTAGTAGCTACAATTTAAGCCCATCACCCCCATCTGGCTATGTATAAGCCTCTACCAAGGAATATTTCCAAACCACATGTCATCATGAGTCCCATACTGTCTTGCCTCAAACCCCAACTTGAAAAGAGCTCCTTGGCCTCTTCAGAATGGTGTTTACACCCCTTAGCTCTTAATTCAAGACCCCTAGGATCCTGTCTCTGCCTACATTTCCAATCAGATGTCCAGTAATGGCAACTGGTCCACTGCACCCTTTGTTGAACTCTAGACTCTGGGACATCTTTTCTATTCCTCTCCATGGTCTACCCAAGGTACTTTCAGTTTACCTCAAACCCAAGCTCAAATCCCTCCCCTGTGACATAAAACTTCCCTGACCATTCCATCCCATTCACTTGGGAGGTGTTTATTTGTTTATTTGTATAAGGTGTTTATTTATATAAGGCCTCACGTACGCATGGAGTCCGTAAGCCCTGAGAAGACAAGAAGTGTATCTTCAGTCATTTTGCCTCCATAGCTATAGCATTAGGCAGCTGGAGCTCCCTAGTTTGGGATGCAGAAGTGAAACAAGCATGAGCTGACAAGGGCCTGGGCTTGGGTGGTCAGGGCAGGAAGGGACTGGTAAAAGCCAAAGAATACATCTTGAACTCTAACAACAGAGTTGACCTGCTCAGCTCCACGGCACCAAACTCTGCTGATTTTCCTCCTATCAACCGTCTTGATTCTTTACTCAACTTGTACATGTTAGAGCTCTTCTCGAGGCTTTGTTCTAGGCTTTCTGTTCTCTAGACCCCCTCCCAATGCGATCTCTACTGCTTCCTTGGCTTTCAGTATCACCCAAGATTGTCCTTACTACATCTAAGGCTACATCTATGGTTCAGGTCCAGCGGGAACACTTGCTCGAATGTCTCAGAGACATTTCAAACTAACTACTTCCAGAGATATGAATTCAAAATCTGGTGGTGAACAAAGACCACCAATGTCAATGTGTATCAGTGACTGTGCTACCAAGTGCAAAAGCACCATTAGTCCTACTTGAAGAAAAAAAGAAAAAAGAAAAAAGAAAGAAAGAAAAAAAAGGAAGTAAAAGCTTCATGTGGCCTGTACTGTTACTTCTCTATGGAAAGCCACAAGGCCTCAAAACTGGCAAAACATCTGCTTCTCAGAGACCAGCCTTTACCTTGTGGTTTACCAGAAATGTAGAGTAGCCTTTAAAATCGAAACAAAGCCAACTCAGAGCAGTCAATGATGAGAATAGGTCAGTATGTTAAGTGGGTTTCTGAGGCCTTAGGCTCCTTTCCCTCTATTAATTCATCTCTCTTCAAATGAGACCTTGAAGGTTTTCAGACTTTAATTTAATAATTAACGCTACTGACTTAAAAACAGGCAGGTACTATACGCTTCTAAATGAAAATTCATAGACACAGTCTGTTTCTTAATAGCCTTCGAGTAGGTGAACTGAAATTCAGCATGTCCAGTGCTGAAATTCAAACCCTTATGAATTACTTCTATGTCCATTAGTTTTTCTGTCCCTGGCAGTGCACAGATATTAGAATGCTAGCATGCCGGGGGTGAAGGAGAAAGAAGACTGTTCATTTATGAGGCAGTAACTTTGCCTCAGTCACGGCTCCCAGAGCTCAGCAGCCCTGCCTTTTGATACTCCACAGGCCTGCCATCCAGCCACGCTCAGATGCATGAGCTCAGGATCTTGGGGTGTTGGCACTTGTTTCTCCAGTGCTGTTTGTTTCCATTCAACCTGTGTGTTTCCCAGGAGCACAAAACAAGTCCTTTTCTATTTTTGAATGCCAAAGCCAGATAAGATCCAAATATAAATATCAATTTATTTATGGCAAGGATGCTGTCCTTTGCTTTGTTTTACCACTTAGTTTGCAACTGTGCTCCAGCTTTTATTTTATTTATTGAAATACACTTTGAGGGGCCCTGGGTGGTTCAGTTGGTTAAACATCGGCCTTTGGCTCAGGTCATGATCCCAGGGACCTGGGATGGAGCCCCTTGTTGGTCTCCCTGCTCAGCAGGGAGTCTGCTTCTCCCTCTCCCTCTCGCCCGACTCCTGTATGTGCGTGCACTCTCTCTCAAAGGAATCTTTCAGATTCCTTAAAATCTTTTTTAAAAAAAGAAATATATTTTGACATATATATTTAAGGTGCACAACATGTTAATTTGATTAATTTATATGCTGTACTATGACTCCCACTGCAATGATAACTGGCACCTCTATCATGTTATATAATTATTCTCTAGTTTATAGACAAATTGCCATAGTTTTCTATTATTGAGCTGAAACTTTATATCACCATTAGGAGTTACCTACCTATAATTCCTAGTAGAGACCATTTAACTCCTGGCTTTAAAAAGCGAGTTACCTGAACATAGCACTTTTAACAGACTCTGCAATGCGAAACTCTTATTTCTCGTTCTCAGTAGAACGGGAGAATAGGACACCGGAACTCAGAAGTCCTGGGGTCGTGTCTGCTCCTCTGTACCTTAAAGGAAATTCCGATAAACAGGATATAATCTTTTTAAAGATTATTTATTTATTTGATAGAGAGAGAGAGAGATCACAAGCAGGCAGAGAGGCAGGAGGTGGCGGGGTGGTGGCGGGGGGCGGGAGCTGAGGCGAGAGTCCCATGCTGAACTCGATCCCAAGACCCTGGGATCATGATCTGACCCGAAGGCAGAGGCTTAACCCACTGAGCCACCCAGGTGCCCCGATAAACAGGATATAATTAATAGGAACTAACTTTAAACAGGAGATAATTAATAAATAAGCATAATTGGGTCCAAATGAAGTAACGTTCTCCCTTACAATAAAGCAAATGTTCAAAAGTTCCTTGTGCTGTAGCTGTGCCTGTCCCATGTCAAAGCCTCCCAAGCCCTGTGCACTGGCCTCCCCAGATGCTGATCCTCTCCGCTCTTGGGGTGGCCGCGTGGGTCTAGGGCAAGCATCTTCATCGTCACATGTCAGTGACAGGAGAACACAGGGTAACAGCACGGTACGCAACAAAAGAAATGGCTCTGCTGAGTGTCACAGCCACACGCTGTCTCAAGGACTCCTAGTGTGTGGCCTCACCTAAGCACCACAAGGACCTTACAAGGCAGGGGCTACTACCATCTCCATTTCGCAGATGGGAAAACTAACCACATGTCAGCAAATCCTTGAACCAGGATGGAAGCTATCAAGGGTGACATACGTGAACCTTAGGGATGGGGGGAGGTCTAGAACTGGAGTCCAGCACAGGGTGCAGGTGAGGGGTACAATAAGCATCTTTGGTTTGTATTTGTATTTAAAGATTTAAGTATTTCCTCCTGATCTGTAAGTGGTAAGTGTAAGCTATATTCTAGTAACTTAAACTTATTCTTGCTTCAATTTGTTCACCTTTTAAATTGGCCATAAAATACCTGTCCTATCTATCTCAAAACCATTACTCTGCATATCAAATTGGATAGCGCCCAGAAGTGTACTGGGCTGGGAGTAACTCTTGCAGAAGGTAAGGTGTGTTCATCTCTCTCACCTACCTGGGAAACGCCCACCACGGCTCATCTCCAGCGAGGGCTCTGACCTCTGTCTGCAGCAGATAAAGAAGCAGGAAGAGGGGGCTGTGCTACAAAAATGGCTAAAAGATAACTCTGCATTAACCCCTGGCTGAGAGCTTTCCAAATTAACTCCCTCTGGTGAATTTTAACTAGTGAATCACAGTCAGAGACTCACCAGGATTTCGGAGAAGCCATTTCTACTCAGTCCTCTTACATAACTGTTTGGAAAACACTGTAGGTATTAAAATGATTCCCACTGTGAAAATGGCTCCTTCTGCTCTACCCCGTTTTCTGCACGAAATTTTATGTTAATAACTTACTGGTTCTCAGGGGACTGAAGAGCAGGCAGAGCTGCAAATAAGCGAACTTCAGTTTTCCCCACCAGAGACACAAAAATGCAAGACCCTATGCCAGGCAGCGAGTAAGAGGAGTATGTCCACGGCTCTTCTGAGGTATAGAGCAGCACAAGAAAATCAAAGATGTATTCTACGGGGTAGGGTGAAAGAAGAGAACACCGAGGCCAAGCAGAGAGAAACGAAGGCCTCTCCGAACGTGTATGCTGCACAATGCCTACCAGCTCCTTAGTGGCTCTCACTGTCCAACCACTGCTGAGAACCCACTGCGCATCATCAGTACAGTCCTGTACGTTACAGACTGCCATCACCTCACACCCAAACACGTTTCCTGCTGGATATATAACACTAATAAAGTAGCACTGCATTTTTGGTTTTAAATATTTAACACCCAGATGAAATGGTGACCTAAGGTAAGGTACTACACCTCTCCAATAAATGGCATCACCATCAATTTGCCTGTGAGGAGACATGCCAGCAAGCCATGGTGGGCATTTCTAAGGGTTCTAGTATGTGCTCCTGACTTCTCATCCCACTTTGGAAGTACACTCTGAACTTACTAGCATTATTCCAGGATAGTTTATAATTTCATTAAACTTGCTACAGTTGACCCTTGAACAATGTGGGGCTTAGGGCACTGGCACCCTCCTCAGCAGCTAAATATCTATGCATAACTCCTTACTCACCAAAACTAAGTACTGATAGTCTACTGTTGACTGGAAGTCTTACCAGTTAACAGGTCATTAACACATATGTGGTATGTTACACATACTATTCACTGTATTCTTACAATAAAGACAGAGGAAAGCAAATGTTATTAAGAACAACATAAAGAGGCACCTGGATGGCTCAGTCAGTTAAACATCTTACTTTGACTCAGGTCATGATCTTGGGGTCCTGGGATCAAGTCCTGTGTCGGGCTCCCCGCTCAGCAGGGAGCCTGCTTTTCCTTCTCCCTCTGTGCCTTCCCCTGCTTGTGCTCTCTCTCTCTCTCTCTCTTTCAAATAAATAAAATCTTTAAAAAACAAGAAAGAAAAGAAAATCATAAGGAAGGGGCACCAGCTGGCTCAGTTGGTAGAGTACACGACTCTTGATCTCCGGGTTGTGAGTTCAAGACCCATGTTGGATGTACAGCTTATTTCAAAAATAAAATAATAATGATCAAAAGGAAAAAGAGAAAATGATAAGGAAGAAGAAATACATTTATAGTACTCTATTTCAAAAAAGCCCATGTGTAAGTGAGCCAGTTTAAACCTGTGTTGCTCACGGGCCAGCTGTAGTTTAAGAACAGCCAACAAGACAACAATATAAAACAGTAATTACATTTCTATGATGACTCTCAAATCTCTCTCCACATCGGACATTCCCCACCTCGGGCTCACACCTGAACTTTCTCCTTAGAGTAACATCTCCCACAGACTCAGGGTACCACAATCTCGGTGTGGACACTGATGGGTCCCAGACCACATCCTCCTCCATATGCTCTCCAAGACAGGGGCCACTGGGGCCATTCTAGAGATGAGGAAGCTGAGGTTCATGTAAATTAAGTATCCTGTCCCAATCCATACTAATGCAGACAGGATGGAGAAGTAAAAACGAGGTCTCAAAATTGGATTAACTGCTTAGAATCTATATGTAAAAAACATTCTATTGTGTCTACTTATGGCAAAGGAACTAAAGAGTATTGTACTTAAAAAAAAAAAAAAAAGACCCTAAAAGAAATGTTACATATAGTTAATACTTGCTTTTTGAAACAAAAGAGATCATATGCTGTATAGCCATGTTAAAACATTTTCTCACAAAACAACTCAGCTTCAAGTACATGGCTCTGCCACTTGGTAACTCCATTGCTTAGGAAAGTCACCATCCTTCTCTCGGGTTTCCGAGCACTTCTGTAAGAGGAGCCTTTGGGCCTTCTGCTACCTGTAAAGCCTCAACAGTCAATGCCTCTAGTTCTTGACCACTGGGAGGTGCAGTGAGGTAGGCAGCCTCTCTCCTACACAGACGAGAGCTAAATTCTTCAAAATAAGACCCTGTTAATGCAGGGCATGTCTTCTCAACTGCCTTTACTTGGAAATTCAGAAGATTAGTCGAAGATATCTTTTTTTTTTTTTTTAAAGATTTTACTTATTTATTTGACAGAGATCACAAGCAGACAAAGAGGAAGGCAGAGAGAGAGGGAAGCAGAGAGCCCGATGTGGGGCTCGAACCCAGGACCCTGCGATCATGACCTGAGCCGAAGGCAGAGGCCCCAACCCACTGAGCCACCCAGGCGCCCCAGTCGAAGATATCTTTAACATTAAATAAATTCTAGTTTTAGGGGAACCTGGGTGTCTCAGTTGGTGAAGCATCCGACTCCTGGTTTCGACTCAGGCCATGATCTCGTGGGTCATGAGACTGAGCCCTGTGTTGGGTTCTGTGATCAGTAGGGAGTCTGCTTGGGATTCTCTCCCTCTGCTCCTCCCCCAACTGGTGTGCATGCTCATGCAAATTAATTAATTAGTTAATTAATTCTTACTTTAACAACAACAACAACAATGAAAGACCTATTTCCCTGCCTCGTCCCAAAAGATTTGATAGTACTTACGACAGAAACCCAAATCCGGGCCTGTCCATTTCTAAGAGAAGTCTTCTCTAGGATCAAATATGGCAGCTGCTAAGCTGTCACAGAGACATTCTCTTTTTTGTTCTTTTCCTTTCCTTTCTAATCTTCCAAAGCCCAAAGAGTACAGGAACAAGAATGGGGGAAGATAGGGCTAACATAATTCTGCCCTGGTCCTTCCACCTTTCTTCATTCTTGAGTATCATGATCATGGACAGCTCCTGGTTCCAATCACTATTTTATATAACCCTGCCCCCATAAGATATTAGCTAAAGAAACAGAACATAAAGGGGAAATGAAGTGTCAGGTCCAAAATTATTTGAGGCCAGTGGGAGGAGTCCAGCAGACCTCTTACCTCCCCAGCTGACTCCTTCTCACATGCCCCAGAAACAGCTACAAAAGCTGGGCAGCTGTCAAGTCAGCCCTTACTCCCTTGCCACATCTGTAACAATAGTACAATCAGAGAATGTTGAAGTTGGAAGGAAGTGTAGGGCATCTAACCATGCCAAAATTCTCATTTTACAGACAAGGATCACATACTCTTTAAAACAAAACAAACTAAAACACACATATCCACAAGGCCTTGTATTTGCGACAAACTGTGTTTCTCTCCCATCCCACATGATGCTCTTATTTATGGAGTGATGAAAACACTCTTCCCTCCACTGAGGAGTGGGTCTCTGTCTCTATCCCTGACCCTGGGTGGACCTTTCAAACTGGCTTGACGAATGTAACAGAAGTGACACTGGGTAACATGAAGCTAGGTCATAAAAAAAGCTACACAGCTTCTACCCAGCTCTCCCTCTCCAGGCACATGTCTTTGGAGCCCTGAGCCACCATATTAAGGAGTCCAGCTGTCTTGAAGCCACTGTGCTACAGAGACCACACAAGGACAGAGAGAGATGCAGGTTCCAGCTCTTCCAGCCCTTGGCCATTTGCGTCCTTCTCACCCAGACTCATGAGTCAAAGAAACTTCAAGATGACTCCGACCCCATCCACCAGCAACCTCATGAAAGTCCCCCAAGCCAGAGCCACACAGCTGAGCCATTCCTAAATTTTGATCCCACAGAAACTGTGACATAATAAATGGTCACTGCTGTTTTAAGTTGAGGTCATTTTTATTGTTGGGGTAATCTGTTATGCAGGAATAGGAAACCACTATAAGATTCATTACAAAACCACAAAAAACTTTAGCCTCCATGTCAGTCGACTATTAATTAATTAAATGAGCCAGTAAACTATTTTCCAGTTAGACTCCCTAAAACGATGTGCATGCCTTATCATTCTGTATAATCTTACTGATTTAACACACATCTCTTATTGCCATAGGATATGACATAATATATAGGATCCTGAATACATAAGAAAATCTGTCCACTACTATATCCCTAGCACCTAGAACAGCACCTGACACAAACCACAGGTGATCAACAACCACTGGTTGAATTAATAAATGAATGTTATCTGCAGGTGAGCTGGTTTGGTCTTCCCATAACATCATTTGATTTCCTAGCCCACCTGCTCTCCAGCTTGACTCAGTGCCTCCTGATCAGTGTTCACTGTTAAGTTTCTAACTCTCTAATTACTAACTACCAAATGATTTGACACCAACTTTCCTGTGCATTCAAATGTACAAGCCCCACTACAGAAACCACACCATCCCATTCTGTGATGCCAGCTTGGCACCCAGAGTGAAGCCAGTGATTTTCTTTTCAACACAACTGTGTTAGTTAAACCCTTCCCAGGTGGGCTCAAATGTCAAGTGTTGAAGTTTAGTCAGTATTCCACTTCTCCATTCAAAGACCAAATGCCCCAAGGGAAAACGACCTCATGTTGGATGGTTTACATAGCAACTGAGCCCACTAGTAAAGACCACTGCGCCAGACCATACAGCTTTGTCTATATGCTCCTCTGAGTCTAGATGATTACGCTGAGTATATGGAAGTCCCGTTGTTATTTCAGGCCTAACAAAGCACTACCACTGGGTGACTATCAGAATGCTTCAATGCACTTTCAAGTCAAATGAGAAGTGCGTAGTTAGGCAGCAGCATTAACAGATGTAGAAATACCTCTTGCCAATTACGGCTGCCCAACTATGCCCAAATTAAAAATAACCCAACACTAATAACAGAACCCAAATGCGCATCCCTGTAATACCACCATAAAATTTCCACATAAATGTCCCTGTAAAGTGGCTCATAAATAAGTCATTAAAAAAAGTAGAACTCAGCACAGGAGGAAGAAAGAGGAAACTCAAAAAAGAAATGTGGCTTGTCTGTAAGTTACAAGGGAAAAAAGAAGTAGAGATCTTTAATCAGGAAGCCCTTTGCGAAAATTAAAACTAAAGAGTCTAGATCCGTGGCTGCCCAACAGAAACTGATTGGGAGCCACAAATGTGACCCAAACATGTAACTTAAATTTTCTAGTACTTGTATTTTAGAAACAGGTAAAATTAATTTTAGTGATACAATTTAAGTTGATATATCCAAAATATCAACACATAATCAATATAAAAAAATTTTTAAGATTTTATTAATTTATTTGACAGCAAGAGAGGGCACACAAGCAGGAGAAGTGGGAGAGGCAGAGGGAAAGAGGGAGAAGCAGGCTTCCTGCTGAGCAGGGAGCCCGATGTAGAGCTCAATCCCAGGACCTGGAGATCATGACCTGAGGCGAAGGCAGATGGCTAAGGACTGAGCCACCCAGACGCCCCTCAATATAACAATATTAATGAAATGTTTTAAATTCTCTTTATCCTACTCAGTCTGCAAAATCCAGTGTATATTGTATATTTAAAGCTCATCTCAACTTGGACTAGCATACATTTCAGGTGCTCAACAGCCACATGTGGTTAGTGGGTACCATTATCAGTGCATGTCTAGAATGATCCTTACTTCTTTTTTGTAAAACATTAGAACCCAAAGCACCAAAAGTTTTCTATTAGGGAGGCAGAACACCTAAATTGGTCAGAATTATGGACAATGGTATCACATACACAATCCTAAACGAAACACAATTAATAAAGGCTTGTTATTTCAAATTAAGTAAAATCTGTCTTCCAGAAGAACTTAAAGCAAACTCAGAAGCTGCTATGATTTGTCCCTCTTCCCAAACAGAGGAAACTGAGGCCCTGACCAGCATCAGAGGTTCACTTCAGTTCTTGCCACAGAAGGGGCTCCTGGACTTTGCTTTCCCTTCATGACAAGGGCCAGGGTTCCTCATTGAATTTGTTCATTTTAAACCATCTCCAAAAGGGGAGGGAGATCAATTATTCCTTGAGGAAATGCAGGGGAGTGAGGGGGAAGAAGAGTGTATTTCAATTACAAAAGGCAAACCTTGGCCATAAGGCAGATCTCTGTCTAGCCAGTGGTTATTATTTCTATTACAGGCATCCCATTTGGTCTCCTGCCATCCCCAAGCAGAATGGCTACCACATAGAGTCCCTCAAGGGAGGGTCCCACATCACGGCCTGGTAATGGGCCCCACCACAAGGCTGCTCTGGTGGCTTTTGTTTGGAACAATAGTGCTCCCATGATACCTCACTCTTGCTTGAAAATATTGGTATTAAGGGAGCATGAACACAGCTGTGTGTAAATTACACAAACAGATTAGATCTGTATATTTATAAGGAATACAAACATACTAATAGCACATTTACATACACAGATGCATTGGGCTGCATGCAGAGTGAAGTTTGAGTTCCAAAGTATTTCCTGCTCACATTCCTTAAAATTTTACAGAAAGAAATGGTTAAGAAGTGCTCAGCCTGCTAAGTCAGGCTAAGACTCTTTCACCCTATGCAGAATGCCTCCCCAAATTAATTCCTCTTCATCTCCACCTGCAATACTAGAGTATTTGAGACTCTATAAAGGGGAAACGTCCAAAAGAATTTAAAAACTCACTTTTATAACAAAAATATATTAATATGGGATAATTTCCATGGTTAAAAGGTTATAATTATAAATGGGGGGGGGCACAAAAGAAGGCAGTATAGGTGGAAGCAGAAAGTGAGAAGAATCTGGAAGTTCAGAATTAACTTGTCCTAAAATGACAGCTCTCCCACACACATGGATGCAGACATGTACAAAGAAGAAGGCCTACTTAAGTATCTATTAACACAGCACATAGTAAGGCAGGATTTTTGGATTTTTCAGCTAATTTTGAAAAATGGAAAGCACTCAGTATTTTATGCTTCCTGCATCAAATCCAGAACACAGATACAGGCTATCAAGAAAGCAAGGCTACGGTTCTGCGTATGATTCTATCAAGGCTTCACAGATGACCCCAGGCATGCTTGCTCATGGAAAGAGTGCATCTCAAGTATCCTAATTTAAAAGAAAAAAAAAAAAAAAAAAAAGCACCAACTTTTAAGCTGCTGAGTGCCAGTAAAATTTAAAAAACTTGAAAAAGAGTAATGATCCAACTAAGTAAAAATATTAATCTATACAGGTACTGACAGACACATAATAACAAGCTATTAAGTACACTATAGGCCTTAATTTTATTCTTTTAAACAAAAATTGCAACAAAACCCTCCAACTGATATTTTTTCCCTTTTTGCTGGATGTGACTTGATAAACTCCTGGTTTAAAAAAGAAAAAAAAAAAGGTCCATTTCTGAGGCGTGGATTTACCACGCTCACAGTTCCACCAATAAATCATCTCCCGATCTGGGCTTGGAAAAGCACTGGCCACGGTTTGATTGCTCCAGCCCCGGGTTGCCAGGCAACCAACACAAGGGGGAAGTCTGAGAGCAGCTGACAGATAGCCAAGTGGCTGAAACAACAGACTTCTCTCTGTCAAAAATGTGTTTCAGAGAGCCACTTCCCCACCTCTGCTCTCTGCTAAACACTACACGATTGTAAAATCAAAATCAAAAGGCCACTGTAATAAAAACACACTTCCTGCTCAATTACTAATTGTTAAAAAGCTGTAAGGAGGTCCAGATCACATGGTGTATGGCAACAGAAATGTGAGGCTGTACATGAGATAAAGTCAGCAGCATGTGAGAAATCTGATCTAAACGCAGCTCTGCAGCTTCGAGTCCGAGTCCGGGGCCGTTGCGTGGAGCGAACCAGTTGCCTAAGAAAGCACCAGGAAGAAAGTAACGAATGTGGAGATGCTCCAGAGGCAAACCAAGGAGGAGCTAGGAAGCCATAGGTCTACGTTACTTAATAACAAAACCAAGAACCTTCTCAATTGTGTGGCATCCTGGAGATTACCAGTTTTCTCCTTCCACTCACTCTGGAGCATGGGAGGGTGTGTGTGTGTCCCTAAGGCCTGCCTGTATACTGGTTACAGTAGACACTGATATCCTTCAGAGGATGCCTGTTAATACGTCCAGGGTCTGATAGTCTAACATACCAGGCTTTTTAAAGTCATGCGGGGCTTGAACTCCCAACCTTGAGATCAAGAATCGCACGCTCCACCGAATGAGCCGGCCAGGCGCACCTACTGCAACATTTTAAACCCCTACCTGCACGCCCCCAGCTTATAATGTCGCACAGCACAGTGTGTCGCACATCACAGTGCTACCAAGCGCCCAGGCCATGTATGCAGCACTCTTTCATGAAACCGCTTCACCGAGCTGTCCTCCGGACTCCTTACAAACTGACTGTGGTATCTGGAAGAGGCCGGCACTCAGAAGAGGGTTCTTTACCTTTTTTGTGCCATGGGCACTTTCGGCAGTCTGGAAATGCCTAGCCTCTTCTAAAAATGGGTTTATATGCCTAAAATAAAATATATGGGATTACAAATAAAACCAGTCATATTGAAATCTACTTATCAAAACATTAAAAACTGTAAATACACATACTTTATTAGCATATTAAATAACAAGGTCATAGAGATTTTGGTTTTTGTTAGTTTGGGGGTGCTGTTTTGTTTTCTTTATAATATAGCTCTGATTATAAACGCCCAGAGGACAAAGACAATGATGGACTCATCACTCCCTCATCACAGCACTGCGCAGCCTGGTTCAGGGCCCAAGGCTGACCCACTGAAGCCTGGAAGATGTCTGCCAGGCTCCCAGGATGACTGGCCCTTTCCCTACCCTCAGGAGCCTATGGGGCCTGACTTTCCCTGGGCTTTCCCAGGGCCTAGGACTGGGCTTGGTAGGCAAGATTGTAGGTTCAAAGTCTGCAAACTAGGATGTGCAGACACAAAACAGACCCAAATGGTTCTAAGGGAATTCATTTCCAAGCCTTCTGCTTTCAAAGGGTTTCCTTCCTAAATTCGCGTGGTAACGTTCACTTGCCTGCAGCACACTCCTGTGGGAAAGGAACCCTTCCTTCACCTCCCCTCTCACCAAGGCCTTCCCCTCACAGCACAGGCGGAGCGCCACCCCTCTCCCACCTGGAATGCCAGCAGGCAGCGCTGCCCTGATGCAGAACCCCCCCAACCAAACAAAGGATCCATTCAAAACATTGATGGTGTTGACACAGTGACTAACTCTAAGGTCACGATAAGAAAGCCTTGCGCAAGTCAGGTACCTTCTCCTTCTTTGCTTTCAACAAAATTAAAGCAGGATCTAATGGCGTATCATCTGATAGATTACTACAAACCAAGTCTGGTGATCCATTATATTTTTGGCATTGTTATGGAAGGAATTCAAATTACAGAATGACACTGTAACAAAACCATTATTCCCATCTGCTTATTCATGCAAAAAAGGTTTATACATGCTTCTATCTACAAATACATGAAAAATAAGAACAAAAATCAATGCAGAACACGGTCTCTTTCTAACAGTAAATAATACTCATCCAAGAATTAATGCATTTAAAAAACTGAATCCATGGGGCGCCTGGGTGGCTCAGTGGGTTAAAGCCTCTGCTTTCAGCTCAGATCATGATCCCAGGGTCCTGGGATCAAGCCCCACATTGGGCTCCCTGCTCAGCAGGGAGCCTGCTTCCTCCTCTCTCTCTCTGCCTACTTGTGATCTCTGTCTGTCAAATAAATAAATAAAATGTTTAAAAAAAAAAAAAAACTGAATCCAGGGGTGCCTGGGTACTCAGTCGAATGAGTGTCTGCCTTCGGCTCAGGTCATGATCCTGGGGTCCTGGGATAGAGCCCCGCATCAGGCTCCCTGCTCAGCGGGGAGTCTGCTTGTCCCTCTCCCTCTGCCTCCTCCCCATGCTCATGCTCTCTCTCTCTGTGTCAGATGAATAAATAAAACCTTAAAAAAAAAAAAACCCGAATCCATCTTATTTCCAACAAATATTAAACAAAAATTAAATTTTATCAATATTTTATAATATCTTGTTTTGATCAACTGTATACTAATAATTATTATAACATAATTGGACAGAATTTCCCTTTTAACACTTAGAACTTTTATGTTAAGGAAATAACAGTATGTACATGTCTTTTGATACACAAACTTCTTGCTGCAGGGCATAGTGGAGGAGTGATCTGACAACAGATTCCCAAGCAGGAAATGTTTTTTTTCCCCCTTTGTAAATATTTACTTAGTTTCATTTGAGAGAGAGAGAGAGAGACTGCAGGCACAGAGGAGAGGGGCAAAAGGAGAGGGAGAGAAGCTTCAGCAGACTTCCATGCTGAGTGTGGAGCCTGACACGGGGCCCCATCCCAGGTTACCGAGATCACAACCTGCACTGAAACCAAGAATCAGATGCTGAACCGACTGAGCCACCCAGGTGCCCCAGGCAATGTTTAATACTAAGAATAAAGTCTATGGGGCAGTAGATTGAAGAAAAGTTACTAGTTACAGAAGTTAAAGGAGGGCAAGGAAAGACATAATGTAAAATTTTACTGCTAAAAAAGAGACCATTCATGTATTTTTAGGACAGATAATAGGTATAAATTGAGATGGGGTTCAAAATGCCCTGGCTAGATTTAAGATTCATGGAACAGTCTCATTTTCAACATCACTATTTATTAGTTAGAAATTACATCCTTATCAGGAGAAAGGTAAATGCCGATTTAATCTTGGGAGGAAGCATATGGTTTTTAAAGCAAAATAAAATTCTCTTAGGGGTTACATGGGAAAGAGAGATTTTTGTTTGTTTGTTTGTTTGTTTGTTTTAAACTTTGTACCTACAAGGGAAAAGATGAGGGAATTCTGGAGAAAGCCAAGAACGCTTCCACATCTCCGCTAGATTTTTTATACTCTGGTTTTACCTAACTGAACCAAACCAGGGCCACTAAAAACCCTTTTCAGGACCAAGACAGATGACACCACTATAAACCCTGCACGGTGTAACTGCTACCCTACCAAGGTAAAGAACATTCTTTCTCTGAATTCGAAAGAACTGATTATGGCACTTCTCTGTCCAAGACAGATGGAGAGCGCAAACCCTTCAGCGTACGTAGTCAAGCATACTCCATTCTACCACTAAATCCTCAGTGCCCACCACCCTCAAGTATGTGGATTAGAAAATGTGTCAAAAAGGAGTTTGAGGTTTCATTTCAGCTCACAAGGAGACAGTGCTGTGTGAATGTCCACAATGAATGCAAGAAAGCAGGGTCAGAACCTGTGCTGCATACAGATCCCTAACACTGACCATGACTGACTTGCATCAACTAGAGGCAGGTCCCTGCTGCTCCCTGAACGTGTCCCACACACCTCACACTTCAGTATTGTGTCTGGGGAGCCTGTGCAATGTCAGTACGGAGCTTCTCTTGGACTGGTGACTTGGATTTACTCACTGCTGGTCTAACCCTGAACAAGTTTCTATACTATCTCGTACCTATGTTTTGTCGTCCTTCTCTGGGCATCCCACTTCCCACATCCTGCCCAGCACTAGGTTCTGGGCACCTAAGTCCATCACTGCCAACAGGGTCTTTCTCCTTGAGGTTGGGTGGTCCTGTCTGGGTGTACCTGTCAGAGACCTTTGCATATATAAGTCAGCATTTGATAAATATTTCTTCAAAGGCAATTCTTATTACCAGTACCTGAACCTTTGAAGGCCAGTAAAGACCTAATTATTTAATTAATACGCCCATTTCTTAGAGAGAGGATCAGAGGCTTGCCCAGGTACAGAAGCTGGTCTAAAGCACCGATTCAACCAGAAACAGGTTTATCAACACTTCTGTTTTCTACCACCAAACTTTAACTTTAACTGCATTACCAGTAGGTGGTTGTCTATAAAGAGATAAGGAGTCATCTGAGAAAAGTAGAAGTGAAGGGAGAGGTAGAAAGAAAACAAAGAAGAGGCTAGAGTTTCTTGTTTTTGAGCAAATCACGAACTGAAAAGTAACAGGCACAAGAGCAGCAAACATTCAGAGGAGACCTAAGTCTCTTTCCCCCTGCTGACCTGAAAGGAGCCCTCACGGCTCTCCCCGAGGCAGGTAGAAGATTCAGATGGCCTTGAGCACAGGCCTCCAGGGTTGATGGGACCTTCTCAAAACAGTCTAGGATGGTTAACAGTGAAAGAATTCTTGCGGCAATAATAAAGGATGAAAGAAATGTTCTTCACAATGAGGAAATGAATCATCTACTCATCAAGTTCCTTCATGCCCCCCTCACCCCCCCTCCCTTTTCTTTGGCTTGAGGCTCTCCGGCTTTTTTGATGAAACACAGTATACCAAGAAGCACTGAAGGAAACAAAACCGTAGTGACATCTACAGGGGACTCAGGGGCTAGACAGAACCTCCTTCTGGGTTTACCACAGTTTCTCCCGGCTCTCTCTCCTCACCACACACAATATGCACCCAAAGCTGCTTTAAGATTATCAGCAAACATTTTACAAGAACCAAATCCTTCTTTTCTAATCTGCCCCCCCAATCTAAAAGGTCATGAAGAAGGTTTATAGAATCTTTTTGACATTCAGAAACATTCTATAACTGTGTCCCCCATACTGGAAATGCACATCTATGCATGAGAAATGAACAGATGTCTAATTAGCGACATGATTTTACTCCCACAGCCAAGTTCCCACCTGTCCTTTCAGTCCAATTCAGTTGGTTCTAAGCTCTCAAAAGTTCCCGAGTCCTGAAGGCATTTATCGATCTGCTCCTGAGAAGGAACTGTTTATGGGCAACTGAGACATGACCCCAAAAATCACCAGATAGGAGCTAAGTAATTTGAATTATCAGAAAAACACATATCGCTCTTGAGTAACTGGCTTCAATTATCCAGGAGGAGAAGCTGCCACTGTCCAGGAGGCTGCGGCTCGGCCGTGCCCAGCCCCTGCCTCACTCAGTCTCCTTGAGTGCAACAGATTTGGCCTCTCCAGAGCATCTACTCACCTACATGCATTTGCCTGTGCCTCCCACCACAACACAAGCTCCACGAGAACAGTATGTCCAACGTTATTTTCCTCTCCAAGGCTGAGCATCTAGTACACAGTTAAATGCCCAAAACTTGTGGAACGACCGAGGAAACAAACAGCACGATACATTCTGGGAGCCAACATTCCCAGCCAACGTCTTAAATTCTGATTATTGTTCCAGTCCCCAAATCCTCCCTCCTCACCACTCGCCTCTGTCGACAATCTCTACATGTGAATCCAATTCAACTCAACTCAGCATCTAGTGACTGGACACGCTGAGAGGTGGGTCGGCCCTCAAGAAGCCCATCATGGAGCAGAGCAGCACAGAGGGGGCGCAGTCTGCCCTGCCACGGGACCAAAAATGGTCATCAGTAACCACAAATTAACCACAAATTTCCTTCCCACACCTTCCCATTACTCCCATCCCAATGTCTACTTCTGGCTAGGGACATCTCACCTTAGCAAGCCCCCAATGGCCCAGCATACCGCATCCTCTAGGGACCTACTGTCTTCTCCCCCACTCCCTCCCCCTCTCTGTTCCCCAGTCTGCATGCCCCAGAGCCCTCCCTACCCCCTCAGCATCCTCACAGGTGACCCCTGCAACATCCCTCAAAACCCCTCCAACAACAGCCAGAGGTTTAGTTCCATGCGCATTCTCTGATTCCAATGGGGACAATCCTGTCGGGCCACATCATGGGCCACATCATCTACCACCTCCAGCCGCTTTTCCTCATCACAGAATCAACCAAACAATCCAGTCTCCCTCACTCTTATTCAGTGATCCTATGCCTAGTTAAAAGTCCCTTTCTCTATCGTATCTTTTTTAAAAAAAGATTTTATTTATGTATTTGAGAGAGAGGGAGCGAGAGAGAGAGAGGAGGGGGAGGGGCAGAGGGCGAGGGAGAAGCAGGCTCCCTGCTGAGTAGGGACGCCCCCCCCCCCCCAATGTGGGGCTCGATCCCAAGAACCCAGCATCATGACCTGAGCCCAAGGCAGACACTTAACCGACTGAGCCACCCAGGCGCCCCCATCCTGTCTTTCAATAGTACTCTCAGGAACATGAAAAATCTTGCCCAGAACCCTTCTTACGGTTTGCATCCACAGTCCTCAGTGTGCATTAGCCCAAACCCAGCCACCCACTGGTAGCCATCCCTTATGTCTGCGCATCCCTGAAAACATTTAAGATACAAAACTAGGAATTTTTTTATTTATTACTGTACCACCACCATTAATCCCACAAACTTCTTCTTCTTGACTGAGCCCCATAGCCCTTTTTGACTCTTCTACCACCTCTGCCTGGTTCCCCAAGCTCAGTGTAGCCTGGGCCTCACTACCAATCATTTCAACAGCGTCACTGGTACTACTAGACATGCCTCAGCATCCTGACCTCGGACCAGTTTCCTTCCCCAATCTTTCAACTGAGTTATGTCAAAGACATAAAAAAAAATGTAGTTACTCCTCATATTTTATTGAGTTAAATATAATGTTTAACAAATAAAAAACAGAGAGTCCAACCCTTTCTCTCGCCTTTTCTTTGTCATTTTGTCCATCCCTATGCCTCTCAACTTAAGAATTCCTCCAAGAGCCTCTTATCCCTCTGTATGGCTCAAAAAGAATCTCAGGATGGATCTCTGTGAGTGTGTGTGTGTGTGTGTGTGTGCGCGCGCGCGTGCGCACGTGCATGTGCACACGCATACCAAAATTCCCTGTGTGATCCAGTGTGCAACCAAGGTTGAGAATCGCGGCTATAAACTTAAAGAGATGCTCTAAGTTTAACATCTCTCACTAGAACCAGTCCTTAGCCTGGAGCATGGATGCCTGGGTCCCACCCCAGAGATTCTGACCCAACGGGTCTGGCGTGCAGTCTGGACACAGGGACATTTTAAAGTTTTCCAGGTCATTCTAACGCGTAGTCAGGTCTCAAAACCACTGATTTCCTTCTCTACTCACTTTACCCCCCACCTTACTGCCAGATTAGCCTTCAGTGATGGCCCCGGTCCTATCATTCCCCACATTCTGAAATGTGTTATTATTCTTTATTTTCTATAAAATTAAACTTCTCTTCCCATACAGAGTAGGTGGTTTTGAATCCATCAGCTATCTTAGATATTCCTCCATCTGTACTTCACTCAAACGGGCTGACCGGCTATTAAACCACCCACATTCTTTAATGCCTTTGTTTTTCCACCTTGATCCAATGTGCCTGGCAAAATCCTACCCATCCTTCAGGGCTCCTCTCAAATAACACCTCTTCCTTGGAGCCCTTCCTCATCTCCCTGTTCAATAGCAAAAAGCAACATGTTCAGCCTTGCATCCCCGGTGGACCCCAGAACATCAGGAGTCAAAGAGGCACTCCAAAAGTTTCCAATAGTGTGGCTGCCATCTCCTCTCTAGCCTGTGGCAACAACATCCAACTAGAGTGCTCACGGACACCCACTGTCAAAATAAGTCAAGGACACCACTCTGCCAGGCAATCAGCAAGGTCAGGGGGGACGTCTGCAGAAATCTTAGTGGTTAAAGAACAAATGTAGTTTCTTTGTCTCAAGTCAGCAATAAGCTCCCTTCCTTTTGAATGAGGAACTAATATTATTTTTTAACCTCGTTTCTAAAATACGAAGCTTAACTAACAACAGTAGGGAGAGAAGGCTGTAGAGGATGAACTACGACAGTAACCAACGGATAAAGGGGCTCCATAAGAATCCAGCAGAACCTTGCACAGAACAGGTATGGAAAGGCAGTGGACTTAAGTTCAACAGAAAGTGGGGGGGGGAAATCCACTTCCCACCATACAATAAATTTTTTAAGGAAAATCTAAAGTTAGTTATCCAGAAACAGAAAATAATGTCTGGTTTGGAGCTACAAAAATTCATCACTCCTTTTGTCAAGATACTCCTCTGAAAGAGAGTGCTTCCCTTACACACGCATATCTTCCTAGCAATGGGATTCTGCAGTGTCTGAGATTATTTCAAATCAGTGGAGGATAACATGGTATGGTGCTTACTGACTCCTCTAAACGTGCAAGCAACTGAAGGACCCATCCAACAGTTTGCCTGAAAAGCAAGGCAGTCCAAGTGAATCTCTGGGATGTCTGACAGGGGTCTGAGAGAAAGCGCTGGCTCACAAGAGAGAGTGAGCCTGGTTGGAGGGTGGGGTGAGAATGTGAGCAGAGTATAAAGTCAGACAGTTCTAGGGAGGGGGACGTACTACCAGGGTCAGGCTGCTCTGGGGTCCAAAACCTGGAAAGAAGACAAAGAAGTTGGGCCATCTCAAAGGATAATCAGAAAATAATTTCCTAACTTTCGTTTCTGCTAAAGGATCAGAGAATCTCATTTTCATGGGCTGGACTGAGAGGGAGATTCCCAAATATTCAGAGTCCGTCCCAACTTTCAGCTGCTTTGGGAATCTGGAACAGCTTTGATAAAATTGAGAGTCCCAAGGGGTGTTTTGCTGGGAATCACACACCAAGAGCCCAGGGCCTTCTGCAAGCAAAGCTACTTTATTTTTAGATTAATTTTGGACAGGTTTGGGGTCCAGGTTAACTGGTTCCCCAAATCTACACTTAATAACACCTCGTTAAAATTCATTCTCTAAAACTTCTTTTTCAAAAATGGATAGCCAAGCCAGCTTAGCTAGTTATGTTACTCTAATTAATCAGAGGCCCTAGATGGAAAAGGAAAATGACTAATTTAGGCTGAACGTGCCTGTTTGGAGAGTGGCTTATTAGTAAAGAGGTTAACACCTGCCCAGGCTTCAGGAGCAGCGGCTCCCAGAGAAGCAGCGGGGCTCCAGAGAGGAGAAAAGGGACAGAAGTAACGCGGAGCAGAGCTGCTGGTGATGGACTGTCCTTCCGTCTGGCTCTGGGATAGCCTGAAACACTTGTTAACATGAGTCTCTGCAGTCCAGAGGTTTTATTTTATTAATCTGAGAGGAAAGATTAGAAAAACTAGAAAAAGATTAGAAAAATAAATGATCAAAACTGACCAACGAGCTGCAAGGGGAAACCAAGAACCTTTAGTTAGCACTAAGGCACGTAAGTGTGTGGGCATACATGCTTTCATTTTTCTTAACCAGAGAGGACTTCATCAGCTGTAGATAAGACCTCAGCGCAGTTTTCTACCGGGGCAGTGAAAGGGAGGGGTGGCCGTAGACAGGGACTGTCAAACGCACCTGCCGGCCATGGCAAAGTTTGTCCTCTCCCCATGCCTTCTCCTTCCGCGAGGTCCCGAAGGTGGCTACCAGCCCGAGGACCGCTGTCCCAGCCCTGCAAGTTCTCAGGCCGCATTCTCTCTGTACCCCACCCCACCCAAGCAAGTCTTCCAGAGCGGAGAGAGGAGGGTGTGATTCACCCTCTTTCATTCCCCCAGCACTTCAGTAGCACGCTTCATGCCCTTGGATGGTAGAGGCGCGCAGGACACCGGGCAGCGGCCACAAAGCTACAAACATTCAGTGTGGCCCAGACACGTTCCTATGTCCAGGACAGAGATCGTTCTAGTGTTCTCTGGCTCATAATTTCTGAACACTAAATAAAATGATCCAGAAAAACAGTTTTTTAAGTTTTTTTTAAACTTAAAAAAACAAAACAGGCTCTAGACATACACTTTAAATATGAAATATAGTGTCGGCAGACTTTGTAGCCTTCAAGGGCACATGGTGTACTATCAGCCACCCTGCTTCACTCTCTTACTGTTTAGCTCTTTTTTTGGTAGGACTTTATTTATTTGAGGGAGAGAGAGAGCACAAGTGAGGGGAGAAGCAGATGGAGAGGGACAAGCAGACTCTGCTGAGCACAGAGCCAGATGTGGGGCTTGATCCCATCACTCTGAGATCACAACCTGAGTCGAAATCGAACGTTGGACGCTTACCCAACTCAGCCACTCAGGCTCCCTGCTTGGTTCTTGTTTTATTTGCAACTTTGCTTTGCTCCTTCCTTAGTTCTTCGGTGTATTTATTTGGTAGTTCTTCTGTGTCCTGTTGCTGGGATTAACTACATGGGATCAAGCCCTTTAAAATGGAAGAAAATATCCCAAAAGTGACCAAATAGGTGAAGCACCCCAGAGGTTTGGAGGAAACCTGAGAGGAAGGGTCTATCACCCACATACCACAGTCACAAAAAAGATGGCCCAAACAAGCAGAGAGCCTTAAGAAAGAGATTTGCAAATAGAGGGTTTTGCTTTTCAAATGCATAAAGGGTCGGGAGGAAAGGCGGGTTAGATTGACACCAGGCCACCTACTGAGGCTTCTTCCTTCTCGTTCTCTTTGCCCTCACTCTCCCACAACAAAACACGGCAACCACACACATCAACAAGTGATGGTGTCCAAAGAACGAGCTTTTTTCTACTGGAGCCTAGAAAATAAAACCACAGACAACTGGGAGGGGTTGAGCCCTGCTTCCAAGGGGAGAACGGGGCAGTGTCCAGTCAATTTTGGGGAAGCCGGAGTGAGCGCTGGCCCCGAGCGGGTGGGAGGAGAAGCCCCGAAGCAGCAACATCTGAGCTCAGCCCAGCCGAAGGGGCCAACTCTGTGGAGGTGATGTGAGGACTTGGGGGAGGAAACAACCTCTACTAGTTTCTCTCCTTTCCAACCCAGTCGAAACAGTCTTTTCTGATTATCCACCACACTCCTGGCCCTGGGCTATGTTCTGGAGATAAAAGAAGAATTAAACTATAGGCCCTGATGTTGAGATTTCCTAGTCTAACGTGGAAACCCCCAGATAAACTCGCCATCACGACCCAGTGCGGCAGACCCCCCACACGCTCTGGGGTGTAGCTAGCCCACTGTGCGTGGTACTTGGCGTTCTGGCTTGGATCTAGCTTTCCCACTACAACACCAGCTCCGTGAGCACAGCTCTGCCTGTTTTGTTCAGTGCTGGATCACCAGTGCATAAAATGGTACCTGGCAGAGTGCTATGCTGGTGCTATAGAAACATCTGTGGAATGACTGGATGGACAAATTTCCACCAGTTATCTGAAATCAGAAATAAGTAACCTGGTAAACAACATGAAGGGTCATCCTATCGTCGTGTTCACACAGGTGGATGAACAGGCTTGCCATGCGCAAGTCCCAACAACAAATTCAAGAACTACAGGGCCGGACAGACACACGTGGGTCTGAACTCTCAACGGGTGAGGCCAAATGCAGAGACTTTTCCCCATTGGTGACCACTAAACATACTCTGCTTCCCAACACCGCAGCACTTCGCCTTATACATGTGGAAAATAAACTGGAATTCACCCATATGAAATACTTTGGAAAAACGTCTTAAAGTGAGTTCTGAAACGTCAGTCGAAAGTGTCACTTAACAGCACGCAGGGTGGTGGGGAAAATGGATAACAAAACACAGTAGGAAATATTAAAAAAAATGTGCTAGCCTTCCCGTGAAGGGGGCAATTAGGGGGCTACTAAGGCCATTATTACTTCTATTTCAGAGAGACTCTAGGTTTGAGATACAAGTATGTCAGGGAAGAGGAGACAGTCTAAAATGAGTTATTTCCTTTCATTGTAGGGGTCCTTTTTTTTTTTTTTTTAAACCCATTTCCTTCCCCCACAACGAATTCCAGTTACCAGGCTGGTAGAGTATGTTTCTCCTGTGGAAATGTATGGCTCCAATGTCATCATACATAGAATGTTCCATGCATCCACATTAAAATGGACTCCAGCTCTGTTGCTAAGAAACTGCAGAAGGAGAGGGTTTTCAATCCTCTTCATTTAAAAAATAACCACTTTGTCTATGGGAGAACAAATGCAATCTCTCAAGTTCCCTTGTGTCTTGTTCTCATTTTTTAAACGCAGAGATGATGGAGGGCAGCTGAAAGTGTATGCTATCTCCATTTGTTTTACACGCCCTTGAAAATGAGATGGAAAACATGGTTTCAATAACCCACCGCTGTAGTGTTTATTAATCTTTCAAGCTGAAGATTCTCCCCAATGCTCCCCTACTCAAGCAAAAAATGAAAAATGTCCCATAAAAATTGTTCTTTGATTTTAAAAGATTATCCTAAGCGGCAAAGAATAATTTAGAGAATGCCTCTACTCAGTGTGGAGTTACTTTCCAAGTCTCTGTGCTGTTCTGCATCACCCCAAGGCCTGAACATGGACAGGTGCACAAACATTCACGGACACATGGAGCCCAAAGAACAGCATAACTTACTGCTGGCTTTCAACAAAAATACCTAATATCAGGGCTACAGGATAAGGAACTTGAGAAACATATGGGTTAAAGAAAATGCGAAAAAGAATGACCTTGTTGAGAAAAACAGGCATACCACCTTCTTTGACCATAGTTTACAGAGGAAGCCTAGAAAGCAATAAAGCCATGTATGTGAAAGGCAAGGTCACTGCTGAATTTGTAGATTTGATCCAGAGGCAACTTCTATTGACATGAAATACTGAAATAAATTTTTGAAATATCTCTCTCCTTCTAGTGCGTGGCCCATCTCATTTACTGAAGGATTTTAAAACGCATTTCTCTTTACAGGTTGTTATGCAGTAGAACATCTCTGCAAACTGACAAAATTGATTGCCTGACACCAACCTTCTGAACATATAATTGATTTTTAATTCATTGTCACATTGTCAAATGGACTTGACAATAAACTCCATTCTATTCACACTATTGACTTGTTTAAAAAAAGGGTTTGATACAAAGGCTGATGGGCATCAATCATGGGAAAAAGAGTTGAATTTCATTAATACTTAAAGCATTACACAAATTTACCTGCATCTACATTTTTCCTTATTTATTTATTTATTTATTTACTCTTACAGATTTTATTTTTTAAAGTAAATGTCTTATACCCAATGTGGGACTGAAATTTACAACCCCAAGATCAAGAGTCAGTTTGCTTGCTCTTCCAACTGAGCCAGCTGGGAACCCCCTACCTTTCCCTCTCTTAATACTAAGGACTGGTTTTTGCCATGGACCATAAGAACACATAACATGAGTGAATAATATGTGTATTACTAATATATAAATAATATGCCAACATTTCATGCTTCTCTTATCTTTCCTACTCTCATATTTCAGAATTAAGTGATTCACAAGAGGCAGCACCAATTAACTTAAAATTAGAGGAAGGGTAGTAAATTGAGAGAAAAAGCCACATCAATTCTATTTAAAATTTACTATTGCCTATTATGTGTTGCACTAAATACAGTATATCCCTATTTTGGGTTCCAGGTGAACTACAAATATTCTAGATTAAGACTTCTTGTGAAAGTGAGAATTTCAATATAATGATTCCATTTATGTAAGTTTACAAACATACGAACCAATCTACGTACATGAACAAAGACACAAGGAGAGCATGAAACTAGGAACGTGAGATGGGAGTGAGGTTTCAATCCCCTTTAATGTTTTCACATGATATTCTAACAACAGAATTAAAATTCACATAAAATTTACAAACGAAGAAAAAATGAATGGGTTCATATCGGATGACCTACAGGATTTCCTATCACCCACCTTTTGGAATGACTATATAAAATACTCAGTAACTCTGGAAATCCGACCATTCCGAAAAATCAGCATCATGCAATTAAACCTTCCCCTATATCGAAAATATACAATTTAAAACTAAACACCAAAATTACTGACACCTTAAAACTCACAGGATTGTAACTGCAGGCTGAGGGCAGATGCTTCTCTTTCCCCTCGCCACTGTCTCCATCTCTGCTCTCACCTCCACCTCCCACTGCTATAGGACCTTTGGTTTTGCTGTGGATTCCATTTTCTACAGCTGCCACACAAACAGTAAATAAAATTCATTGTATTTTTGCCCCACTAAGCGGCTCTGTCTTCTGGCACATCCAGATGCCCGGCTTAAAAAGAGTGAACAATGAAAACAATGTTTTCTCGAGCAGACATTCCAAAAAGAGTCTAACAAAGGCCTCTGAAGACGCTGCTGGGGGAGACACCACGCAGACAGCTGGCGTGTCCTGTGGACGCAATTCCTCGAACAGCCACACGGGTTCATTGGTTTACAAATACTCAGAAAATTAGTCTGTCGCGCCATGTCAATTTTGAAAGAAGGATTTTCATTTATATTTATGATAATGCTGAGCTTTAAACTGAAGGAAAGTTTAGAGGTTTTAAAATTTATGATTTGTAAATCCATGTACACGGCCATTGTAAGTCTATCACCGCACGACAGATTAACTGCCTATGCATAAACATTTCAGATTATTTGTGTCTACATTGTTCACTCAATATAATACACCAAAACTGGCATAAAATATTTTAAGGGAAAACACACTTCCAGATAAAAGTTATAGAGTTACAGTTACCCACAGTGACATGGAATGAACGCTCTGTGGGAACATCGTGAGCAACAAAACCTTTACCTTCTGGAACACCTGGAATTTTGCTGAAAGCTGCTTCAACATGAAAATAATTTCCAAAACAAACACAGCCAAGTGGCTGGGAAGCAAAGGGTGAAGTGCCTACACGGCTCAGCAGAGCACCCACTCTTACAACCTTGCTAGTCGGGCCAAACTCCACAAGGAAAATGCAGGCCCTGAATTTTAAGAAGAATTCAATTAGCGTCCCCGGTATTTCCATAATCAACAGCTGAATGCTAATTAAGCGCACAGCGTCAAGCAGCAATGGAATCCCAGCGCAATAAGCACCAGCACAGCGGCAGCAAATGCTACCTTCAGCTTGCATGCATAAATAAGCAGAATTAATAACTACCCGAGCATGGAAGGGTGACTTAATCTGTTTCGATTAGGTGCAGTTCAGCCTGGGGCCTTTGTGTTATATTTAAATGTGTTCGCCATGTTTAATTAAAAACCTAATAATCTAGAGTTTCTTTTTTTTAATGTTCTGATCAGTATTTTTCTCCTCTTTCTCTTCATAAGTTTTACTGATTTAAATGGCTTCCTGAAATGCAATACTATTTTCCGCATAATGTAAGTGAGACCGGCTAACCGTCAGTACGACCCCCGAAGACAGGCGCCGGCTGTTTACTTCAGCTCCATCCAACTGACCCAGCATTTCTTCGAAACTGCCTCTCTGATCTGACCCAGTTTATTCAGCCTGAGAGACCGCCTCAAGCCCGCCTCGAGCCCACTACCAACATGTTTCTCAGTCACTGCACTAAAGCAGAGTGCAGTTGTCAGTTTCAGGCCTAGAATTCGACGGAAAGTGCCACAAACCTGGCATCCATTCCACAAGACTTAAAGTATCTCAGCCCCAAAGAAACTTTGGTGAGAAATATTGTACCTACACACACACAAGCCATCAAAGGAATCACTGAGAGAAAATGTAAAATGAAAGGCCTCCCACTGAGGCCTAAAATCTCAAGAATTTGGTGATTATCTGAAAGACCTAGGATGAAGATGTTGGGTGGTGTTATCATTAATAATACGGGAATTTTTTTTTCCAAAAGTAAAACTTCTAAGGTCAGCTTTGGGTGTACATAAAAGTTTTTCTCTGATGGATAATTATTAACTATTACAAGTTTTAAAATGTTAGATTGAGGACAATCTTAATTATGGTAAAGAATCTTTAAAAACACTCATCTTAAATAAAGACCTGTCAATATTCTTCAAGTCCCTCTGGGACAAAAACATGCTTCTCTACCAGGCACTGGTCTCACCATCAGTGAAGGCCTCACTCTAGCAAGTTCGCCAGTGAGGAGGGCAATCAACGTGGAAGCAAAGCTGCGAGAAACAGAGCTGGCGTCGGCAGCAGGAGAAAGCAAGGGCGAGCCGCCCACACACACACAGGCGAGCAGCGGAAGCAGCTCAGAAGATGGTGTGATGACGGCCTCATCGACACTGCTGCAGTTTGATCAAACCCGTATCCTGGAGGCAATGACGCTTAAAAATAACTAAAATGTTATTCTGGGGCTGGGGGAGGGTACAGAACAGGAGGTAGGCCCATGTCCTTACTTTCGCTGGGACACACTTGCTTTGCTTATTCCTGTGATTCCTGGGGTGAGATGATGCACACAGCAGGTTATATTCTCACAGCCAAACCAGGCCAAGGCAGAGATCCACGAGTGCCTGTGCCTGGCTGCCACATAAGCTGGTCAAAGATTTGACTTGAAGACATTCATAAGAAGCTGCTTTCAGCCTATCACTTACTCAAGCCCTCTTGCTCATTTGCTTTTCAGGTTTTAGAAAGTGAAGCTGACCTTCCTACAAATAAGGGAAGCATCTGATCCCTGGGTTCTGCAAGAACTGGATGAGTGCCAGCACATTTCTCAAAACTCCAACCAAAACAAAAAGCAACCATGACAAAAATGCACCGGAAAGACAAGGATTCATGCAGTTAGGGATCATTACCACGTCCTCGGAGTGTGCAGCAATCTGGAGTTGCATTTCACTTTCCAAAAGAAAGTCAGGCCTTCTCCGATGTCTAAGACTCCCCTTTTTGTCCCACGGGCTGCCTCAAGTCCCCAAGCCACAGCAGCAGCAGGGATACAGGCCACACCGTGCCCAAGAGAGGCAAGCGCTGCAGGAAGAGGAAGGCGACTTTCCTTTAAGTGGGAGTCCTTAAACCCCAGAAAGGACGGGCCACGGAGAGAGCACCGGGAGCTCCTGGCTGCCGAGAAGCCTTAAGGTGAAGGTGAGGGAGGGCCGAGAGGGGCTCCTAGCACAGGCACACGGGGCCCGCGGTGACGGCCTTCCACACGCTCCTTCCATCCTCTCCACCTCCTCTTTCTTGCAACAAGGCTGTTTGAGAATCTTAAATTTTTATCAGTCAAAATTCTCTCCTTCTCACAAAAGGGGTCCACAGTGAAAAAGGACATCTGACTTGACAAAACAAATCTCACATTTTTACTCTGCCACTATTTGAATAACAAACGTTTAAGAAGTTTCCAACTCTTGACAATCATGTAAAGCATTTAAATATTTAATTTCCAAACAGCAGCACCAACTTCCTCATGCATCTGGTCAGCAGCAAGCGTTAATGGACTCCTGACAAAGCTCTCTAACCAAACCTTCAGGGCTGCTTTGGTCCCTCTCTGCGGCTCCTAGTCCACTTCCCTGCTTCCACTGGCCACCCCCTCCCCACGACCTTTTCTCAAACATATCCTCTCGGCTCCTGCTCCTGCTCCTGCTCCAGCTCGCACCCAGGATCTCACCACTTCTCCCCAATACTGATGCCGTGCTCTTCGGTCCTTGGTCTCGGGCCTGGAAGCTCGCAATTGCCCCGGAAGCCCACTTATGACTCGGGCCAGAGTGCACCCCACCAGCAGATCAAGTCACCCCTCTGCTCAGAATCTGCCCATGCAGACCAAAGAGCAAGGCTCCGACCATCTGTCCACAGGTCACACATGATCCACCGCCTGCTGTCCCCCACCTCTTCCCCCTCCAGACACATTCCTGCCTACTTCTTGACCATGCCAGGGCCCAGACTTCTCTTCCCCTGGCATGATCCAAAAGGCTTATCTTTGCACTAAGGTCTCTGCTCAAATGGTTCTTACCAGGGCCCTTCCTCTGCCCCTTACTGAAGACAGCACCTCCCCACTCCCCCAGTTTGTTCTCCCTCCTCCTCACCTCCTCTATTCTCAGCACACAGGTGTGCTACCACTTGACATATACTGATTTATAGATGGTCTCTCCTCTTAAAACATAAGCCTCATGAGGAGGAGCCTTTTTTTTTTTTTTTTAAAGATTTTATTTATTTATTTGACAGAGATCACAAGTAGGCAGAGAGGCAGGCGGGGGCGGGAGGAGCAGGCTCCCCGCTGAGCAGAGAGCCGGATGCAGAGTTCAATCCTAGGACCCCAAGACCATGACCCGAGCCAAAGGCAGAGGCTTAACCCACTGAGGCACCCAGGTGCCCCCGAGGGAACTTTTGTTCTTGATATGGTCCTAACACAGCACCTGGCACACAGTAAGTACTTAATAAATAAAAACGAAAAGAGCAAGATTAGGAAAGCACAAAAAAGTTGTTCAACATTTGTTCTTAGCATATTTTAAAGTATCAGCAACAAGCTTACAATTGATATGTCTATCAGTGCCAGCCTTCATCTTAATTTCTTTCAACCTAAAGGGCAAACATCAAGCAGAACCACTCAGACACAAGACTGAAGTAGCAAAAGCACAAGTAATGTCTAAGTCTTTTACGGCAATACCTTTCAGAAGTCACAAGATGGGGATGTAGCTTCGTGAGAACTCGGTCTGCTGGAACAGGAATCCATGGGCATTCAAATCTGTATTTGTGGGCACCTATTTTATCTCCCCACCTTCTCTGATGGGCCATAATGACAGGATGAATATGTAAGAGCCACTATATTTACATAATCAGGTCTATGCTTCCTGCAAATCACTGGCTCCACTTAGGATATGTATCAACTGGTTTAAAAATGCTGGGTTTTAAAATGGGGAGGGATCAAAAACTAGCTGGCTAAAACCAGCCAACCAACACTCCCGATCTCTTCTCTTTCCATGAAAGAGAGAAAACCCTTCCCACTAAGCTAAGATCAAGTCTCTCTGTTCAATTATGACGCTTGCAGGCTCTTTCCTTTGGCTAACGGCTACCACAGACAGTCCCCAGAGGCGCAGGGAGGGCACACTTGAGAAGCCAACAGCCTGGTGACACCAGCCACAAGACCACCCCGTCCGCACTCACCACTTCATCCTCCGTCCAGCACTTTTCGATCAGCTTGGGCACAGGCTTCTTCACCAGGCGCTGCAGGGCTTTGCCCGCATCATACCCACTCTCGTGTAGCTAAAACGACAACAACAACTTCCGTTAGTAAAGCGTGCCAAGTAACAGATCCGGAAGCAAATCAATAAAACAGAAGCCCTGCAGTTGTTCCAACAGAAGAACCATGGAAAGGGCACATTTGTCCGCAAGAGAATTCGTTCTCCTCCAGTTGCCCCCTGCCCCCAGTTCCAGCTGTTCTGGGAAAGGGAGGCAGGTAAGGTAGAGAACACTTTGGCAAGAACAGGAATAGGATTCAGAACAACAGTAACAAACACTTTCTGAACATGTGGCCAGACAGAATAGGGAGCATAATCCATGTACTTATTCTTTCTTAAGCCTACAGGGTAGGAACTACAGTCATCCCATTTTATAGATGAGAAAACTGAGGCACAGAAAGGTCAAAGGTGCTCACCACACTAAACCAGCAGGCTGTAAAGCCAAGACTCCGGCCAGTGTGATTTCTACCACTACTGTCCCATTCCCCACAAAAGGCGGTTCAAAACCTACTGAACTGTGTTATTTCCCTTCGGCATCTCTGAAGTCTTTCAACTGCAGTAATTTTACTTAAATTTTTTTTTCAAGTATCTGAACTGTAAAAGCTTTTCAATGAAACTCTGTAACAGTATACTAGCAATACATGTGAATGAAGATGCTGGCTTATCTACACTCTCCTTCTAGGACCAGACTTCTCTCATTAAAGGTCACGAATCCTTTCCAACCTCAGGCAGTGCCTGACACCACTCACCCTCTCTAGCTTGCAAAGACATTCTTCTCTTGGTTCATGTGACCCCAACCCCCTTCGAGTTCCAGAGTTTCAACCTGCAGACAATGGAATGAAATAACAGAAAGATCCTCTTGCTTAATCTACCTCCCCTAACTATGGCCATTCCTCCAAAATTCTCTTGGGAAATCTGGCTTTCCTTTACAGACAGAATCCGTTTTGACTAAGATCTTATCTCTAGCGCCTAACACAGTCCATAGCATATGGAGATCTAAGAGAACTACTGGTTAAATTAACAAATAAATGCCTTCAACTACTGTCCCTGTGCAAACTCCACCCAAATCTAAATCTCAGTTGATGTGAATTCATTCAGCTTGAAGTTGACAAAGTGCCTACCGCATTCCATGTGACGTACTAGACCCTGGGCCCACAGGAGTGAAAAAAACAGGCAAAGGCATCCCTGCAGTCATAGAGCAGACCTTCCAATCTTCTCATCCATGTTTTAATCCCTTATCTGAACAATTCACAAGCATCAGCTGCAAACTCCGAATGAGTAAGGTCCACACCTTAGCAAACCATAGTTTTTATTTCTGGGAAACTTGCAAACTCCTAAGGATGTATCATGGGGACACAATACATAGGAGATGACAAGATCGAGCAGATGATAGTAATCACTACTACCTAGGTGTAAGTAAAGAACTACAGACACACAAGAAAGAGGAGAGAGCACATGGTTTCCTCTCTTTAGTAGAAGACTCCTAAGAAGGATGTGCAAATTGCCTTCCCACCAACTGCTACAGACCCAGGGCTGGTCATATAGTAAGCCTGCAGTAAATATTTATTGAATAAGCTAAAATAATATTTGAAACATACACAGCCAGTCTCTCTTCTAACTACTCAACTGCTAATGGAAGAGATATCACAAATACCCATTTTCATTGCACATTCAGAGAAACAGAATGTATTAAAAATTAAAATCTCCTGAGTATTCTCACAGTTTAGAGGACTCCATTTATTTTAAATCCAGGTCCAAGGAAGTCCAGACTATGTATTAACTATAACAATAAGTCACTACCTTAAAACAAAATGAAATACCTACAACAATCAATGTTAGATTGTTGGATTCTGTTTTTTTGTTTGGTTGGTTTATTTGCTTTATTTAATTTGACAGAGAGAGAGAGAGATCACAAGTAGGCAGAGAGGCAGGCGGGGGGCGGGGGAAGCAGGCTCCCCGCTGAGCAGGGAGTCCAAATGCAGGGCTCTATCCCAGGACCCTGAGATCATGACCTGAGCCAAAGGCAGAGCTTTAACCCATAGAGCCACCCGGGCACCCCTGGATTCTGTTTTGATGATGGTTGTTTGTGTGTGTGTGTGTGTGTAGGGGGTGTATGTACTGAATATGAATGCTAGATATTAACATATATTTTAATAACATTCATCATTAGATCTTAATCTAGACTTATTCAAGCAGTATAAAAAGATGAAAATAAAGTTAGATTTTCAAACTTTGCTCAAAATGCAGACCAAGCAGATACCTGTCAAGTTCTATAATACAATAAGGTTCTATAATACAATAAGAATCTATATGACCTTAACAATGTGGATCAGAACTGAATAAAAGAAAAAACTGCATGCCTATTTAATTTTTAAAAAGCACATATTTTAGTGAAATCAATTCAAGTTGATCAAATCATAAATTCTTAATAAAAAGCTTATGGAAAATTAACATTTCTTAAGAGGTAATTATAGTATATGAGGTAATTATGAAGGGCCATGGACTCTGGAGCCAGACTATGTGGACTCAAATTCTAGCTCTATTACTAGAATCCAGCTACTTATCCTCTCTGGAACTTAATGTTGTCATCTTTAAAAATGAGTATAATAATAACAGCTATGTCTTAGGGTATTATAAGGATAACATTAGAAAATACATGTAAATTGCTTAGAACTGCACCTGGCACATAATACGCTAAATGAGTATTAGTGATTTGTTTTTAAAAGGAAAGAATAAAAAAAAAAAAAAAAAAGGAAGCAGTCTCTACTCAATTTTCTGGATTAGATAGTAGCCTTTCCGTGGGGCGGGGAGGGGGCAGACTGTTAAACTATAAACAAAATCACTTATGTCACACAAAATTATTCATATGTTAATAATTTTTGAAATTTGACTAAAATACTGGTATAGTACACAGAAAAAAGTTTAAAATTTAAAGTCTTATATGGTTGATAGGAAATTACTCTTAAGAATGGAAGGCCTGTTCAAAAGTATACTGCTGAATGAAGCTAAATCAAATCTCATTAATCCCTGGGCCGTTCCTGACTTTTGGTGAACGAAGGCCAGCTTTGAATGGGAGCTGCAAGAAACGTTCTGAACAATCTGCTGAACTTCTGGCTATTTGGTTTATTAGAAAAGCTGCCCAATGCACACATGGTGCCCTGAGTTAAAATTCTAGTGAGCTGCTTATTTGTTCCCTAAACATATCCCAGTGTTCACACTTCCTTCACAAATCTTCATTTCTCATCACACTTTCCCCCTGAAGAAGCCATTGCAACGTGTGTGTGGTAACCTGGGCTTCCTTCCGTTACTCATTCTCTAAATAATGGGCAATTCCCTCCTTTCATTTGATCCACTGTCTGCCTGTCCTCTTAAAATATTCCTGCTCCTGACCTTTCCATGATATAAACCCAATAAATATTTAGTGTCTGCTCCCACACCTCTACCAAGACATATTTGAAAAGCCAGAGCTATGGGATTATTTACCAACAGTGATGAAATATTTACTGAACAAATGAAGTTAGGGTATTATTGTGCTGCATCAATAATTCATAAACGCTAGTCCAAAAGCCTGTTGTCAAGGGGTGGTTCTGCCCCGCCCTCTTCCTAGGGAACCCAACCCAACCTTTCCACACCTTCACCTTCTTCTGAATGTTATAAACATTTAATTCTACTTTCTAGGAATCTTGTCCAAGAACATTCTGAAAGTTTTACATCTTTACAGAAATCTTTAAATTATATGTAACTAAAGGTACACTTTGAACATACTAAAAGTTATTATGGCCCTCACGGCTTCACAAAAGTGAAGATTAGTTTTGAGCACCTTGGGAAAATTGCCGGAGGTCAGGACATCCTTCCTTCCTTCCACAGACGTGTACCTAGTGCTAAACTGGGCCCGATGCTACTCTAGGTGCCAGGAAGAGATCCAGCTTTGGAGAACACCGACACACACATCGGGAATAGAGGAGCGAGAAGGGGCAACCTGTGAGAGGCACTGTAAAGTACCAGTTTGGTATAACACGTCTATCTAAATCTCACATTCAAACTCTAGGGTCCTCAAAGGGTGGGTACTACCTTCTTCAGTCCATGTGTGAGGCGACAAGTAAGCTCTTCTGAAAGAAGCATGGTGTTCTAGGTGGTTATGAAGATTTCCCTTCTTCAGACTGGAGCCAAAATAATGTTTGAGGAAGAGCTAAACTGGATTCTTTATGTATATTAAAATTAAACCTATGAAAATATTGGCTACCTTAAATCTCAAAAAAAAAAAAAGCCATTAAAAATTTTCCTCTAATACAGCATCAAGCTCGAACAAATTATAATAATTTCACCTTGTGGAAAACATGTGGGTTTCAAATACCTGATCACAACCATATAGACATATCTATATAGTGAGGAAATGTAGTGCAGGCTTCTCACTATCGCTGAGGTAAAAAGGTCCTTTAATGTGAATAAAGCAGAAGACTGCTCAAGGAAACTGCAATGAAGACGGGGGGTCGGGAGGGGAACCCTCAAATGTCTTACAGCTTCACTTTGCAGCCTTGGAAAAGCAATTAAAGGAAAATAAGTAAACTCTTCTGTCCACTTTGCAACCAAGCAGGGCTAGTAAATTCTGGGGTTAAATGTAATTTTAATGTAGAGTATAGCAAACTGTACCATTCCGGAGTGACTAGGAAAAAATCATCACAAAATACAAGGTACCAAGATACAACATCATTACTCAACCAGCTGCCAAGGTTTACAAGCTATTGGTGGGAGAAGCATTTAGATCTCACACCACCCCCCATCACCCTGCCAGCCACTAAAGCAGGATATCATTCAGCTGAAACCACTGTTTTCAGATTCATCATCCCAGGGTGGGGTGGGCGTGGGGGTGGGCATGGGGGTGTATAATCCAATGAGCAGGGAGGCAGATACTTGTAAATCTCTTGCTTCCACATCACTGAACTGCAAGTCTGCACTTCTACACAAGCAAAATCTGTCTTCCCCTAAACCACAGGTCACTAGGCTAGGAATGTGATAACAAAATGGTGATATGTCATCAATCTCCAAGCCTTTCAAGTCATTCCATCAAGGAACCATCCCTGCTTTGCTGTTTTCCACCAGTTCCACCTTTGGTCCCCTGGGCTTGCACCACAGACTCCTCAGGCTGTGTTCTTCACTTTTGGTTTGTTCACTGTGAGACAGCAAACAGGATTGTTCCCCTATCAGGTGTCCGGCGCTCCTCTACCACAGCTTCCCGGGCCCATGAGGTCCAGTGGGACGTCCTAGCCTCAGAGGCAGGCCGCATGCACCACACGCTCCTGCTCCACCGTCTCAGCAAGAGTTACTACGGACCTCCTATGCCAGACACTGTGCTAGCAAGGACCGTCAGGACTGAACTGGCAGAGTCAACCTCGTGGGGGATTTGGTGCTAAAAACAAAGGCAGCCTGAGTAACACAAGCTCCTGATTTGGTTCTGTTGTAACAATAACACCCCCACACAAAGCCAAAGACTATGATACCACATGTGACTGGATGCACTTGGTCAGCTGCATAAAAAGCTCTCAACAACCATGGGCACCCAAGCCGCCTCTCCTGTATATAAGCCATCCCATTGTTAAGGTCTCTGTCAATGCCTAGTGAACACAGCACAGGATCTGAGCAAGGAGACAGATTCTTGTTATCAGTTTTGTCACAAACTGGCTGAGCTGAGGTTTTCATCTATCAAATGGGCCTCACACCACTCTCCCACAGTTGTGTCAAAAGACAATGGAAGGTATGAAATGAGATATGTGACAAGATACGTGAAATGTCAAAAGGCTATCAACTGTGCAGAGGCATCATCACGGGCACACATCTCTTATCAAAGACTGCTCAGCAGACCCAAGTTCAACAGAGCACCTGCTGTACAGTGCTGGAGACGACACACCTGCCATGGGCTTCTTACAGCTTCTGACCTCTCTGTGACTAGCAGCAAGGAAGGATCATGCCCCAAGAAGAAAAACACATTGCTGCATAATTGCCCAAGTTAAATGTGGTACTCTCGCTCTGCCTGACAAATCATTCCCTGCTTATTACTTTCTATAATTTAATATATATAAGTGCTTTACTGGCAAGCTTTTCGAAAGAATAAATAATACTTAATGACTGCCTACA